>NC_068348.1:24385249-24724294 GCF_014633365.1 Diospyros lotus
TCGATTTAATCAGTCCCAACTTGTAATTAATTTTCTGTCATATATGTCTCTCTCCTTAATCTTCACTTAACAATTATTAATGTAATATATTGTAGTAATACTATAAGCAGCCGATCGAGGGCTTTGCTTCCACCAATATTACTAGTTTCTGGATTTTTTTTTTTTTTATGAGATATTAGTTTCCATGTATCTTTTCCACTTTTGTTCTTTCATCTGTAAAGGAGACAAGCAGCTCAATCTCCCAATGCAAAGAAGACCATGCAAGAAAAGCAAACTCTTCAAGTCCAAATCCGATGGTAGGTTTACTATATGATCAACATAGTCATACACATATAAAATTGTGTTTATATATATATGGGTCAAACGAAATTAAGAGAGGATGTGTGCCATTGATTTCTGCGTTGTGGATCCCACCCAACATATCCATTGCCTTTGTTTCCCACCTCTCCACAGAGCATAGAGCTGGAAACCACCACCATGGTGATGATGAGGAGGAAAGCCTTTAATGCTATTGCAATTATGGCTCTTTCTCTCCCAAGCTGCCGAGCCCCCTAAACATTAATAATAAATTGTACATGCAACGCTGGCCTGCAGCCTGCCTGCCTGGTTTTCAACCTCGTTTGGGACCCCTCTTGGTTTCAACCAAAATTCAGACTGAAATTTAGGGTTCTTCTCCTGGCTTTGAATTTCTAAGATTCAATTAATGTGTAGGCTGTTCATGCGTACAACACCAGATCATATGAGAAATTATGGAGCTTCAGTTAAGCTGCATGAAATGGTCAAATGGATTATGGATGAACGCCAGTTTGGTATTAAGTGCTGCGATTTTGTGGCTAAATTTTTGAAAAATATAAGAAATTATTTATTTTTTATGAGAGAAAAATGTATTGTTGTATATATTATAAAATATACATTATATACTAAGTTATATATATATATATATATTAGTAAAAACTTTAAAAACATACATATATATATTTTATTACATTATGTTTAATCTATGCATATGTATTTGTTGCTTATATATCTGTTCTATTATACAAACAAATTTGGTGTTACGAAGTTGTATTTGTAAAAATGCCTTTCATACATTTCACTTAAAAAAACACAACTAAAGAAGTTGTTTGTTTTATTGAATTTATTATACCTCTACATCACAGTACATTAAGAGCAATCAATCCTAATTACTATTGTACCTAAATATTTTCATTTAAATGTTCTTAATTACATACATGCTCCACCCTCAAAGGTGAGCATTTGCATGTATAATTTTATCAATATGGAGCAAAAACAACTTTGTCAATTGACACCACCCTAACAACCCCTTACTCCCTCTCTAATCTTTGTAACATTGTGATACGATAGATTTAGATTTATTGTTCAATTTTAATTTCCAGTCACAAATATGAAGTTCCCTCTATATTTTGATATTATAAAAAAAAATTGTAATTGACAACCTATTTTGTCTCCCAATCAATTTAAAAATTTGCTACAGGTTCCGCCTATCACTGTGTAATGTTGTCACTAAATCCGTTGAATAATTAAAAAATAATTTTTATTCTTTAACTATTGAAAGTGATGTTAGTTTCCCACAGTGCCTGGGTTGTGGGACATGTAGTAGATAAGTGGCAACAATTATCTCTTTTTCCATGTATGTTGGTTTGTGTCCTAAGTTGTTGACTTTTCGACGAGTCTTGAAACATTTTCTCTTTAGAGTGTGTTTCATAATTTAGATTTTTTTTTTTGAAAAACATTTCTCGCGAAGACTCATCATCATCACTAAATCTTACAATTTACATGTTCCTTTTAAAACTTTTCTTCACTTAATCTTCCATTTTTACTATTTATTTTTCTCAAATTTACTAAAGATTATTCTTCTTTTAAGTGTTTACTTTTACTAATCTCGCATTTTTATCTAAACTTTTGTGTTTGGTATAGTTTATCAAGATAGAGTTTTTGTGTGAGCACTCAATTTCTCGATCGAACTTAATTCAATTCATAACTCGTATTAAGAAGTTTAAATTTTCAACTATTTCAAAATACTTATCAATTTAAAGAAAAAAGAAAGACTTGTTAAAAATTTCTACCCAAAATCTTTAAAACCATTAGAACAATTTTAAGTCAGTACAACTCAAAATATGAAAGTTAAATTTATTTATATTTTATCAAAATAAAATAATGTGAATTAAATGAAAACCAAGTTCATATAATGAATTTGACATGTTTAATTCACTTATATTACCAAAATAAAACTTATACGTGCTTTTAGGGCATCACATGAAAATATGTATAGTATTTATAAATCATAACATGCCACATAGGACTTCCAAATCCTTTTGAATCGCTTGCCTCAGCTCGGAACATTTAAATATTTTAGAAAATGAACCCAAATTAGAATATGAGTATTCTAAGTGAAGAAATCCCCTCCCCCAAAATATATATATATATATATATAACATGTGCATGAAAAAAAATACAAATTTCTACTTCACAATGTCATTTATGATGTTGGCCATCTTCTAAGAGTTTTCTCAACTGATGCTTTAAGCACCTCTTGCAAGATTCTCAATCACTTCACCTCGAGCCCAAGTGACGTAAAACAAAATAGCATGACTATACATGATCGTGGATGTAAATTAAAAATTAAATAAAATACATTGTCAAATCAATTTCTTATGCAATAGAAAAAATGATATGGCGTAAGACCTTTGTGAGTGGGGAAAACTCACCATCTGATCTCTTTAAAGAAAATCTTGTTTATTTCTCCTAACTTCCTAACCTTTCTTTGATCATTTTGATAAAAAAATTTATTCTCTTCACTAGTTTTTCCAATTTTTTTCCTTTTTTTCTCTATTTTCTTTCATCTCTTACACTTATTTCAACTCCCTCAAGTGAAAAACCATCCCTCAATTTTGTAGAGGGCTAGCTGCCACATATATATATATTTAAGCCTTTTGACCTTTTTACTTGGTTAATATTTTCTTTTTCAACTGAAACTCGAATTTATTTCCCTAAGCCTCCAAATATTCTAAAAGTATTTTAAGATGTTACAAGCTTAGCTTAACTGTTACAAATAAACAGAGATAGCAAATCTCCACACACACACTGTCAAAATCGACTCTGATGAAATAAAGACATAAACGAAACAAGAGGCAGAAAATTTATAGTGGTTCACCCCAAAACAGGGGCTACGTCCACTTGAGCTCCGGTGAGAAGAGCTCACTCCACTAATATATTCAATCCGATTACAATGAAATCGAAACCCAAAAAATAACCCTGATTTTCTATACAAAAACGCTCAGAATCACTAACAGATTAAGAGCTTACATTCAATCAAGACAAAAAACCAGAGAACACGAAAGAGAAGACGAACTGTACAACATTTATAGAGAGAGAACAGAGGGAGAGAGAAAATGAAGAAACCCCAAATGACGACCACCTCAGCACCCCTCTGTTCTTTCGTCTTTTCCTTCTTCGAATCATCAATCTCAAGGTGCGATAAATAAGGCGATTGAATGGTTGGGATTGCACACAATAAAGCAGCACAGACGGCCTAGATGAGATCGTGCAAAAGGGACGGCTGCAGGCAATACGACAAAAGCCAAAAGCCAAGGGCTTGGGCTGGCCCAAAGGTGCCTGCAAAATTGGCCCTCCAGTGGGTGCCCAAAGGGCAGCCCACGGTTGCCAAATTTCCCCCTCAATCCTTTGGGCCACATTTGATGTTTCACAGAAAAATATAACAAACTCCACCTTGAAACATCAAATGACTAGGTAATCAGACAAAAATATAAGTGCAGCATGCTACAATTCTCACCTTCACAGCTCTAGATGACTAAAATACTTTAGCCATCATCAATATGCAACAAATTCAAGTAATGCTTGAATTTAGTTGCAGTCAATACCTTGGTGCCCATGTCGGCAGGATTGTTGGCTGTAGAAACTTTCTGGATGCCCACAGTTCCGTTGGCTATCATTTCCCTTACATAATGATACTTCACATCCACATGTTTGGTTCGATCATGATACACTGGAATTTTGGACAAGTGGATGGCACTTTGGCTATCCGAGAAAACCACCACTTTGCTTTGAAGCAAGTGTATTTCCTTAAGAATACCTTGGAGCCATATGGCTTCCTTGAAGGCATCTGTTACAGCCACATACTCTGTCTCAGTAGAGGTCAGAGCTACAAGTGGCTGCAACTGAGACTTCCAGCTGATGCAGTTTCCACCCAAGATAAAATAGTAGGCAGTGGTGGATTTTCTAGAATCTCTATCTCCTGCAAAATCAGAGTCAACATACCCAACAAGATCAAGTGTATCAAATCTTTTCTTAAAATTTAAACCAATGCAAACAGTGCCATTTATGTACCTAAGCAAATGTTTTAAGGCATCCCAATGAATTTTCCCAGGGTTAGACATGTATCGACTAAGTAATGAAATTGAATATGCAAGGTCTGGCCTAGTACTTATCATTGAATACATAATTGTTCCAATTACATTTTCATAAGGGACATTTTCCATTTCTATTATTTCAGAATTGGATGTGGGACACTGTAATTTAGATAGAATAAAGTGTCCAACCAATGGAACTATAACAGTTTTGCATTCCAAATTTATGAACAGCTTTTACCAAATAATCATGTTGATGTATCTTAAGGCTATTGCTGCTTCTATTTATCTCAATTTTCATTCCTAATATTTTCTTAGCATGGCCTAAGTCTTTCATATCAAAGGCTGTGTTTAACATAAATTTTAACTCCTTAATCTTTGACTTAGACTTGCTAATAAGTAGGATATCATCTACATACAGCAGTAGATAAACAGGAATATCAGTGAGCATGAAATAGAAGCAGTTGTCATATTGACTTCTAACAAAACTAACCCCCAGAACAAAATTATCAAATTTTTTGTACCATTGTCTTGGGGCCTGTTTTAAGCTATACAAAGATTTTTTTAGCAAATAGACATGATCAGATTTTTCAAACACAACATAACCATTAGGCTGAACCATGTAAATGTGTTCATCAATGTCTTCATGTAAAAATGCAGTTTTAACATCTAACTGTTCAAGTTCTAAATCAAATTGAACTACAACTGCAAGCATCATGCGGATTGTCTTAAATTTAACAATAGGAGAGAAAATTTCAGTATAATCTATCCCTTCCCTTTGAGTAAACCCCTTAGCTACTAATCTTGCTTTATATCTAATAGGGTCATTAGAAGACATACCTTCATATAATTTGAACAGCCACTTACATTGGATCAGTTTCTGATTTTCTGGTCGAGGGACAAAAACCCAAGTTTTGTTGGCCATTAGAGAGGCCATTTCTTCATCCATGGCTTGCTGCCAATTTTTACTTTCCTTTGAGCTGACAGCCTCCTCATATGAGGAAGGCTCACTGCTCCTCATTTCAATACCTGCCACTAGGGCACAAAACACTAAATCTGAGAAAGCATACCTAGTAGGTGGCCTTATAGACCTCCTGCTTCTATCTCGGGCAAGTTGATAGTTACCAAGATCTTGTTGAGGTAAGTCATGATGCTCCACCTCAATCTCAATTTTACCATTTTGTTCCTCATGATCAGATTCATGATTAGAGGTCTAGTCTAGGTTTGATATAGGTGAAGGATCACCTTCAGGTAGAGGTTTTGGTATAACTGGAGCATTAGGAGGGTTATCATTTATAACTTGGTGCTCCACCTCTATTTGGGTTCCTCCTAAGCGGATAAAATTATCTGTGTCACTATGTTGATTGGATTCATCAGTTTTAGATAATTTGCAAGGGAAGACTGATTCATTGAATATAACATCTTGGCTTATGATAATTTTTACACCCTTAGATTGTCTTTCCCATAGGCTATATCTCTTAGTTCCTTCCTGATACACAACAAAAACACACTTAGTGGATCTAGGTTCCAGTTTGCCTTCTGACTGATGAGCATAAGCTTCACAGCCAAAAGTTCTTAAGTAGTTGAAGTTTAATTTCCTTTCAGTCCACTTTTCTTCAGGACATTTAAAATTAAGGGCAGTTAAGGGACTTCTATTTACTAGATGTGAAGCTGTTGCTAAGGCCTCTCCCCAAAAGGATTTAAGCAAACCAGATGTGAACAAAAGGCACCTCACTTTTTCAAGAAGGGTTCGGTTCATCCTTTCAGCCACCCTATTTTGTTGGGGTGTGTTCCTAACAGTCTTATGCCTATTTATTCCTTGGGAGTTACAATATTCATCAAACTCTTTATTACAAAATTCTAACCCATTGTCTGTTCTAAGAGTTTTGATTTTCCTATCAGCTTGGTTTTCTATTAAGATCTTCTAAGTTTTGAACTTCTCTAATGTTTGATCTTTAGTTTTTAACAGAAAAACCCACACCTTCCTAGTAAAATCATCAATGATAGAGAGAAAATACCTGTTGCCGCCATGGGTGGGAACCTGGGAAGGTCCCCAGAGATCTGCATGTAAGTACTCAAGGCATGCCTTCGCCAGGTGAGTCCTCTTATGGAAACTCATCCTGTGTTGCTTGCCTAGCACACATGGTTCACAAAAACCTAGGGTCTCAACAGGCACTAGACCAAGGTATCATTGGTTTAACAGTGCCTGCAAACCTTTCAGGCTCATGTGACCAAGCCTCAAGTGCCATAGATCTGTCTTATCAGTATTAACACAGCATGCAAAGTTTGATATAACAGAAGAGTGAAAGCAACCATTTAAAACATATAAGCCATTTTTCTTTAAACCGATTAGGATTAACTCCTTTCCTTTAAAAACATTCATAGAACCATTTTCAGCTATGTATGAGAATCCTAACTCATCAAGAGTACCGAGAGAGATTAAATTTCTTTTAAGGCCTAGTACATATCGTACATCAATGAGTCTTCTTACTTTGTTGTCATGTAACTTAAGAGTTATGTCACCTTTACCCTGAACACTACATGAATGGTTGTTTCCCATATATACTATTCCACTTTCTCTGTTATCAAAATTATGAAACCAGTCAATGTTAGGGAACATATGAAAAGAATAGCTAGAGTCCATAATCTATTCATTTTTAACAGTATTAACAGATATATTAAGCACCTTAGCTAAATAATTAGAACTACTAGCTGCTACTGTTACATTGCCCCATTGCCTTTGTTTTTTCAAAAAATCATAACAGTATTTCTTTATATGTCCCTCTTTCCCACAGTGGTAACACTTCCATTTTTGTTTTTGTTTTCCCTTCTTATCTTTCTTTTTTCCCTTATGCCCTGATCCATTAAGTTGTTCAGTATTCACAGTATAATTTCTTTTATTAGCATTTCCTTTTATAAACAGATTGTTGCCCGTTTTCTTAGATGTGCTAAGTTCTAGTTCTCTAGCCTTTATTCCAGAAATAACAAGTTCCATACTAGGGACTATACCAGTATAACATAAAGCATGCTTCACTACATCATAATCATCAGGTAGAGAGTTTAACAAAATCATGGCTTCACTAGTATCACCTAAAGCCTGATCAGTACCTCTTAGTAACAAAGTGAGTTTAGTAAATTCATCTATGTTTTCATCCATAGATTTAGAGGTATTCATCTTAAAGTTAAACAACATGCCTTTTAAATAAACCAAATTTGGAGCAGACATAACAGAATATAGAGATTCTAATCTATTCCAAAGATCAAGGGGTAGAGATATACCGTCAACCTTACGGATTACAGAATCACCGAGATGAAGAAATATCAGATTAAACGCCTCTTCTCTGATTTCATCAGTTCGAGCCAGCTGCTCAGGTGACCATTTTCGGTCATCTGGCTCAAGTGCTATAAGCACTTTGTGATGAGAGAGAAAAACCCTCATCTTCTTTTTCCAACTTCCGAAATCCCCATTTCCATCGAATGTACCGATTTCAAATTGGGTTGTTGTCATTTTCGTGTTGCACGAAAAATGCCCAAAAAATAAACCCTAGATTACTGACTGAGACCTGTACAGCAAACTCCCGCTGACAGGGTCTTTTCAGTAAACCCTAAAATTTTTAAAAACAACACCGACACAAAAAAAAAAGAAAGGAAACCCTAGATTTCAAAAAATTGAACACGATTTTGACCCAAAACTTTTGATACGAAACCAGAGGCTCTGATACCACTGTTACAAACAAACAGAGATCGCAAATCTCCACACACACACACTGTCAAAATTGACTCTGATGAAATAAAGACATAAACGAAACAAGAGGCAGAAGATTTATAGTGGTTCAGCCCAAAACAGGGGCTACGTCCACTTGAGCTCCGGTGAGAAGAGTTCACTCCACTAATATATTCAATCCAATTACAATGAAATCGAAACCCAAAAAACAACCTTGGTTTTCTATACAAAAACGCTCATAATCACTAACAGATTAAGAGCTTACATTCAATCAAGACAAAAAACCAGAGAACACAAAAGGGAAGACGAATTGTACAACATTTACAGAGAGAGAACAGAGGGAGAGAGAAAATGAAGAAACCCTAAATGATGACCACCTCAGCACCCCTCTGTTCTTTCGTCTTTTCCTTCTCTGAATCATCAATCTCGAGGCGCGATAAATAAGGCAATTGAATGGTTGGGATTGCACACAATAAAGTAGCATAGACAACCTAGATGAGATCGTGCAAAAGGGACAACTGCAAGTAATACGACAAAAGCCAAAAGCCAAGGGCTTGGGCTGGCCCAAAGGTGGCTGCAAAATTGGCCCTCCAGTGGGTGCCCAAAGGGCAGCCCACAGTTGCCAAATTGCCCCCCCCCCCCCCCCCCCAATCCTATGGACCTCATTTGATGTTTCATAGAAAAATATAACATTAACATTTAGCGAAAAAGAAAAATTAGAAAAATTTATAAAACATTACAAATAAAAAAAAATAAAAAGCTATTTCTTTAATTGAACCTATAAACTCTAGATCAAAATGCCTTTTATATATTTTGCATAAAAAAAAAAAGAAAACACAGCAAAAAAAATTTGTTTCCTTAATTGAACCTAAAACCTCTAGATCACAATGCAACAAAAATAATCTTATCATTGCACAAAACTCAAATTTCATTTTTAAATATGCCTACAAACAAACAAAAACTAATTAAACTTTTAAGCTCCACCCCTTGAATGGAATTTTGACTGTAAATAATTTTATTTTATTTTTATTTTTACCCCGTTATCACATTGAAGTAAGAATAACCATGTCATTGCACCAAAACTCATTTTCATTTAAAATATGCCTAAAACCAACAAAGACTAAACTGCAAGTGACAAGTATCACCCTTCTAGGTGAGGCTTCATTTATAATTTTTTTTTATTTTTTACTTGTGCATTCACAAGACAAATCACCTATCTAGTATTTTAATAATGAAACCTCTTTTTCATCCATGCAAAATGAGGCTTGCAAAACCAACTAAAGCTCACATGGATAAGGACTCTTTGGCTTGCATTATCTTCTGTGTGATTCTCCGATCTTCTCCGAACAATACCCTGCGGCTGACCTAGTGACAAAGCTAGGCCTATGATTGATCCATTTGTAAGATTATTAATTGGATTGTTAATAATTAAGATTAGAGGGTTTTTCTCTCTCGGATGGCAGCTCATCCAAGGCGATCTGCAAATTGGATGAGATCTGGGTCGGTTTCACCAGCAAGAATATCATCTAGGGGATGTGCCCCGATGAGAATAGCCGCGACTAGTCGATGCTCGTGGTCAAAATCAAGGCCACATAGGGTCTAGTTTTGACCTAGGCGTTCATCTTTATGAGTTTCCTCTCGTTTCTAACGTGGTAAAAAGTTCTAGAAATCGAGCCCAAGTGAATCGGGTTGTTGGTCATAGACAGGGGCAGATCTAAGAATTTAGAATGCAGGGGCTGAAAATCAAAAAGTCAGGAATGATGTCTATGAAGGTGAAGGAAGAGGGAGAATGAGAAGGATATGATAAGTTTGGGTATTGGGTCAATTCAAAAAAAAATTATTTGAGCTAGATTATGGGATTGGTTTGGGGTAGCATAATTGAATTGGGGCTTGAGAAACACGGCCTAGTTAAAAAGAATATAGACTGACAATTCAAAAATTAAAAAAATAAAATAAAATTTACATGAATCTGTGCTAAGGTTGGCACGGACTATAAAGCCCAGTCTAATCCTCCCCCAAATCCGTCTCTATTCGTAAGGTTGTTCGTATTGGCGACAATACAGTTACTATGAACAATCGTCAACTAGGGCAAGTTTTGGGTATGTCGAATTGACCGTTGTTTTGTTATTTGCCAATTCTTACTGATGGATCAAGGATTTGGGAAACATCCAATGACAAAGAAAAATCTGGTAACTCAAATCTATTTGCTGAACAGATAAAATTTTTACAAACCTTATTGAGCAATCAATATCTACTTAAGGAAACAAAAGTTGCATTGTCTTTGTCCATGGCCACTACTGCTCCTTTTCATGTTTTACAAATAGCCATATACATGAAGGGTGGATTGTTAATTTTTGTGCATCAAATCATATGATTGGAAACATAACTAATTTTTCAACTTATGAAGAGTGTGATGACGATATTAAAATCACAATAGCAAACGGCATGATATCAAAAGCAGTAGGTCGTGTTTCTATTGATGTGTCAAGATTAAAATTAAACTCAGTTCACCATGTTCCAAAACTAAACTACAATCTCATTTCCATTAGCAAGCTCTCGAGAGACCAAAAATGTGTAGTAACTTTTTTCCCTTCTCTTCATGTGCTTTATGACTTATATTTGGGATGGACGATTGGCAATGCTAAGGAGAAAAATGATCTCTATATTCTCAACGGTGTCAGTTCTACCTCTAATATTCAATTATTTGAAAATATTTCCTTGTCAATTTCTTTGCATTCAGAAATAATGCTTTGGCATAAATGTCTCGGCCAGTTTAGTTTCGTTTATCTAAAATCATTATACCCAAAATTGTTTAGTAATAAAGATTCTTCTCTATTTTAGTGTGAACATTGTATTTATGCTAAACAAACCCAGAACAATTATCCTTCTCATCCATATCAAATAGCCAAACATTTTCATCATATACATAGTGACATTTGGGGTCCTTCTCATTCTACCTCTCTAACGAGTTTTAAATGGTTCATTACTTTTATTGATGATCACGCTCGTATATGTTGGGTGTACCTTATGAGAGAAAAATCGGAGGCTGATGTGCAAAATACAGAAACGCACATACACACTGATACCACTGACGCCATTTTCAACCCAACAATAGAGATATAATCGGTACTAAAAATAAACACAAACAGCAAACATGCAAAAACAGAAAGTGAAGGACACGAGAGATTTTACCGTGGTTCACCCAAATGGGCTACGTCTACGTTGAGCTCCGGTGAAAAGAGCTCACTACACTATATGAGAAATAGAGATTACACCCACAGAGAAAGCTCATGAAACACTCTATACAATACTGATTTAATAACCAAAATCGCCCAAAATCACTAATACGGATTATGGCACAACTATCAAACCAAAAAGAAAATCATACATACAAAAAGCCTTGTACAGAGCTTTATATAACAAAACGAGGAAAGCCACAAGACTACCTCAAACAGAAACAACACCAAAGAGTTTACCTTTTTTCCCTCCTTTCTCTCTCTGATCCTTGACCATACCTTCTTCTTTCTGTCAATAGCGAAATAGGGGTATATCAGATGCAGCTTCAAATCCCAAGAGAGAGATAAATAGCCATATTGGACGGATGAGATGAGGCAACATAAAGCAAGATCGAGGATTGGGATCAAATCGTGCAACACGATATTTCTCTTCACGGAAGGCTCAATTAGGCGCCATCTGGAATGCATGGATGGTTGCCACGTGGCTATCCATCTTGCGCCAAAAGGCAGCTCGAGGTTGCCTCCGTAACCCTCCAACTCCTGTATTAAAATGGTGTCGCTTTGATTCTTCACACATAAACAACAATCTCCACCTTAAAGCATCAAATAGGTGGGTAACCTCACATTCATATTATGTGCGGCATCCTCATATTCTCACCTTCATAGCTCATGTAGGCTAAATTAACCTACTCTAACGTGCAGCAAGCCCAAGCAATGCTTGAACTTAGCTGCAGTCACTATCTTTGTTCCAACATCGACTGAGTTATCCTTAATAAACACTTTAACGATTATAACAGTTCCATCACTTACCTGATTTCTTACAAAATGATACTTTACATCAACATGTTTAGTTCTTTCATGGTAAACAGGATTTTTACATAAATGAATTACACTTTGGCTATCTGAAAAAACCTTGACCTTACCTTGAAGAAGATTGATTTCTCGCAAGAGACCTTGAAGCCAAATGGCTTCCTTGAAAGCATCAATAACAGTCACATACTTTGCTTCAGTGGAAGACAAAGCAACCAAAGGCTGCAGCTGTGACTTCCAGGTAAAACAATTACCTCCTAAGGTGAAAAAATATGCTGTAGTGGACTTACGGGAGTCTCTATCTCCTGCCAAATCTGAGTCTACATATCCCACTAGGTCAAGAGTATTACTCATTTTTTCAAAGTTTAAGCCAACATGTTATGAACCATTAATATATTTTAGCACATATTTTAAGGCTTCCCAGTGAATTCTTTCAGGATTGGACATAAACCTACTAAGTAAAGATATTGAATATGTTAGGTCTAGCCTAGTGCTTATCATCGAATACATTATGGTCCCAATTACATTGGCATATGGTATGTTTTCCATTTTAAGAGTTTCAGATTCAGATGATGGACATTGTGTTTTAGACAATATAAAATGTCCAACTAAGGGAACATTAACAATTTTACACTCAGCCATACCAAATTTTTGAATAGTTTTAAGTAGGTAATCATGCTGGTGTATTTTCAGTTTGCTTTTACTTCTATTTCTTTCTACTATCATCCCTAAGATCTTCTTAGCTGGTCCTAAGTTTTTCATGTCGAAGTTAGTATTTAACAGAGACTTTAATTCACATATTTTTGACTTGAACTTGCTAATGATCAAGATATCGTCAACATACAATAAGAGATAAACAGGGACATCAAATAGTATAAAGTAAAAACAACTATCATATTTACTTCGGTTAAAACCAATCTCAGCAACAAAGTTATCAAACTTTTTATACCATTGCCTTGAAGATTGTTTTAATCCATACAATGATTTTTTAAGTAAGCAGACATGATCAAGATGATTATTGTCAATGTATCCAACAGGTTGTTCCATGTAAATTATCTCATCAATGTTTCCATGTAAAAATGCAGTTTTAACATCCATTTGTTCAAGTTCTAAGTCAAATTGCACTACAATAGCCAGCATCATACGTATGATTTTAAATCTAACTACTGGTGAAAAGATTTCAGTGTAGTCTATTCATTCTCTTTGAGAGAAACCTTTAGCTACAAGTCTTGCTTTAAATCTTAGAGGATCAGATGGTGTCATTCCTTCTTTAAGTTTGAACAACCATTTACTTTTAATTAGTTTCTGCTTATCAGGTATTGGAACTAATTTCCAAGTCTCATTGACCTTCAAAGAGGTCATTTCATCATCCATTGCCTGTTTCCTCTAAGTGCTATCGTGGGAGCTAACAGCCTCCTCATAGCAGATAGGCTCACTGCTCCTCATCTCTATTCTAGCAACTAAGGCACAAAATACTAGGTCTGAGTATGTGTATCTAATAGGAGGCCTGATAGACCTCCTCACTCGGTCTTTGGTGAGTTAATAGTTACTAAGGTCTTGTTGAGGAGAGTCATACTCCTCAACCTCAAGGTCATCAGGTTGAGCCTCATGATCACTATCCTGGTCAGAGGTCTCTTCTTGGATTAAGGGCTCATCAAGTGTGTGGGGGTTATGGGAGGTTAGAGTAGTAGGAAAATCCTGTTGCTCCACCTCAATTTGAGTACTTCCACCTAATATAAGGTCATTAGGGCTGCTACATATTGAGTTATCTTTATTATTGTCAGATTTGCATGGGAAAGTTGATTCATTAAATTTTACATCTCAGTTAATAATGATTTTAACTCCACCTGAAGTTCTGTCCCATAGCCTATAACCCTTGGTTTCTTCTTGGTATCTAACAAAAACACATTTAATAGCCCTGGGATATAATTTTCCTTCTGATTGATGGGCATAGGCCTCACAACCAAATACTCTTAAATAGTCTAAGTTCAGTTTTCTCCCAATCCATTTCTCTTTAAGACACTTAAAATTAATTGCAGTTGAAGGACTCCTATTTACTAGATGAGCTACTGTAGATAGGGATTCTCCCCAAAAAGTCTTAGGCATTCCAGCAGTAAACAAAAGGCATCTAACATTTTCTAATAGGATTCTATTCATCCTCTCAGCAACTCCATTTTGCTGAGGTGTGTTTCTTACTATCCCATGCCTAAGAATACCATGGTTTTACATAATTCATCAAAGTCCCTATTACAAAATTTCAATCCATTATCAATTCTTAGAGTTTTGATATTTCTATCAGTTTGATTTTCAATCAAAGTTTTCCATGATCTAAATTTTTCTAGAGTTTGATCCTTAGATTTCATTAAAAATATCCATACTTTTCTAGAAAAATCATCAATTATGGACAAGAAATACATGTTACCGCCATGTGAGGAAACTTGGGAGGGACCACATAGGTCTGCATGCAAATACTCTAGGCATGCCTTCGCCACGTGGTTGTGTGAATGCATGCATGATCTTTGGATGGGTTTAATTGACGTGCTCGGTTGAGGCTTTGATTAGAAAGAAACGGTATATTATAAATTGTATGAGCGATTGCTCGTTTTGATTTAATCTTTTACGGTTGTAGAAGAGTAAAATCAAACCAAACAGATTATTTTCATAAGTGAGACGGGGATTACCGTGGTAAGGAGGTAGGGTTTGTAGCGGGTTACGTTTTAGTTGGTTGAGAATTCATCTTTGTTTCATTCTTGAGCGTTTTTAAGTTCAATTTTCATCACAACCCCCCTTGTTTAATCTTGTTTTGATAGTTTGTTGACAGTTTGTTGGGAGACGACCTAGGGGAGCATCCTAGCTGCAAACCAGTCTTAATACATACACTAATCTGGTTGGTTCGACAGCCTCGATCAAGATTTTGGCCAGGTGAGTTCTCTTTGGGAAACTCAGCCTGTGTTGCTTGCCTAGTGTGCATGGCTCACAGAAGCTTAAGGCATCTGTAGACACTGGACTAAGGTGCCCTTGGTTGGACAGTGCCTGTAGCCCTTTTTGGCTCATATGGCCAAATCTCAAGTGCCAAAGATCTGTTCTATCAAATTTAACTATGCATGCAGATGGAATAAAACAATAACAATTCAACACACATAAACCATGTATCTTTGTACCAGAGAGAATAAGGTCATCATTCTTAAACACATGCAGAAAACTATTTTCAGCTTTATATCCCTAATTCATCTAAGGTGCCAAGAGAAATCAAATTTCGTTTTAATCCAGGTACATATCTCACATCAGTTAACATTCTAACATTGTTATCATGTAATTTCAGAGAGATGTCATTGTCACCTATGCCTTTGATTTTACATGAATGATTATTTCCCATCAAAATAATACCGATTTTTTTAGTGCTAAAGTTTTGAAACCAATCTATATTTGGACACATATGAAAAGAATATCCCGAATCTATAATCCATTCATTTACAGTTGATGTACAAGAGATATTTAAAACTTCAGCTAAAGAGTTTGAGTTACTGGCAGCTACTATCACATTCTCACCCTGTTTCTGTTTTTTAATAAAATCATAGCAGTATTTCTTAATGTGGCCCTTTTTCCCACAGTGGTAGCATTTCCATTTCGATTATTTTTGTTTTTCCTTGTTTCCATTATGTTTTCCCTTATGTCCTGTACCCCCATTTTGATTGTTATTAAAACTATTCTGACCCTTTTCAAATTTACCCCTAACAAATAAATTGTTACCAGGTTTCTTAGAAGTGTGCAGTTCTAACTCCCTTGCCTTGATTCCATAGATTACTAGTTCTAAGGTGGGCACAATACCGATATATGGTAAAGCATATTTAACTACATTATAATCATCATGTAATGAGAGTTTAATAGTATCATTGCCTCACTAGTGTCTCCTAAGGCTTGGTCAGTTCCTCTTAACATCAATGTAAGTTTAGTAATTAAATTCATCTATATTATTATCCATAGACTTTGATGCATTCATTTTAAAATTGAATAGCATACCTTTCAGATAAACTAAGTTAGGAGCAGAAACAACAGCATACAAAGATTCAAGTCTATTCCATAAATCAAGGGGGTTAGTTATACCGTCTACCTTTCTGATAACAGTATCCCCCAAATGGAGAAATATCAAGTTGAATGTCTCCTCTCTTATCTCATCGGTCCTAGCTGATTGCTTAGTGGACCATTTTCTGTCATCCGATTCAAGTGCAATAAGCACTTTGTGATGAGAGAGTAAAACTCTCATCTTCTTTTTCCAACTTCCGAAATTCTCATTTCCATCAAATGTACCGATTTCAAATCGGGTTCTTGTCATCTTCGCCTTGCAAAAATGTATCCTAATGAAACCCTAGACACTGACAGAGGCACACAGAAAACACCCACTGACCGTGACTCTTCAGAAAACCCTAGAGATTCAAAACAGGACTAATCGAGCGAAGAACAACCCTAAATCGACAGTGGAATAAAACAAAGACTCTCACAGTGCATATCAAAGAAATGGCTCTAATACCACTTGTTACGCAAAATACAGAAACGCACACACACACTGATACCACTAACGCCCTTTTCAACCCAACAACAGAGATATAATCGGTACTGAAAATAAACACAAATAGCAAACATGCAAAAATAGAAAGTGAAGGACGCGAGAGATTTTACCGTGGTTCACCCAAATGGGCTACGTCCACGTTGAGCTCCGGTGAGAAGAGCTCACTGCACTATATGAGAAATAGAGATTACACCCACAGAGGAAGCTCACGAAACACTCTGTACAATACTGATTTGATAACCAAAATCACTAATACAGATTAGGGCACAACTATCAAACCAGAAAGAAAATCATACATACAAAAAACCTTGTACAGAGCTTTACATAACAAAACGAGGAAAGCCACAAGCTACCTCAAACAGAAACAACACCCAAAGAGCTTACCTTCTTTCCCTTCTTTCTCTCTCTAATCCTCGGCCTTACCTTTTTCTTTTTGTCAATGGCAAAATCGGGGTATATCAGATACTGCTTCAAATCTCGAGAAAGAGATAAATAGCCATCTTGGATGGATGATATGAGGCAGCATAAAGCAAGATCGAGGGTTGGGATCAAATCGTGCAACACGATATTTCTCAGCATGGAAGGCTCAATTAGGTGCCATCTGGAATGCATGGACGGTTGCCATATGGCCATCCATCGGGCGCCAAAAGGCAGCCCGAGGTTGCCTCCGTGACCCTCCAACTCCTCCATTAAAATAATGTCGCTTTGATGCTTCACACATAAACAACAAAGGCAAAATCTATTATCAAGCAATTTCATAAACATGTTACTAATGTCTTTCAAGCCAATATTCAAATTTTCAAACTAACAATGGGAGGGAATACTTCATAAATGACCTAAAACAATACCTTATTAATCAAGGTATATTTCATCAAAGTTCTTGCACTTTCACACCCCAACAAAACAGAGTGGTAGAAAGGAAAAATAACCATTTTCTAGAACTCGCCCAATCCCTTATGTTTGCTAGCCATGTTCCCAACTCATTTTTTTTTTTTGGGGGGGGGGGGTGGGGGGTCCCATCAACCGATTACCTTAAAAAACTCATAACCTCTTTATTCCTCTCAGATGCTTACTTGATTACTAGATACCTTCCCCCAAGTCCAGTTACTCAACTCTCTATCTCTAAAATTTTTCAATTGCATTGTATATGTTTATAATAAACAGCCTCAAAAGGGAAAATTTGATTCAAGAACCATTAAATGTGTGTTTGTGGATTATTCTCCAACCACAAAAAGGTACAAATGCTACAACCCTTAAACAAATTCTATGTTTCATAAGATGTTACCTTTTTTTAGGATCAAACCTTTTTTTTTTTTTTTCATAGTTCTTTTTAGGGGGAGAAAGTAAGTGGAGATAATCAATGGGATACTTACATCTCCTTTCCAATATCGCTTTCATCAATCTCACTCTCCTTACCAAAATTTTCCTTCTCAACACCTAAATTCAGAAGTTTCAACACATGATCAAGAATTCAGTAATGGGGGGGGAGAACCTAATATCATTAAACCAACCTTGGTTTATTCAAAGAGACGAAAATATCCCCAAGTTATTTAGTTGTTTGAATTTAGGCCAAGTCTAGAACTCACAAACAAAACCGTTGTAACTGATGACTTAAACTTCACAATTGCTCCTAGGAAATGAGTGTGGTCTTACACTTTGATCAATATTCTATATCACATCACTTAACCTAAACTAAATTGTCTAATCAGTATATGGCATTTATTGCAAGTGTAGATAGTGTGTAAATTCCAAAAGATATTTAGAAAGCTCTACAAATTAATTCCTCAGTGGAAAGCTATTGCAGATGAAGAAATGAGAGCACTCTTGGAAAATAAAACTTGGGAAAGTAGTTGAATCTCCCTAAGAGAAGAAAATTGTGGGCTACAAATGGCTATTTTCTATAAAATTCAAACTTGATGGGGAGATTGAGAGATACAAAGTAAGATTAGTGGTTCAAGAATACACCCAAACTTATGGGATCGATTATGAAGAAAATTTTGCACTATAGTAGTCAAAATAAATTCTATCAAGATTTTTTTATCTCTTGTAGTTAACTTGGATTGGGAACTTTATCAAATGGACATCAAGAATGCATTTTTGAATAGAAATCTAAAGGAAGAAGTAATTATGAGGATGCTCTCTAGATTTGAAGAAGGAAACAACAAGGTATGCAAGCTTAAGAAATCACTCTATTGATTAAAATAGTCTCCTAGAGCTTGGTTTACTTGATTCAGCACTGCATTAAAAAACTTTGAATATATTCAAGGACAAGATGATCACACACTATTCATAAAACAATTAGCAAATGGAAAAAAGGTTATCATGATTGTATACATGGATGATATTGTGATTGTGGGTAATGATAAGAAAGAAATTACAAAATTAAAAACTCATTTGAAAAATGAGTTTCAGGTTAAGGATCTTGGAAATTTTAAATATTTCCTCTGTTTAGAGATAGCTCGAAGCAAACAAGGAATATTTGTTACTCAAATGATATATATTCTTGATTTGTTAAAGGAAACAAAGGGAAGCTTGGATGCAAACTCGCCTGCACCCCTTTGGAAAGAAATTGGAAGTAGAAGGCAACCAAGATTAATGATCCTCTAGTAGATCGAGAACAATACCAATAACTGGTAGGTAAATTAATATATTTATCAATCACTAGATCTAATATTGCTTTCAATGTTAGTGTGATCAGTTTATGCATTCTCCCAAAAAGCAACATTTAGAGATAGCTAATCATGTTCTAAAGTATCTCAAAGGAACTTTGGACAGGGAAATTCTGTTCAAGAAAAGTGAAAACCAAGAAATAAAAGGGTTTGTTGTCTTCAAGTGGGAGAATTTTTAGGAGATTAATTCATATTTTAAGCCATATTTATCTAAAGCCATGTTCTGTATGTAATACCCCAAGAGCCCAGAGAAGTTAGTATATATCGAGGATAGTGTAAGGAAGGAAACAACACTAGCTAGATATCTTTTAGGCTGAATGTTGGCAAAGAACTCCCAAGTTAAGCTTGCTTGACCTGGGGTAATCCAGGGATGGGTGACCCCCCTGGGAAGTTCGTGTAGGCCCATTAGGGTAAGTTGTTCCGGTCCTTCCTATCGCTCGATTGGGATGTTACAGGTGGTATCAGAGCCGACCTCCGAGCCTCTGAGCGCGATGGTGGGGCAAACCTCAGCGAGGACGCTGAGTCCTCGAGGGGGGTGCGTGTAGGCACCTTAGGCGAATCCCACATTGGCCATGCATTGGGGGGAGATTTGGGACCGGTTGTAAGGTCGCATGACGAGGACGTCATGTGCTCAAGGGGGGAGAATGTAATACCCCAAGAGCCCAGAGAAGTTAGTATATATCGAGGATAGTGTAAGGAAGGAAACAACACCAGCTAGATATCTTTTAGGCTGAATGTTGGCAAAGAACTCCCAAGTTAAGCGTGCTTGACCTGGGGTAATCCAGGGATGGGTGACCCTCCTAGGAAGTTCGTGTAGGCCCATCAAGGTAAGTTGTTCCGATTCTTCCTATCGCTCGATTGGGATGTTACACTGTAACTCTAAAAGGAGTTTAACTCTTTTTATATAATAATAGTAATTAAGATATGATAAAATAATAATTGTTTATTTTCTTTGAGATAGTAGTGGTCAAATTTTGATTAGATAATCACGACTAACTTACTTTGAGATAACAATATCTAAGATGTGATTAAGGTAATCATGGATTGTGACTATGATATGATAGAATTGGGTGATTATCTAATCAACCTAGAACTTCACTATTTCTATCTTGTAGGGTTTATTGTTATCTCCTTTTTCCTATAAATAGGAGTGGGATTCAAGAGATTGTAGTTTATTCTTCTTAGTACTTGTTCACATCAATTTACAAGCTTGTGTGGAAGTTTTGCTCGTGGATGTAGACAAATTGTCAAACCACATTATATCAATGTGTTCTTCTCTTCTTTTTTTGGTTGCTTTATTTTTTGTTAGTTGCATATACAAAATTGACCTTCTACTCTTTATCTTTTCATTATTCTAACAAAGGAGACCGTTGAGGTTCATCGAATTGGTAAAGTCCATCTACCTGCCTATCCACTTCAATCAGCTTCCTCAAATGCAAGTCTTATATAACACAAAAGTCCATAAAAAAATTAGGTCACAGTTGAGATCATGAGTGTTCTTACTCATTGACAACAAATAGTATTGGAAATTTGAAACTAAAACGCCATTAAGTTCTACCTCTTTAAATATATCAAGTTTTCCCACTCGTATGATGGGAAGAGTGATGCTAGTGGACAACTATATTGGTCTTATAAAAATGTTGCCACTACTTCTTTTGTCCTTCTACTTGTTGGCACCAGTCATATGAATAGAGGTTTCACTATTACTAATACAATCAACTGAAATAGACATATTAGACAATTTTGAGAAATTTGATGGGGCAAAGATCCCTTATAATAAAGTGATAAGTTGATCGTACTGGGTTGAGTTAATGATGGGATAGAACTGTCTATCTGCCAATGTCATGACCCACCATCTTCCTTGGAGTCAACATTTTTTGGTTTACAAACGTGATTTGGGTACCCCAATTAGATGGGTAGCCCATTAGTTCAAAGCATATGTCTTTTTTGTCCCAAAGCTTCTTACAGCGGTCACATTTAGATCTATTTTTGTTGTTGGGTTACTATGAATTTTCTAACTGTCTATTACCTTTTTCGCCTTCGGCATTTGACCAAACAACTAGTCATTGCTTCAGCATTTGAATGTTGGTTGGTGACTAAGGCTAGTTGTTTTTCTTCCTAAGCACGCACGACATAATAAGCCTTACGTACTAATGGAAGGTGGTGGCTCCATGTTGAGTATCTGAAAATGAATCGTACTAAAGACATTATCCAAGCCCATCAAAAATTCAAAAAGCTTTTCCATTTCTTTGACTAGATAAGGGCCTATTCATCGTCCCGCAAGAGCATGGGGAGACATCAATATATGCATTTAGTTCATCCCGCAATGTAGTACTATGAGATGGATAAATTATCTTGTTGTAACAAAGAAATTTCACTCTTAATTTGATAGATTTAAGGGGCATTATCTTGTGAATATCATGTTGAATATTTAAATGATCGGATCATATAAATTAATAGAACATCCAATATAGATAAAAGATAACATATATATGTATTCACTACTAAATAAGATTTTATATGATTCAATTTAGCATTGAATGATTATCAAAAACACGAATCTTAGATCAAAACTAATCTTAGATGGTAAAACTTCCCTCTCACTACTTCTTAAATAAGTAGTCGTTTAATGGGACAAGTATATAATATGTAACGCAAAAACCCTAATCTAAAACTATTATTTAAAGTAGTAAAGAGAGGATCTAGCCGTAAATAAAATATTTATCTAATAACTCTTCCATTACTTTACAAGATAATGGCTTACACTCTGCCTTAATATCACGTCTAACTCCAAAAAACCAATGCACACTTCCCACTAACAATTAGTTAGATAGCTATCAATACGAGAACATCACGTATATCTTTTATAAAATAATTGATCATATTATTAGCCCGTTTTTAACAAAATAAAATTATTGGTAATTAATAATATCCCACACGAAATATGTCCATCACTCCAGTACTAACTCACGTCATATCTCACGGGCAAATAATTCAACATAGGCTGTTGTGGATTTCTTTTGACACATAGTTGCGAATCCAAGACAACAATAGGAGTTACACTGCATTCAATTAAATTACTCTAGTTTGCTGATGGATGATTTTCCATCGATGAAACAAATTTGGTCTTTGCATATGAAGTGTGTTTTGCATCAAACGCTTCCGAGGAGGATACTTTTCACATGTGAGTAGATTACTGATGAATACCTGAGCTGACCTGGCTTATCGAAGGGATGAATGTGAAATGAAGACATGAAGTCTACTGCACCCTCTTTCGCTTGAACATAGGAAGCGACATTGGTGGTCGTCTCATTCTCGGCCATGGTGACATTATAGTGATGGTCTGATCCTCAACCATGGCGACGGCTTAGAGCATAGGAGAAGTAGGTGAAAGGGTAGGTTATTACTGATTATGTGCGACCTACTTTACTACTCTGACGCGATGTAAAAATGGTTGAAAAGACAAGAGATTGAATGACATTATTTATCTTCCCGTTTGTACATTGTTTGGTTGTCAAACTATATATACAGCAATATGACATGGAGCTCAATACGGGTTGTGCAAAATTAAAGGGAGCTTAATATGGACAATCCTAAATTACAAGATTGATTGTGGGCTTGATTTGGCACCAATCATGGGCAAGATTCATGCATGATATATCCCGAAGATACGATTCTCAATAATTTCCCTCTCCACTATTTGATTTAGTTTTTGTTTTTTATTTTTGAAATTTGTTTTCATTTAGTTGAATTTAATTTAATTAACTTAATTTAGTTTAGTTAGAGATTTAAGTATATAACGCAATAAGGGTGTTCAATCAAAAAAAAAAACCATAGAGAGACCTCTAATACTATTTTTAAATCACATATATATGGTATACACACACAAATCACCAAACCACATGGGTTTTGGGGACTATATATTTATCCTTTATAAATGATTGAAAGTAAACTAAAAACAAAGTTTAGTATATTACTAAAAAATTAAAATTTGTTGTAAAATTAAAATAAAGCTAAAAGCTTGACCTTTTTTTAGTAATTTACCCAAATAAATATCACCTTAATTTGTCTTTCTAGAAACCCTAGAGAGGTGAAGCCTTCAACCACACCATGGGCTCTTTGAGATCAAATGAATTGGCCATCTGTTTTCCATCCTTTAATTTCTTCACCATCATCACTTTGCTACATTCCTTTGCACCCTTGCCATTGCAACCCTATGCCCCATTACCCCTTTCCCCATTAATACCCTGTCATTACTGCCCCTTCTCAACTCTTCCCTCTTCCTCTACTCTGAACCATTTTGGGTTTTGGCATTGCACTAAATAAACCTAGGCGTTAACCCATATTTTTTTACATTTTTAGAAAATATATAGATGCACTTATATATTTATTAGAGGTTGTTTTGGTCCTTTAACTTTTTTCTAAGAAAATATATTTAGTTAAAGTTTGGTCTTTATCTTTATATTTTTAGAAAAAAAAATAGTTTATAAATAAATTATAAAGAATAGAAAATATTTATACTTTTTGTAGTTAAATGTATCTTTCTGTAATTAAATAAAAGAGATGAAAGAATGGATGGAAGGTGTGGAGAAAAGGAGAGAAAATGTAAGATTAAAATGGCCGGGCAATTAAAGCAAATTTCAGGAATAATCATCATTGTAATTCATTCTCTTTTTCCTTAATATTAAATGAGGATAATCCTAACCATTACTTTTAGTTAAGATGCAATGTCAAAGTGCAATAGATATATATTATTTTTAATTTTTTAATAATTCTATTGATTGATTAAGTATCTCAAAACTCGATACATTTAACATCAATAAATAAAATTATTTAATAATTAAAAATAACATATAATAAACATATATATTTTATTCTAAAAATAAAATATATTTATTACATAATAACCGTTACCTACATTCACGTTACCCTATTAATGCGCGTGATTATTGAGATTATTGTCCTTGCGCGATGTCTCGTCGTTCATGCTCTCGATTTTGACAAAGATAAATCGTGATAGAGAATTTATCTTATTACGCAGGACAAAAAATTAAACTCACGACTTATTAATATAAATTCTAACTTATCGTGAACCAACCATTTGAGTTATTTCCTGAGAGTACTAACGCGCGTAATTCTTTGACTTCATATCCTATGCAAGTGATCAATTTGTCAAATGTGTACATTTAAAAGATGATGATTACGAATTTGTATTGAAAATAAAAAAAAAAAAATCTATCTTATAAATAAATATATTGTGACCAAATTAGATGATAGCGCCTACTAAATATATTATATCTCAATTACATGGAATCACCTAATTGGTGGCAATGCATTTATTCCCTGCTATTATTATCAAACTGAAAAAGAAAAGGTAATTAAATTCCTGGTTGAGTGAATCAATGGCGTGTCAGTTTGCTAGCTAGCTACTCCATTTATTAGTTTGGCCTCTCTTTTTGAGACACTATAACTATAATTAATTATGTCATACTATGAATTATTTTATTCATTGAAAAATCAAAATTATGAAATGCGTACGTGTGTCTTCTGTATATATAGGATAATGATAATTACTGTCTTAAGAGCAAACGATTAATTAAGAAGTATTTTTTAGACAATACATATTTATTATATACCTTAATTATTTGTTAGTTTAATTTTTTATAATAAATGTATTTCATTTAGCATAGACCAATAAAAAACATTAACTTGAAAATGAGTTATAATAAGTGTATATTGTCAGAAAAATAAGTGTTTTTAATCATTTTTAAATCATTGCCACCATTGCCCATAAAGGTAATTAATGGTTAGTATTATCCATACATATATATAAAGTAATGTTAGTCATGAACGTATTAGTTGATGAATAAATGTACTTTATTTTATTTCAAATAATGTGTATTTATGACACCTTACTTTTCAATCATGAAACAATTCTATTTCGTTGATGAAATATTCTAAAACTTCTTGTATTTTTCACTGCGTATTGTTCCAATGATAAAAATAATGTGCGATGAATATATTTTATTTAAAAATAATATTTATTTACTATACCTTATAACCATTATTGTCTTTAGTAAAACTAAAACCAAATCAAAACGGAGAAATCAATTCTCTCTAAGTACATGAACCCGCCAACTTTTAATTGACTTATATGATTTGCATAGTTTAAAGGCTATATAGTATGTACATCCTAAGGTTTAGCCAATGTACATCCAAAATTAAAGGAAAATGGCCAAATTTTGCGTCACACATAAAAAGATTAAAACTTGTGGTTCAAACAGAGTTAATTATACGATTAGTTTTTAAACTCTGCACTTTATAATTGTTCGTTATATTTTAATTTTTGACATCATAATCATTAAATTTTGATTTTTGTTACAATTTAACCTCTCTTTTGATTTTTTGTCAAATTTTATTAAATAAAACTAAAATTGTATACATTAATATAAATATCAAAACCACTTGGTTGTGGGGTAGTGTTAATTTTAGTATTAAGTAAAATTTGGGTTTATATTAATATATATTATGTCAATTTTTATTAATAAAATTTGATAAAAAAATTAAAAGAAAAGCTAAATTATAATAAAAATTAAGATTTAGTGTGAGTGATGATAAAAATTAAAATCAGTAATCAATTTTGCTATAAAATACAAGTACTTACATTATAATGTACCCAATTCAAACATTAAAAACTTGATATATAGAATAATGTGAAAGAATGCAAAATAATAATAATCCGAGCTAAATAAAAATAAAATCAAAATAAGAAGAAAATCATATTTAATCCTTGGATTATTAGTATGATTAGTTAATAAAAAAATAAAAAAGAAGAAAGACATGACTGAATAAGTATAAAATGAACATATTATTTAACTATTTTATATGATTTATTAGTACGATCAGTTAATAATCATTAAATCATTAACTTTTCATAGGTCCCTTAAATTGTAAATTTTTAAAAGTCACTGATATTTGTTATTTTGTAAAATCAAAAATTATAATACCTCGAGAGCTCAAGGTGAGGTTTAATATAGATATCAAGGATGGTAAGAAAGAAAATAACACTAGTTTGATACCTTTTGGATTGAATGTGGATAAAAAACTCTCGAGTTAAGCGTGTTTGAGTTAAGGTAGTTCAAGGATGGGTGATCCCTAGGAAGTTCGCGTAGGCCCATCAGAATAAGTTGATTCGATCTTTCTTATCGCTTAATGTGGGATATTACAAATGGTATTAAAGCAATTTGGGTTGTGTGTTGGGACTGTGTACTAGCCAAAGGCTGGGGGTACTGGACAGGAAAGATCTTGGACTAGTTGTAAGGTCACATAAAGATGACGTCATATGTTCAATGGGGGGACAATGTAATACCCCGAAAGCCCGAGGTCAAGTCTAGTATAGATATCGAGGATTGTATTTAAGAAAACAACACTACATGGATACTTTTTGAACTGAATATGGATAAAAAAACTCCCGAATTAAGCGTTCTTGAGCTAGGATAGCTCAAGGATGGGTGACCCCATGAGAAGTTCGCGTAGACCTATTAGGGTAAGTTGATCCGGTTCTTTCTATCACTCAATGTGAGATGTTACAAGAATAATACCTTGTACCTAGGGTAAACAATATACTGCTTTTACATTATAATAACTATCTTAAAGACACTCTGCTAGATCCATCATAAAACTAACTTTATGTTATTAAGTGTTATTGTCTGGATATAACAATGAATATTTAGTTGATTGAAAATGTCATTGTCAAGTTGGTTGAATGTGCAAAAATAAGAAAATACGGGGAGGTCCCCCACAAATACTCCGATATTTAAATCAAACACTGAATATAATTAAAGAAATTGTATTGAAACTTGTTGGTCCCTTAGGGTATGGCTACTCAAGAAGGGGGATGAATTGAGTGATTAAATTTTTTCTCAATTTTAATAAATATTCTCGATTAATGATTTTATTAAAAATATATATTTGATAAATATAATAAATTATATTTGAGATTAATAATAAATGTAAGTCACAAGATATAACAAAAATAAATACAATGAGGCACAAGACAAATTATAGTGGTTCAGTGTCTTCACATACACCTAGTTCACTCTCCCAGTGTCTAACTACCTTTGGGGTTCCACTAAAATAATTTCACCAAGATTTCCACACTAGTTCACCTTGAAAACTAGATACATTCTTAGATTACAACGGGTTCTAGAAAAACCATCAACACCAAAGTTTTCTCCCTAACTTACCTTGGAAACTAGATTCACCTAGATTTTAAAGGTTCTAGGAAACCTATACAATCTACGATAATAATTTAATTGTTCACAAATAATTGTCCATACTTGACACAAATAAACAATTAAGCACAAAGTATACAAGGCAATAATATTTAAATAAACAGTGACCTCAATTTGAATGGAGAAGATCGGATTCGACTTTGCAATCTCTTTTTCTCCTCTTACCTTGTGATTTTTCGGTGGATGAACAATGAATCTTTGAGAGACTTGAAATGTTTGAAAATTAGTTTGAGAATTTTTGGGAGTTTTGGATGTGCAATATGTGCAATAGATATTCAAAAAATGAGTTTGGAGGATATTTATAAGTATTTTAGCTATTAAAAAATGGTTAATATGAAGTTTGAAATTTAAAAAATGTTTAGACTTTCTCAAACAATAAGAAAACACGTCTCACTTTTAATTCAAAATAAATTTACTTTTTGTATGAGTAAAAGAAAACATGTTTAAAAATAATTCTCATTTAATTCAAAATTTAAAAATTCAAATATAAACTTTTGAAACAAAAATGATTAAAATAAGAAAATATGTCTAAAAATAATTCTCTTTTAATTCTAAATAAATTTACTTTTTGCATGAGTAAAAAAAAATATTTATATCGTAAAAATATTTTTTTAATCATTAAAACTTAATTAATATGAGTAAGCTGGTTCAACAAAACTAGTATCGGAGACGTCATCTCCTTTTTCAGGAATAAGTGTGTGTTTATTTATAGAGAAATATGAAATGATCTAAAGTGTAACATAACTATGATTCTTGTAGATAACATTTATTTTGATCAATTCTAGTCTAGATGAGACTATATTTGTTATAGATGGCATCTATCTTTAATAGAGGATATTTATCTTGTCTTTTTTTAGAAATAAAATTTCTTATAGATGATTGTTTATTTTAATATTTTAAAATTATTTTAGAATTATAATTCTTTATAAATAATCTTTTTTTTTAAAATATTTAGAGAGATTTTTGAATGTAAGAATTATCTAGTTTGCCTATTTATGTGAGATCCTCTGGATATGAAAAATTTATGACTTAACCCAAAATATCATCATACGCTCTTAAACTTTTAGTAGGACTATGCTTAGGACAAAAGACCAAGTTTTAGGATGTCATGCATATGGCAATTTAGAGGCGTGTTGCTTGAATGCTTAATTAATTATATATCAAATTATGGGCTTTTTTGTTGCAGCTTAAAAGTTGTAACTTTTAACTTTTAGCTTCAAAAAAATAGGTATGTAGTGTTTGTTTTAGTTTATAACATTCTAACTTATAACTTCTACTAGCTTTTAGAAGGGGTAGAAGCTGACTTTTTCAAAACTGGGGTACCCCAGCTTCTACAACTTTTGATTAAACAGTTACATTTTTGTAACAATTTTGCCCCTATTTTTAATAAAGAATTACTCTTTTGTCCACGCAATCAAGGGTCTTTCTTCTCCACCGCCATCTCTATTTTCAGATCTCTTTTTCTCTCTTGCCATCTCCCTTTCTCTCTATACACAAATTAATTTTTTTATAACACTTGAAATTTATATATATATATACTAATTAATGTTTAAATTATCATTCTATAATTATTAAGGGTATTATGGACAATTATACAAAAATAAGTTATTTTTGCAGCTTATGGTATCAAATACCACAACTGTTTAATTACAACTTCTAAGAAGTTGTAACAAACAAGTTCACAACTTATTTTAAATTTTAAAAGTTAAAATATAAAAAATTAAAACTTATAATTTTTTTAATTAAACTGTAATAAACGGCCTATATATGATTTGATCTAGCAAGAACATGACATGCAATGGCGGAATTAACTCTGAGCTGTCCTGCCAGTTTACTATTAAAATTAAATTTTAGTGTAATTTTTTTTAAATAATAATTTAATTAAAAAATTTATAATTTACCTTAAAATTTGTGATGTGTAACTCCACATCCAAAAAAAAAGAAAATGACATGCGTGGCCTCCTTTCCTCGTTAGCTGTAGCTAGCTATAACATGAACTTCACGCCACGGATGCTGCCACCTTATATTACCTTTTGCTCTGTCCCAATTACTTTTCAACTGTCTCACCAATTTGTTCATTAATGCTCACAATATTCCTTTAAACCGTTGAAGAATTACCTTCAGGACATTCGGTGGTCAATATTTATATATTTATCTTATATTATTATCAAATATCATGAGTTCTCTTAAATAATTAACCTCCTTAAGACATAGGCTACTAACATCTATGTCCCAAAAAATGAAGAGCTCAAAATCTGATCACTAATTATCAATTTTTATTTTATTTTTTGAGATGTAAAATCATTAATTCTATTTCACAATGATTTTTTTTGTTTAAATTCATGTTTTGTTTATTTTGTTATTTTATTTGGATGAAATTACTCTCAACTTCTCAAATTTACGAATCATTTTTTAATATTAAACAATAAATAGTAAGATATCATTTAGACGGGAAAACTCTTCAACTCTCTAAATCTACGGATCATTTTTTAATGTAAGGTAATAAATAGTGAAGTATCATTTAGACAAATAGACCGTTAACTCTTTAAGTCCAGAATCATCTTCTAATATTAGACAATAAATAGTGAGATGTAAAACCAATAATGCAACGAAAAAAAAAAATACAAGAAGTGATGTTATTTTGAGAAAATGATTTGATAAAATAATTCTTTGGACGATGAAAATTTCATCTAGAGAATTCACACTGATATGGGTATTTAAAAAAAATAAATATATTAATGACTTTAATTTATAAGAATTGCATATGGACTCTCCACATTTTTTGTTTATTCAATTATTACCTTTCCATATCTTTTTTTTTCTTGTCTATTTTGCCAATTGAAAAATATTTACATTTTAAATTTAAATAAAAAAATTAATTAGTAATTTTACATCACAAAAAATAAAAATAAATAAATTTTAAATAATCTTAGAGGTACAAATATTCATAGACCGGCCCTTTTGTCAAGTCTAACCTCATAAGTAGGGAGGGCAAGAGAGTTGGGCAGAATCTGTTGGTGGGCAGGAAAAACCCTTAGGAATAGAGTATGTGTTTTTTGGTAGCAGGTACTTCTTCTTTTTGATTTTTGAAATGGACCATAGGCCCACTAAATGTGTACAAGACACCCAGCAATGCTGGGTAAGCCCAAACCATGACCACAAACTGGATATGAATTCTGGTGCTGACATATTGGATTCTTGAGAATCTTCATGTGCTGGCGGGGAGGGCCCTGCCCAGCCCATTATAAGCAAGTGCTTGAACTTGAGGCAAAGATTCTGAGTTTGCTTTACCTGCTGCTGCTGCAATGCTTCTGAAAATTATTCTCCAACGTGTGACCTCCCCTGCTGTTCCCAGGCTTATATACTTGGGATCAAATTTAGCCACTGGATAACTGTTCCTCCCCTTGACATGACACCACAAGTATCGAATTTTGATAGATTCCATTTGGCCTAACACATTTTTTATTTTAGATTAAGATATCATTAGTTAAAATGAGTAACATAAGATATATTAAAATAAGATTAAAATACTTTTTGAACCAAGATATAGAATGATTAAGATAAAAATGCAAAGTATTATTCTAAGATTTTTATCAAACTGTTTGTTAAATTTTTTAAAATTCATTAAAGAACATGTGTCATTTTTTTTTTTATATGTAATACCCAAAATATGATTATCTTGAGAGGGGAAGAGGTAAGTATATCTAGAAAATGACAGATAAACTTTATGTTTTGTCTTACGAAATCATGCAAATTTTATTATATACCAAGTAGAATTTGCTATTGAATTATTCAGACTAAATCATAATCTGAAATATCTATAATCACCGATCAATATAACGCGAGAATTACAAGGTCCCTTTTGTCTAAAATTTATGATAAAATTAAGATTCGGCAGTATTTATATTGATTATCAACTACTGATGTAATTTTTTTTTATTTTGGTAATTCTAAAGTCATATATTATTTTTCTTATATCTTATATGTTTTACCCTTTAAGCCCGTGTATTAGGAAGCCGCGTTGGACCTCAACTTATCCCTTGGGATGGTTTGGGTGACTTAGTCCACGTGATGGAGAGAGTGAAAAGAAGGAAGCTTAAGACTTGGAAAAGGTATGCTTTGAGACCGAGGAAATGAGAAGGGCTTGAAAGCCAAACAGAGCAGATATGATATCCGAAGAGAAAGGTTCAAAGAGTGTGTAGATTCATCAAAATCAAATCATTGTGTAGAAACCAAATACAAGAAGGGCCGGCTTGTCTTGAGTCTTGAGTCTTGGAGTGCTTCAAATCCAAAAGATGCTTTCTTTCAATTCATGTCCCTCCCACCACAGAAACATCAGTGTCCAAATATATAGTGCCAGTCAAGTCACTCTGGCATTGCTCGTGGATCTCCCCTTTCCCATCCCCATTCTTTTAGAACAAGTCTTTGATAAGTACAATTTTTAGCATTGAAATAAATCCTAATTAAACTCGAGTATTTCCTGATTTAAAAGTGTCAGTCTCACTTTTATCATCCTTTTTGATTATACGAGTTCAAGAGACATTTTTTCTCAAGATGATTTGACCATCCCATTAGTTTCATGACCAAAAAGAGATTCTCCATCTGCTTTACAAAATAGCTCTTTTATTTGCGAAATAAATGTAAATTTCTCACTAGAGTTGTGTTTGTTAAAATGAGTAAAATAAAACTTTATCAAAATAACTTATCTATAAAGTTTAAGATAAATTATCAGAAAGAAAAAGAGATAAATTTATCTTGAAAATTCAAGATAAGAAGTCATGTGACTTCTTTTCAAAAAATTTAACAAATATAATAAAAAAATACTTTTATTCAGAATACTTTTCATATTTCATATTTTTTTGTCTATATCTTGATTAACAAATATTATTAAAAAGAAGTATAGTTAGTAATTGGCACTTCAAATTGGGTAAAAGTGAGTCATGTGAAATTGCTAGAAATTTACAAAGGGGTATTTTTTTTTAAAAAAAAAAAATTGTGTTAGGGAGGGAGAATATTTCGTTAAATGTTAAGTTAATTGATTTTTTTTTATCATAGATTTTTTTAAGACAAAATTATGTAGATTAGGTTTGTACATCTTTAGTTAAAGTGAATAATAATATACCCAATTGATTTGAATAATATTTGAAGAAAATGTAATGAGATTTTTTTTTCTTAAATTAAATTAATTTTGAAATCATTTAAATTTGGGTAAAGAGTACCAAATTTGCGATGACTAATGGCCAAATGCACGAGAAGTAGAATAAAAGGACCAACAACAGACCCAAAAGTGACCCAAGGCAGGGGGAATCTTTCGAACCCAAAATTGCCACTCCCCAGCCCCAAAATAGACAGATAATCATTGACCACGTCAGCAGCCAAATTTCTCAAAATGCCATTAAAGCACCCCAAAAAATGGACGGGTAATGAACAGGAGTGTGTATCCGCGTAACATTTTGCTTACGTGGCAATGCACAGAAAAAGTATTGTACAACGAGCGGTCCACTACACCCGCTGACGTGGATTCACAAAAGGCAATGCACAGAAAAAGGCGGCAAAGTTGAGGGCTACTGCATCTTTTACTTTTTTTTTTTTTTTTTTTAGGGCTCTGACGTGGCGCTTTCCTCGTCCACTAGACCGTCATCTGTTCTCCTTATTTACACGCGCGTGTACGTACTGATTTCTGCAAAAGGAATTGTGAGTGAATAAAAGATTAATTAATATACCACAGAGTAGGTTAGGCCGAGTATTGATATTTTTCATATTTAAGAATTCTTTAAAGAAAACCACAAGCGCCTTCGTTTATGCCATGGTGTGGACGAGAGGACTCGTAAAGCCAGTCGACAGGCAAAGTAAGTAAAAATGAAAACGTATGGAAAACACTAAATTAAGGATAAGATCACGTGTAGTATTTTCGTATTGGGCATTAATTAGGAAGGGAGAATTAGAAACAAATGATTTTGTCTTATCAGGACTTGTAACGTTTGTCCGGGTCCAAGTTCCCATGAACATTGACCCAAATGATAAAAGTGAGCCACAGCAGCATATGACCCCATACCCGCCGACTTTGAAACCGGAAAGCTACGCCTACGGCTCAAGAATAAGAATTCCAGGTCAAATTCAAACACTGCCCCCAGAATTCAAAAATCAGATAATTAAACGTGCAAAGCAAACATCCCCAACAGTAGTGCGAAATTAAGGCCTCAGCCGACTCAGTCGCGAACAGTCACTTTCCTTGCAGCAGCAAGCGGATGCCTATTGGACTCAATTTTTGGATGATTGAATGTGAACGCGGCCGATAATTATACATAGTGGAGGAGAGTTGATTGATCTTGATTGATTTTGGGTGTGAAAGCATATCTCTGCGAATCTGGGTTTACGCTTTCTTTATTATAGCATTAGGATGTGAAAGTGAGATAGACAAGTGCATAAAGGCAGCAGGGCAACACACAGACAGACACCAATCGCCACGTTGGGCATTCTCACGCATCGGTTCCGGTGGCGACAAATTATGAGAGCGGCAGCGAGGGGAGACACATTCATTCAGGCTTAACCAAAATCATGCCTCCGCTCCCCACCTGCATGTTCCCTCAACCTATGGCCGAAGCTTTCTTTTACCATGTTTTTCCTCTACTTTAGCATATTTATTAATCAAGCTGTTTTCATTTTAGATTGATTTGACAGCCAAGTGATCATTACTGTATTAGTTTAGTTCAAATAAACATCATGTGCATAAATCCCCAAATCTTTGTGAATTTTTTTAGACATTATTTATTAAAATGAATAAGATTACTCTTTATTAAGACAATTTATATATAAAGTTTAAAATAAGTTATTTAAGAAAAAAATAAATTTATTTTAAAAATTCAAAATAAGAAATTATGTGACTTATTTCTAAAATATTTAACAAACACAATTTTAATAAGGAATTATATGTTACTTGCAACGAAGATGGGTGCCCCCAATAGGCCCACGTCTCGTGTCGGACAAATATTATGTTGCTTGACGCGAGCAACATAACAAAATCATTCCTCTAATTGGTACCACAAAAATAAACTTATTGTTTAAGGCAATATTTATTAACAAAGATATGAAATGAAAAAAAGTGAAATATAAAAAGTATTATAAACAAAAATGCTTTCGTTTGAATTTATTAAATTTATCTAACAATTCATAAAAGAGAAATCAAATGATTTCTTATCTTAAATTATCTAGATAAATTTATCTCTCATTCTTGTGCATAAATATATTTTGAACTTTACAAATAAGAAAAAATAATTCATATGTTCCTTAATATATTCTAAAAAATTTAACAATAATCTGATAAAAATATTACAATACTTCTCAATCTCATTTTGATTCTTCCATATTTTGATTTAAAAAATATTTTAATTTTATCTTAATACAATTTTATTCTTCTATTTTAATAAACGTTACCTAAATAATTTTTTTTTATTTATATAGGAGTAAGTGCTTCAATCGGTGGATTAGTGGTAGACCTGGTAACCTAGTACCGTGACCCATTTAATAACTATGATTGAAAATTTTGAAATCTAATTATAAATTAATTTTTTTTATACATTTTAAAGCAGATTAAATCTTTTTTAAACATCGGTATAGACATTATGTAACCCCACCACGCCCCCTTTAAAGATGAACGGACTTTGGAGTTTTTTTATAAAGGGATTGTGGGCTTCTTTTTTTTGGGTTATGGTGTAAGCATTTTAAATTTGTAGTCAGACAATGGAGAATTGAGTTGATCAGAGAGGCCTTGTAGTCAGTGCATTGCATCTAAGAAATGGAGATAATTGTGGCAAAAGCGGAAATGAAATGAAGAATATTCCCAGTTGACAATGTTAATTGAGTAACGAGGTTTGTTTATGGTGCAATTTGTCGTTAATCGGGGCTCATGCCTTTTGGGTGGTATCTGTAAGAGTCAAATGGTTGGATCTGGATGGCAGGTTGGCTTCCATTTTTCAGGGTTGAGGGTGTCATGTGCTTACCATTAAATATAAAATGAAATATGCACACACACACACACATATAGGAGACAAAGAGAGAGGGAGAGAGAGGTGTTAACCTTTTCTCTTTATGGGTATTATGCAGCCTAAGCCAATCTACTTGAGTGTCTATGATATGCTTGATTGTGTCTAAAAGAGACTACTTTGAAATGCATCATGAAAGCGAATAAAAAAACATATCTAGGGTAATAGGTTTAACTATAATTAAAATTATTTTATATTTTTTTTATTATCCCAATATCTAGGTTTTGCTCACCTAATCTTGGAGTTTGAGGAGATCGGCCTTTTCTTTAGTTCAGTCTTTGAATAAATCAGATGTGGTCACAAACTTATATACTCTGAAGCAAATACGTAGCCAATATCTACTAAGGGGTGGTTTGTTAAAATGAGCAAGATAAAGAGATATTAAGATAAGATTGGAATACTTTTCGAATCAAGATATAGAATAATCAAGATAAGGCCGGGAAACATTCTAAGATTTCTATCAGACTGTTTGTTAAATTTTTTAGAATCCACTGATAATTGTATTTTTTCTTTCTATGTGTTTGTTAATACATATGATAAGCACCAAGATAAGGGTTTTTTTTTTATCAAAATATCCCTATTATCAAATTTATGATTAAAATAGTATTTTATGATTAATATGAATTGTCAAAAAAATTAAGATTAAAATTAAAAAAAATATTTTATTTTTCAAATTCATGTTCAAAAATAAATTTAAAAAGAGTTGAAAAGAGTTAAATAAAATATATATAGAAAGAGAAATTTAAATTTTAAAAATCAATGAAATGAATAATGTCATTTAAATTTTAAAAATTGTCAAAATATATAATAATTTAAAAATATATTAAAAAATATTAATTATAAGAGTTAAATAAATAAGGTTTTTTAATAAATTTAAATCTTTAAAATACACTAAATGGCATTAATTATCTTACAAGGGCTAGATAAGTAATTTAGCCTTATCTTGAAAAGGGGAGATAAGAGGTCACGTGAGGTCTTTTCTGAAAATGGTCAGATAAGGTTAACAAACACGTTGAAAATACTGAATATCCGGAATGCTTCTCATATCTAACATTTTCTCCCTCTTATCTTAGTTAACAAATACCCCCTAAATGAAATATTTTTATCTCTACTAAAAATTGATCCCTGCCATTTTTAAGGAAACTTAAGAAGTTTTACCACTTGTGTTACGAGAATAATTTTTGTACATTTTTAATCTTCATATAAGCAGTCTCTTTTTATTTTTAGGGTTTGATTAATTATGAATACTACATTATTTAAAGCTTAGCAATGATATTATCAATCTGGTGAATAGTATTTAAATGCATGAGAGAATGTTAATTTAAAATTATTTTAACAAGTCTAATTGAATTAGGACGAAATTACTGTGGGTTGTACTTACTTTTTTTTGACACATGTGAAATTCAAAAGAATTTTGAACCCAAATTTAAATATTTTTAATAAAAATTATATTCAAATAATCAACTTAAAATTTAAATTCAAATGAACCTAACCTTACATCAATTGTCTTTTCTGTTATTAACATTCATTCCAAGATTGAAGTACAAGACCTAGAGGGATCCCATCAAGCAAACTGGGGTCAAATCTTTCTTGACATTGCATTCCAACATTGGATTCCAAAGAGTCCTCATTGACCAATAAACACCCCAACTTTTCACTAGCATCTCTATCATATTATGACACTTGAATTAATTTCAGACTAGGATATTATGACACTTAAATTGATTCAACCTTGCTTGGGCGATGCTTGTCTGGCTCCATTGAGGCATTATCCCCAATCCTGATCATCAAAGGCTCACCCATTTCTCACCAAGCAAGCATGTTTTTAGATTACCAACCATGGCTTGTTGGGTTGGTCCCTTTGGAGCTGCCTTGTGAGCTAAGATTTGGTTAAAAACCATTGAATTGAAAGGTTTTGTGCTTTACCTCCAGGCTGATATATACCTACTACCAACCAGAACCCAATTTGTGTTTAATTAACTTTGTTATGTTGTCGGTTGCATATGTGTGTGTATGCGTGTGGGGGATAGAACAGTGGGTGAGGTGGTTTTGATAAATGATTGAATATATTATACAATGGATTTTGCTCCTCTAGCTGGTGACCAGTTAATGGAAACAAGTGTTGTTTTTGATTCATTTAATAAGATTCCTTTATGGGGAATCATCCATTGGGAATGCGACGTGCAAGAATGAATGAATATATATGGGATGGATGAGAAAGAAAAGGACCTGATTGGGATGGATATGGGGGTTGCTTTAGCTTTGTCTTCTTTTAATTAACATTTCTTTGCTAGCCCTGCAGGGATTTGGGGAGATTTTGTGCCTCCTTGCATCGTAAATACGTCAAAATTCATTCAGATACGTCCATTTGCATTTGTTGCTCTTATTCTACCATAGAAATACTTTAGAACCCATTTGCATTTAAGATTTTGGGTTTAAATATAATGTTTAATATGATAAAGTTGTATTAAATTATCCATAGCAAGTGTCCTAAATGGTCAATGTGTTGATTTTGTCAAATTAAAAAGACAATAATAAGCTGTATCTTTAACTAATAACAAAATAAGAAACAATTTTGCCAAACACGTAGCCGCTTTCTCCATTTGGATGGGCCTAAAACAAACCATCCATCAAAACAGTTGAATTGCACTTGTAGATGTACCATATATGTTGCCCAGCCATTAATGTAAATCCGAGAGACCACCAGTCAGTTAGCCGTTTTGTTTCTTGAAATTGCACGTTTACCAACCAGCATTCGGGTCGTGGGTCGATTCCTAATACGGCTTACAAGCCCGCATTAATCAGTGAAAAGTCAAACATCCGCATCGCCGTTGATGTCTGATCCAAAGTCTACAACAAGACAATATCCATTTGATTGCCATTTTATTAGATTTTTTTTTTTTTTTTTTTGTAGATAATGTATGTAGTGTGTGTCTGTGTACACTGTTGTTTGTGGGTCTATTTTATTTATGTTTGTTATAATAATTATTGTATTTATAAAGTCAGTCATGTCAAGTTGGTTCTGGAACTTCCAACCTATCCTCGGAAACCGACGCTTCCGCAGCTGTTGGACGCTTGCCCATTTTGGTCCTTTCACTTTTTATTGGCCTATATCATCATCATCACTGACCCCTCCATGGGGCCATCATCGATGCATTTTTAAATTCAATTAATAAATTGCTACAAATTTTGGACCTACAAAATTTATGTCACAAGTGGGGCTACTACTACTACTACACTACCACCACCACCACTACTACTACTACTACTACACCACAATTGAGAAGATCGACTTATGTTAACTATTGTGTTTTAAAGATAACAATTGGATTTTATTTTTACTAAATTTATTAATATGGTTGTTTTGAATAAAATTTGAATCATTTAGGTTATTTTGATTGAATGGAATTAATCTCAAAATGATTGGGTTCAAATTTTTTTTTTAAAAATATAAATTAAATTAATTAATTAGATTTAATTCTCAAATTATTCTATAAAAATCAAATGAGTGAACTGATGGCTCACCTATCTATCACCATTTTGGTGATGATCAGGCAGATAGCGATTGGGAGAGAATGAATTAATGATGGAGACGAGCAGCACCGGAATGAATCCAAAGCTACTCTCGGTGGTGGTCCAAAGGCGGGGACAGATTGTACTCCAAACATTTCCGCTCTGATCATGCCCGAAGGCATTTACGTGATTTCGTGTGCCTCCTGGAGGCATTTCCGTCCTTTCGAGAACGTTCCAGAGACCGAACGCATCCCCACTCGCCTGCAAACAGAGGCACGCAGCTACTCGCCTCTTTCTTTTATTCACACCTGGCGGACACAAGAATCGGCGCCAAAGCGGGTCGAGTGCCGACGAACTGCGCGTAGGGAAAGGCGGAGGAGTGGTTGAGTGAATATGTGATGCAAGTGGTCCTTTACGGTGGCAGTTACTTCAATTATAAAAAAGGGATCTTTTGTCACTTCATGGCAAATTTTTCATCTTTCCCAATTTGCCCTCAGTCTAGAAAATGACCCAAATTCCCGGAAGAAGGAAAATTCAGCGGAGCCGAGGGGGAGCCGGCGACCTTTCTCCCGTTGAAATTGTTGACTGAAGTCTGAAACTGTCAAGGCTTGGACGGGTGGAGCCGAGTCGCCATGGGTTCCTATTGGCGGTAAGAGTTTCGCTTTCGCTGACTGTTGAATACTAATCATTAGACCAACCTCCGCGTAACAAAATAGCTATAGCCCACTATCCAGCCAATCGCGTGATAGCTTGACATCCATTAGAAAAAAAGTACACCCTTATTTAGTATTACACACACACCCAAAAAAAAAAAAAAAAAAAAAAAACCCATTGTTTTACCCTTTTTTTTATTATCTACTTTAGAAAAGATAATTATGGATAAAGTAAAATATAAGGCATATACTGTTTTATTTTTTAAGTAATATATGACTAATGATGTAAGTGTGAATCATCGTTCATAAGTTTGAATAATATTCTATTAAATTTTAATAAAAAATAACCAATGAGTCCATAAAATTTACATGTGTCTTGCAAAGAATTTTTTTATCATAATACCCTCTTATATAATTTAAAATATATAAAATAAATGTATCAATAATATTTTTTTATCTTAAAAACGCCTGAAAGTTAATTTAGACCATTCTTACCGAGCTGATTTTCATGATATTTGTATTTTGTATTATACATACATACAGAAATGCCTAGAGAGAGAGAGAGAGAGAGACGTGTGCCAGATGGGTTCTCGTGAAACCCTCCTGCTGCTGTAACCGCCAGCTATCTCCGTTCTGGCAGTTTTCCCACATCCCGCGGGCCGCACACAGCAACACCTAATACTCGCCCTCCTTGGCCGCCACGCGTCCTCTTCTGAACCCACCAACGCCACTTGTCACTGCTGCTTCTGTCCGTTCACCCACGTTTCCTCCCCCCCCCCGTGATGCAATCTCACGTTACGGTGCCTGAATTTCTGGTGGCCCCGCCTCAAATCTCTGAACTGCCCCTCATCTAACTCCACCAGAATGAACCAACCAGGGGCGGCAATGTCTTTTCGCTTAAGCAAGCGTAACGAACGGAGGTGTGGGGACAAAGTGACGCCGTACGGATCAGGAGCCTCACGGTTGATGGAGCCGCGCTTCGCCGCTCGCTGACCGTCAAAAGAGAAAAGGGTAATACCGATGAACGGTCGGATGTGCCTTATACGTTAGCGGTTGAACTGCTCATTAATGCACGTGATTATTCCCACCCTCTTTCCTGCCTCTTTCCAAACTCTGACCGAAACAGAACCCACACCTCGTCTTCGGTAACGCCGACCTGTAAAATTCCCAAAATACCAAATAAAACTAGCTGGTAGCATTTAATTAATTTCTGCTGGATGTGGGGGCAGAATTGGTATTTGCAAAAGGAACGGGGCTTCTGGGCCGGCAAGGTGTTTGGTTGAACCAACCTAACAACCACCACTTTCCTTCACACTTCTTTGCTTTTACCAAATAAAAATAGAAATTCAATTTAGTTTCGGAAATAAATTAGCCCTAATCAATTTTGGAAATAATTTTAGTATAAAAGTATAAATTATCCTCTCTTTCTTCTTTTTTGGGTTTTCTAAAGCCATTCTTTGTGGATTTGATCTACTGTTCGCTCCTCTCTCTAGAACAGAACTCCTCCCTCCTCCCGCCGGAAAACCTCCTTCTGCGCCGGAAAACCGCTCGTTCGCCGGCGAGGTTCCTCGGAGGGCTCATCGTGTGGAAATTTTTCGTTCCTTGTATCATTGATTCGGTCTGGTATGTGGCGCGTGGAGTTTTTTTGACGCGGTTGGTGGATTCGGCCCGATCTTTGAGTTTGATTCGGCCTGCGGTGGTTCACGAGAATGTGGTGAGCCTGAGCACCTGTTTGGGATCTTTTACGGCCGGTATTGTCAGCTAGGATTCAGCTTTCGCCGTCTGGATCCTGTTTTTGGTGTTGGGCTTTTTCTTTGGTTGGTTTCTTCGCTCGGCGAAGTTAAAGAAGACGGAGGCGTCCAGAGAAGAACTTCGGAATGAGATGGTACGGGATTCAGCTGATAGCTGATGCATTTTGTTCTTTGTTTGGACAGTTCAGATCTATCTGTTAACTCTCCCTCCGTCTCATAACTTTACCTCTATACATGCCTACTGGATTTCTCTATATATTTTTCTTTGTACGAGTTGTTACGATGGTGTAGTTTTTCTGCAGTTTTTTGATCTGAAGGAATTCAGGGAGTAGTCGACTTAACGCAACGCTGTTGATGTGTTTTACAACTTTGGAATTGAGAGATTTTCAACCGTTTTCTTAAAATAATTTTCGTGTTATTTTTAAGCAACTGGGGAATTTTAATTTCTTGAGAATATTTTGTTCTATTTGATGTTAATTTAGATATTTTCTCGGACTTGTGAATGATCACAATGGTACATTTGTTTTATTAAAGCAGAGTGGGGTTATTTTTTATAACTGCCTGCTATAATTTCGGAAAACATTTTTAGTTTGAGTTGAAAACTTTGTGGCTCCGATTTTGTTTTTGTTTTCTTTTTTCCCAACAACACACCCTATGAGTTACGATCGCCAAATGATGCTTGATTTGTGTTGGCGTGGTAGAAATAGAAGGGGTCTTACATGATTAATACTAAAGTCATACATGACAGTCCTTCAGCAATGCCTTAATTCTCCCTTGGCGCGTAGATTTTCTGTTAGAAACTAATTTGGTACTACTTGTTCTTAGCAGACCATATTCGTCTATGGAAAAATGTGAAAAGAGGTAGAAAGTAATCATCATCTTCAATAACACTTCAGATAAACAACAAATGAAGCCTTAGGTGCCATTTTTCTCTTAGTGATGGTGATCTATATAATTGAACCGGTCATATATTGTAGTAAAAACTCTGTTCTTATTCTCAAGATAAATGGGTCATGGTTTCAGGTTTCAGCTGATTGTTAATTTACTGTTTAGGTGTAGATGCTCGATTTGGATAAACATTTTCATTTTACCATTCCTTCTCTGATGCATGTGACCTGTTATCATTGTAATCAAGTTTTTGGGAGTAGTTAATATTTCATGCTTCAGTTGTACAAGGATTTTGAGGAAGATAAAGGAGGTAGGAAGATGGAGGGGTATAGAAATCTTACTTTGGTGGCTAATGTAGTGAAGCGCAGGATCTGTAGGTCCAAATTCCACAACAAAAAGGTCATAACTAAACATTCCCTATTGTGTCCCAAAACTAGGAAGGAAACAAGATTTGCCAGGTAAACAACGTTACCTGGCAAATCTATAATAAGTAGGCATCTTTAGTTCACAAGGCTCTCCATTTTAGAGGATTAGAGAAGGGTCGTTTTTATATGCAGTCTTACCTTTACTTTGCAAAGAGGTTGTTTCTACAATTTGAACCTGTGATCTTTTAGTCATAAAGGAGCAACCTCACCTTTGCTACTCAGATCCAAAATAAAGTTGTATTAGGTTAATTTATATTTTACTTTTAGGTAACCAGACTTCCAGTTATTAGATTTCTAGTAGGACTTTTTTTTTTGGGGGGGGGGGGGGGGGGGGGTTTGGGGGGCTGTAAATGGGAAACAATCAAGAGGAATATTCAGTAAATTTATAAGAGTACCTTTTTTGTTGGATTACTAATAAAATAATTCTAAGATTTGTTTATAATGTTCAGAATAACTAGGGTATAGTAGTAAGCTTCATACATATATGGTATATATAACTAAATAATCTGCAGTGATGTCTTTTCTTTTTTTTATCGTGGTTATTTTTATGATAAGTAAAAGATGTGAATTGGTTACCAAGATGGTGCCATTGATATGCAAAAGGAGCTCATCAAAACTTCACCTGACTATCTTCTTCAAGTCACAAAAGAAAGAAGCTTGCTATTCTTTATTAATGATCCAATACATACTTCTACTTTAGTATGTCTTTGATTTAATTTTTTTGTTCACATCAATAAGATGAACCTATTCCCATGATAACACTTAAGTTGAGGTCTTGATATTTTCTTGATGCCACTCAAATTATTGTCTTAGTAGATCCATCAGGTAACAAACTCCAAGCTCAACCTTCGGTATAAATTCCATAGAAAAACTTGAAGTCTTTGAATTGACAAAACAAAAGTTCATATATTATTAGTGCTCAATTTTGTGCATTTTGTTTCACAATTACTTTTGTTAATTCCCTTTCTTCTAACCAAGCCATAAAGTAGGATGTATCAGTGTTATTAAAGGCACACCTAGGCTCAAGGTGCACCTTGGGTGCCTGGAATGCTTCCAGGTGGGCGCAGACCATCAAGGCGAGCCTAGGCCCAAGGCACTTTGGGCTTAGGCGCGCCTGGGCTTTTTTAATTGTTTTTTACTTTATTTTACTGTTTATTACTTTATTTAATTTTTAACTGTTTAGGGTTTAAATTTATTGCTTCAACTACAAATTTGACAGTGAGTAAAAAGACTACTACTTCAATGCTCCAATTAAATTTGAACTAGATGAAGATGGAGAGGGAGATAATGTGGAAGAAGATATCAGAGATGATGCTTGTAATGATGAAAAAATGGAAATGTTTGATTTTGATGATGAGGAAGATTTTTAGATTATTTAAAATGCATATATAGTTAATCTTGATTAAGATTTAAGACCTATAAATTGTTTTAAGATTTAATTCAAGTTGACTTCAAGACTTTTAGATTGCATATTTTGGCATTTTTTATTGTTCTTTTTATTAGTATATGTTGAATTTTTCAATTTTCTTGATAATATGCTTGTAAATACGTTATTAGGAGTTAGAATCTATTTTATATTTTATTCTTCAACTATGATATATATTTTTCTTTTTCTTTTTTTTTAGTTAGCATGTGCCTAGTTCCATCAGGCGTGCGCCTCGCCTTGCGCCTTAGGCTCCTGCACCCTTTTGTGCCTTAGTGTGCCTTGGGCATTTAATAATACTAGGGTGTATTTCCCTATTGCCTCAAGCTATTTGAAATTTGGTACTTCTGTTTTCTACCCTCAATGTGGAGATTTGTTTTTTTTCTTTACAAGTCTAGATATTTGCTGGATATGGCTCTTTTGTGTTTGGTTTAGATGTGGTCCACATTAGGAGGCAATAAAAAATAGATGCTTTACATTTGACATGTAGCAAAGCAATCTTCATAATGAACATAATTTTTTTTTTAATATCAAGATATTATTATGTTATTATTTTTCTCAAATCATATGTCAAAACCCTGTGCTAATGATTTATTTGAAAATTTGATGATCAATCTGAAAACTTTTGGGGGAGTCCTTTTGCAGCCATTTTGTTTTTAACTTCTTATATATACACAAACGTATCTTTTCTCAGACACACACGCAACCATGGTAGCATGTTATTCGACTTTGCTAATTCTTTTGTTCCACAAATTCAGTGAATGCATTATTAACTTTCTAACTTCCTTCTCATGATGTGGTTTTGGTTGTGTTTAGCATGATGAAGTGTGGCTGCAAGGCTATATTATATTTCTTGCTTCACATCTGTTCTGGATTGTTTTGTGCTTTCAGAGCTATTATGTTAAGCTTGTTGAGCTAATTTTTACATCTGATAACTTTATGTTTTATTTTCATCAGGTGGAAGGAAGGATTTGTATGTCTCGAGAGGCTAAATTAGAATTTTTGAAGCGTAAAAGGCTTCAGCGTATGAAATCTGAAACTTTGAGCAATAGTGCATGTGTCAGTGTGACTAACATGATGACTAGAAGTGGAGGAGATGCTTTAAGAGCTTCTGCATCGTGTGGTATGGGATTACACGGCAATGCAGAGACATTTTCACGAGCTGCTGGTGCTTCAAGCGAGAGGGATGCCTTCTCAAAGCGCATGGTAGCTAAGTTTGACTTGAATGATCTCGAGTGGACTGAAAAGATTCCCGAGTGTCCTGTTTACCGTCCAGATAAAAAGGAATTTGAGGATCCGTTGGTTTATCTGCAAAAGATAGCACCGAAAGCTTCAAAATACGGTAAGGTCCTTTAGATGTTTGTTATCTGTATCTATAAAGTGAAGCATACTGCTGATGGCATTTCAATTATTAGTGTCTTGAAGTTGTTGGAGTTTAATGACACTATATGTTATGGTTGTGCCATACTGCTGATGCAGAATGTTCTATTTAATTTTGACCACATTAGTTGAAACAGTAAAAATATGGTGTGGGTTATATTGATGCTAGTTTTCATTACAAGTCTAAACTCTAAAAACTTTAATAACCAAGAACCATAGTGGCATATTCCTTCTTCTTTAGGTCAATCTGTAGTCTCAAATTTCTGGTCATATAAAAAGTGTTTACATGACTGGAGCATACTTATATTGTCAAAGGATGGAAACTGAGAAAGGAGAAACAATAAAGAAATTACAACTATATTGTTGCAGAATGCTGTATACTGAATAAAGAAATACAATTATATTTACTTGTTTATACACCAATGATGCTTTTTCTTTTTTTAAGTTTTTTTTTGTATTTTATGGCATGCACTCAATTATGTTCCTTTGGTTTGCATACTTAAGTTGATTGGTTTCTTGTGGAGTGGCAATTTATCTATACTTAAGTTGATTGATTTTCAGGTATATGCAAGATTGTGTCTCCATTGAATGCATCAGTTCCTGCTGGTATGGTATTGATGAAAGAGAAAGTAGGTTTTAAATTTTCAACTCGAGTGCAACCTCTCCGTCTTGCTGAGTGGGATAATGATGACAAGGTCACTTTCTTTATGAGTGGGAGGTAAGTGTTCATACTAAATTGAGATACGGTGCTTTTTCTTGACGTCTTCGTTTTTGAGTGTGATATTCGATTTTTCAGAAATTACACATTTCGTGATTTCGAGAAAATGGCGAACAAGGTTTTTGCTCGTAGATATTTTAGTGCTGGATGTCTTCCTGACGCATACTTGGAAAAAGAATTTTGGCGTGAAATAGCTTGTGGAAAGACTGAAAGTGTTGAATATGCTTGTGATGTTGATGGTAGTGCCTTTTCATCTTCTCCCAATGATCCGCTTGGGAAAAGCAAATGGAACCTCAAGGTGTTCATCTTTATACGTTTATTTGTCTGTCATTCCTTCTCAGAGGAGTTTTTTGTCTTTTGTGTGTATAGGCTGAACTTTTTGCAGAAAAAGAATACTAATTTTCAGGATGAAAATTCAAAGAAATTGGTTGGCGTAAATAGTTGGCTTGTTGTCCACCCGTCTCTTTTTTTTAATTTAAATTGGGGCCTTTTTTTTTTTTGCAATCTTTTCTATGTTGTATGCTTTTTAACTATTCTTCAGTTGTGTACCTTCATCTCCAATAGCTAATAAATTACCAGGCTGCTTTACAATGTCTACTCAGATGTCTTTGATTTATACACGATGCTAAATTATTTTCAATGTGGTGTGGTCATATGAGGAGAAGACCGATAGCGGCTCTTCTAAGAAGAGGAGATTGGATGGAATGGAACAAACCTTTAACAAAAGAGGTAGAGGTAGAAGAAGAAGAAAACCTCGGTAGACGTGGTTGGCCTGGATTAAGGATTGATGTGGTGTTGTTTATTGTCATCCTACCAAGCATGGCTTCTCAACCTTATCTCTCCTATACCTTCAGCAATAAACCAGATACTGCACATCTGTAATAGAAAACGTTTTCTCTCAAACTGTAATTTTCTGCAGTGATTGATCACATATCCAACATGCTATGTTGGATATGTGATCAATCACTGCAGAAAATTACAGTTGAGAGAAAAAGTTTCCTATGCTTTCTTATTGTTTTCTTAACATAATCTTTCTGTTGTACTTAGGATTGCCACACATCCAGCTTACTATCCCTCCAAGAACTCACCGATTACACCTCTTATTCTTAATTACACAGCACTTGACAGAAATCAGAAGAATAGGAATACAAAACAGCAACAAAACCATACAAGAAATACAAGATTTTATCCTGGTTCAGTCTCATAAATGAGACCTACATCCAGACTGCCTTGGGCACCATGAAAACTCCACTATCTTGAATCCTTACAGCGATTACATGCACTAGAATATATCTCTCTTTCCCAGAGTCTAAAACCCTAGACTATACAGAGAACACCCCAAGAGAACACACAAAACAACCCTCCTCTCGGCCTGGCACATTCTCGCTCAACTCTCTCAAGATATCCACTGCTTTCATAATAATTCCAAGCCCTCCCAGCCCCTATTTATAGACCATAGAGGCGGGCAAGACAGTTACAACAAACTGCCCATCCTGACCGGATTAAACAACTTCCGGTCAGCCTAACCTAAACTATAAAACCCTCATTTACATTGAGAAAACATGCTAACAGAATTACATAAGGGAAAAACTAAGTACAGAAAACTAATCTAATACAAATGACTTCACACTTTCCATCATTTCAATTTTAAGTTTACTATCAGAGAGAAGGGAATTATATGTATCACTTGATTTTCCTCTCTCTCTCTCTCTCTCTCTCTCCCCCTTTTGTTTTTGTTTTGATAGTGAATGAGATGTCCAAACTGCTTTACATTTTGTCCGGCATGTCCCTGTTAAAAGTAGCCTTTCAACTGTATATGCTGGTCTTTTCTTCTTCTGTCAATTTTATTTAATTTTATTTTTTTTACCATCTCCCTATAATTTCCTATTTTGATTGACTTCCATTTCTTCTACACTGTTCTGTCACCTATTCTTACCTATTTTTTACTGTTGCAATTGCAGAAACTTTCTCGTCTACCCAATTCTGTACTACGGCTTCTAGAAAATACAATTCCGGTACTGTAATAATTAATTTCTTTTTGATTTAAATTTTCCCCACTACCGCTTTTGTTTCTCATCAGTATGAGGCTCATATTTCAGGGCGTTACTGAGCCAATGCTTTATATTGGAATGCTGTTTAGTATGTTTGCTTGGCATGTGGAGGATCACTACTTGTATAGGTATATAGGCTTATATGAATGTCATTAACCTTACAAATTACTTTCTGTTGAGAGAGAACTCAATATAAATTCTTTTATCTCATATCCTTGCAGTATCAATTATCATCATTGTGGAGCAGCAAAAACTTGGTACGGAATCCCTGGTCATGCTGCTTTAGATTTTGAAAAGGTTGTTCGGGAACATGTATATACTAACGATATACTAGCTGCTGATGGAGAGGATGGGGCATTTGATGTGCTTTTGGGGAAAACAACTTTGTTTCCTCCAAATATTTTACTGGAACATGATGTCCCTGTCTACAAGGCTGTCCAAAAGCCTGGGGAATTTATAATAACTTTCCCTAGAGCATATCATGCAGGATTTAGTCATGGTGAGATGTTCTTCTGGCATAATTACGTTCTTAAAACTGGAAGGCTATACAATTTTTTTTTTTATCTTCTTGTTTTTATATCTCTTCATTTCCCATTCTTCCTTGTCATATTCTTCTTTTTCATTTTTATCACATGCATTTGGTCACTAGTATAATCATGTTTGAATATTCAGGTTTTAATTGTGGTGAAGCAGTAAACTTTGCTATTGGTGACTGGTTCCCTTTGGGGTCCATTGCTAGCCGTCGTTATGCACTTCTTAACCGGATACCTCTCCTTCCTCATGAGGAACTCCTTTGCAAAGAAGCAATGTCGCTCCATACAAGTTTGGAACTTGAAGATCCAGATCATTCATCTGCAGAGTTGATCTGTCACCATAGCATTAAGAGTTCATTTGTTAACTTGATACGGTTCCAGCACCGTGCCCGTTGGTGTCTAATGAAGAAAAGGGCATATATTCGTGTTATTCCAATTTCTCATGGAACTATTCTCTGCAGTCTCTGCAAACGTGATTGTTATGTAGCATACATTAATTGCAACTGTTGCCTTCATCCCATTTGCCTTCGCCATGGTATGTTGGCTCACTGTTTGCTTTGTTGTAATGTTTGAAAATATTGCACTGCTGGTTTGGCACTGAGGTTATACAATGTTTTGTAAATACAGAGGTTAAGTCACTTGACTTATCGTGTGGGGGCACTCGGACTCTGTGTTTAAGAGAAGATATTAGTGATATGGAAGCTGCAGCCAAGAAATTTGAGCAGGAAGAGGGTATGTTGTCTCAGGCTCAGCAACAAGGTGGAGGTGGTGATGATTTAATCAAATTCTCAACCGCCGAACAGGATGGATATACTCCTTATTGTGAGACAAACTTTGATTTGAATATAGAGATTGCTGAAAGCCAGGATCTGATCAAGCAGCCAGAGTCCAGTTCTCAAAGCCATCCCCCTGCAAGATCTGGTGCAGAAAGTTTTGGAACTCAGGCATCAGATCCATCTCTCTCTTCTGCTGCGTCAACACTTTGTTCTTTTCTAGAGCCAGACAATTATGTTTGTATTGACAACAATGTAAGTTAGCTCCTATATGCATTTGTGGCCTTAGTTTGACATTTGTAGGCCATGTAATATCATCAATCTGTTGTTTTCACTTGGGCATTAATGTAGGTCTGAGTGATGATCCTAAAAGATGAGTTATAAATTTTTCCATATTCTCAGCAGGTGGCACTTGATGCAAACTTGAGTTCAGGGGACCTTCTGTCTACAGAGTTGTCTAATGACGCTTGCAATGCACATGAATATTCTGTCAATAATACATGTTTTGGTACCCAAAAAAGTGATATTCAGGGGCTAGAGGTTAGGCCTGTCCCAGACCAGGATAGTGACGAATCAGATTCAGAGATATTCAGGGTTAAACGTCGATCTTCTGTGAAAGTTTTGGAACAAAGAAATGTGAACAATGTCATCTCTCCAAATGTTGAATATCAGGTATATTTCCCGCTTATATTTCAAATATCCAGGCCTTGCAGAAAATAGGCGATAAATAAAATTGATTGGTGAATTAGAATTCGTGTAGCTGACACATTGTGGGACAAAGGCTTGATATGTTTTTATGTTTTCAATGTCTATAGCATATTATTCTCTAATTTTGTATTTTAATTAACTTAAATTCCAACAACAAAACAACATCATATCAAGTGTTTTATCCAACTATATGAATTTTTTCTAGAATTCATGTTTGATACAATGAGTTTTATGTTCGCTACAGCTACCTAAAGCAGCCTTCCTTTATCCTTTAAACGTCTAGAGGCAAAATAGGAGTTTCATTTGACAGTTATGCTAATTTGATCTATAAGGCTAATTTGTTGAAGAGATCGATTTTTGTGCTTTTGATGAGTGATGCAGAAATGGAAAACTCCAAAAGAGAATTTGGAAGTATTACAATGTGGCTGATAAGAAAAATAGTATTTCCTCATTTGAGGGAAATTAATGTTGAACTACATGACAATTTTCCCCCAGTTGCCTAACTCCTACGATATGAGTATGACCTGTTTGGAGAACATCATTTTGCCTGTATTGCAGCTTTGAAAGATGAACTGTGATTATTTTGTCATAATATTATTTAGCTCCAACTATTTTTGTCTAGAAACGACAGTGCTTGGTCACAACTGTGAATAATACCAAGAGTCCAGATTACAACTTTATGGGTTAGTTATAGACAATTATACCCAGGCATCTGAGTCTGAATTACATTCCTAAAGAAAATATGTTAGTTTTCTAAGCCTTTCTTGGTCAGTTCTGAAACGAAGACCACTTAAAGCAATGTGATGTAAGTCGGGTTGTGTGAAGGGGTTGGGTCTAGGCTAGACTAATTTGTGAAACGTTGTTCATGAACATGAGATCCAGTTCGGAATGTTATAAGGGTTATAACCTGTCAAATGATAGATGAGTAGATTTGGACAATCAATTGAGATTTGATACTCTAACCATTTGTATTAACTTTTCAACCCTAAACTCATGCAGCCAAGAACCTATCTAACTGGAGGGTTCCTTCACCTGCCCAGATTTTTTGTGGGGTCCATTTTCTTCCCTTGTTACCTATTGCTAGTTAAAGAGGGAAAGAGTAAGAAAAATATAAAAGGATGGACTAGCAAAAGAAAAAAAACAGAGATGGAGAGTCCTCTGCTGTCTGGAGATCCCAAATCTAGGTTCTTGAACAGAGAAACCTGATCCGGAGGCTGGGGTCCATTATCAGTAGACAAGGTTCTTATCCGAAAAAGCCATATCATCAACAAAGTAGTAGTTGAAGAGAAGAGGGACCTCAAGATCCGGTTCTTGGTGGACTTTAATGAAAGTATTTGAGTTTTTTTGATTGAGAAAGTAGATCCGAAGGGTCCCTTTTCCAGCCAAGAAAGTCAGATTTGGGTTCTGAACTGTAGAATCCATAGTGCTGTGCTCTTGGCAAGAGAGTAGGGAAATTTAAAATCTCAGGGAACCCTGACCCAGGATTTAGGTTCTCTAGCTGAGAAACTAGATTTGAAAGGTCTGTCTTTGACTGAGAACTCAAGTCATCAATGATGACAAATAAGAGGAGAAAGCAGCAAGCTTTCATTAGTGGTAGCAATTGGGAGGTATTGGAGAGGTGAGTGATGTTAAGGGAACTTTTATGAATTGAATTAATGGTGACAAAGAGGAGAGAAGAGAAATGAGCCAGGTTAAGATATTTGGATGAATTGAAAAAAAAAAAAAAGATAGGCTAGATAGCAATTTAAGATGTTGAATTGAACAAATGAGAAAATCAAGAGAACCAGAGATTCGCAAGAAAAAAAAAAGGGGGGGGGGTCGTATCAAATTGTCAAGCAGATACCTATTATTCAGAAATTGGATTTGGAACTATCGGATTTGGCCTAGTTTGTGAATGGATCTTGACTCAATATGTGTGCTTTATTGGATCTGGACCTGTTCTGAGCCAGACCACTGAAAGGCTTAGATGGAATAGCGTTCTTTCTGAATGTTGATGTGAAGTTGAAACTTTTTTCCAGTTTAGCTTGTATACTGAATTAATAATTCATGTCTGACCAAGCTTTAACATCTCTATTAAAAGTTTGTTTAAAGGGTGCTATGGATAATGTAGATCTTGATAGTTGGTGTAGCCTGAAGCTCTTGCTCAAACCTATAATGGGCCAAATAGCGTGTAACACCATTAGATACCAAATCAGGACCTAAAGGGTAGCTGCAAACATGCATAGAAATACTGTTTTCCATCAACATGTGAATATCCTTAATAAGTAGTTTTACTTGATTAAAATTCAGAAATATTTTACTGTCCACCAACGGATCTAATCTAACTGATTTTCTGTTAATGTGCGTCTGTTTTTTGTCCACAGGCTTCAACAGTATTGTCCTGTTTATCTACACATGCTATGTAGGATTAAGCTTCTATAATTGTTTGTCATTAGCTGAGCCGTGTATTTATTTCTGCAGGGGCTTAAGCGACTAAAGAAACTCCAACCTACGGGAAGATGTGAGGTGTCGACATCGACGGAATGTTCCAATTCTGATAATTTAAACCGCACAGTCACTTGCAGCATAACACGTGCAAAAGAAACGTCAGATGGTGCTTTGAGGGACAGACAAGGCAGAGGAACTTGCATTCCCATCTCAATTAAGTTGAAGAGAAATGTTGAAGAAGGAGCGAGTAAATTCAGAGAACACAACAGAGACAAAGATGATAGGTCTGAGTATGAGTTGGGAGGAAGGACAGTTAGAGAACGGGCCCCTCCTTTTGAGATTGGACCGAAGCGCCTCAAAGTCAAAGGGCCGTCTGTAAATGGGTCGGACAGCAGGTTGGAGTGAGTAAATCTCCAGGGTGGTCCTCTGGGATATTATCTCCATTTCCTGACTGCTAACTTTCTTTTCTCTAATTGGGTTGGGGGGGTTTCTATTTCTAACAACACGACAAAAGTGAAATTGATTTGGGAGCAGCAGCAGCAGCAGCAGGAGGAAATATTAACCAAGGTTTAGATGACAGAAAACAGGTTATGATTCTTTGTGCAGGCCTCAAATTGGGGCAAGTTGGCACGGAAGATGGTGATTTTTAGTAGGGTTCTCACGGGCGCCGGGGTGTTTTTCCGACTTTGGCAGGGGTGGAGAACCTTCCTGCATTCAGAAAAAGATGGGGTAGATTTTGGATTTATTAGTGACATCATTGTAAATTTGTTCTTTCTAACAATCGCGTCAAACAAATTATAATTCTTGGGAGGAAACGGGTATTCCCGTTATCCCCCCCTCTGTTTCTCTCTCTCTCTGTCTCTCTCTCTCTAGTTTTTAGTTTGCCTGCCTGCTTGCTTGCTGCCTCCCCTGCTAAAGGTTCGTTATTCTTTCTGTAGCAAAAGGGCACATGGACTACTTGAATAAAACTTAAGAAAATTCCTTTTATTTTATATTTTTTTCTCTTTCGGGTCGTCTCTCTCTCTCTGGTTTCTCAAATTTCGTTTGCTACTATGCTATGCTATGGCATACTTCTTTTCCCCCGAAAATTGATGCCATTTCTGGAAGCATTATGTGCAAGGAATGATGAATGTTCTTGCTAAAGCTCTTATCTTACTCACGTTTAGTTTAAACTAGTGATTGGCCTGAGGTGGTTTATGTCAGGCTGGTTTATTGAAATTGTTGAATTTACTCGGCTCACTACAGCAGGGAAATTATTAATATTGTGAATATTGTTGTAGAGGTTCAAAATGGGTTTCGGCAGTTGCGGATTTTACCTCTTTGGCCCTTCTTGTGCGGGTGGGGTCGGACTGTGCTAGGCTAACCCGTTTGGCCCTTATAAAAAGAAAAAAAAGAAAAATGATACACGCAAATTTTTATATCAAACAATGCCTTAAGTTAAGATGTTGGAAAATGAATAAAAAAATTTATTATATAAAATTAATTTCAAAGGATACAATTAAAAAACTAAAACAGAATGCAAAGTTTACTTTAAATGATGTCTCAATTTACTACGTTCAAGAGTGGATATAATATGTGACAAATAATAACAATTGATAATATGTGCAAAATATAAGAAGGTTTATAAAATGGGCATATTAAGGTGTTTTTAATGTATTTTGTCTTTAATATTTAATTTTTTTATGAATTAATAAAGTATTTTTAAGAATATAATATATTATTACACTCCATAGCAAAAGCGTTAGAAAATTTATCTTCTACTGCTGGGGGCTGCTGTGCTGGGCCTTGGTACCTGCTCTCATTGATGAGCGATCTAATGCCTTATACGCGAAGTAGCTGAATCACTGGGCATTAATATTTACTGCTGTCGGTCTCAGTCCTTAAAGCATAAATATAAATTTGGACCATTGGTAGCCCGCTTGTGTGCCAAGCGCGACCATTATGGACCTTAGCCTCAACAACTCGACCCCTTTTACATATTCTTTTTATTTTTATATTATTTTAGAATTTTTTGAATTCTTTCGGACAATTGTAGATTTTTCCTTCTCTAGTTCGTACAGACTCAAAATTTTATGAGGGAAAAATAAATATTGTTTATCGTGAGAGAGACTCAAAGATTGAGTAGCATTTTATAAAGGGACGAGTACAAGTAGAGAGAGAGAAGCAGATATATATTTAGTTCATATATTCTAAATTTACAATAGAGATGATGTCTGGGCCGCCAACTTACAGCCCAATATTTTAGTCCAGACATTTTGTTCAATATGCTGGCCCACTTTATGCCATATAAAATACAACCAGCCACATTATGAAAAGGGTGCCCAAATTTCTAATCAACTAAAAGTTATGGTGGAATTGTTGAATAGAAGGGAAATTCATAATTTAAATTATGTGACAATGATATTTATGTAATTGAAAGTTGTATTATATATGAAAAGAAAGAAAGAAATTCTGTTTGTGCAGCACTATCCCTATCTTACCAAATGAGAATGGAGGGATGTAAGACAAGGGGAAAGGAAAGGAAAAGAAAAGAAAAGTAAAGAAAGCATGATAATGGGTTCTTGTCGAAACATGCACAATCCTCCACTTGCTTGGGTAGATTTTGTTGATCAGAACTGATAAGCTAGCGCTTCACTTGCTAACAATCTTTGAAAAGATTCATTTTGTTCCAACTTTTTGGGTGCCAGTCTTACAACAGCTAGGATCTAATTATACATATATACCTGTGGCAAGGGCTCGTCCACATAAGAAGGCATTTGCTACTTATAGTCATGTTTTCTATTTTTGATTGGCAAATTCTGTATTTGCTTTTCCAAGTGTGGTCAAGCTCCTTGAGCATATTTGCCCATGTGGGTACTGAAACAATAGCTTTGCATCATTCCCAAATTTTGAGGTTTCAAGGTCTTACATAAGTTTGGGAATATTTTAAAGACTAGACCTAGTATTTATACCTGAGAATTATCCTGAGGTGTGTAATTTTTTGCAAATAAAATTCATTCAGAATATATAATGTGATAGTTACCCCAAGAAAAATAATATTTATTGTTTGACTGTTTCTCACATTCAAGTCTAATGAAATTATAAACGAGAGTCTCTTAAATAAGACCAATTTAGGTCAAGTAGCATTGCGGATATGGATGATATATATATATATATATAGGTAGATATATATTAGATTAGAATTTTCGCTTATCATGAATAGGTTCCTAATAAAGTTGGTGATGAATTATTTATATCTTGTTAATTTTTGAGATGTTGTCCTTGTGCTATAAGATTATTTATTTAAAGAGAGTGTTGCAACCAAATAAGTAATTCTTAAGATATGGATAACTAATTATGTATGTAGAATGGTTAAAACTATATAAAATACGTACGTTTATTCATTGTTATAGAATCGTGGATATAAATATTAAAATAGAATCATGTTCAACAAAAAATTATTAGTGGCCCCATCCTAACATTTATACATATATTTTGTAGGAAATCTATAAGAAATAATTAATATGTTCAGAATTAAATGGCATTTCTTAGTTCAAATTTGAGCTTCCCAAACTTTCAAGCAAGGCAAGATGAATATGGGAGTGCTTAATAGCTGGAAAAGCCAAAAGAAAGTACAAATTAAAGTGTAGGTCTATGACTGAAAATTCTTAATTTGGAATTTGGAATTTGGAGAGCCACCAACTAAAATGAATCCACTATTGATATTAATTACTGCTTTTGTTTTTCTTGTCTTCGCGCCTCTTTAATGTTCTTCATTGATTTTTGAAGGGCAGTAGTAATGACTTGAGAAATACTATGTCCTCCCTTAAACAAATATGATAAATAATTTTTATAATTTAATGCAATATACATAAATTTATAATAATTTTATTTAAAATTAATAATAGTTCATGGTAGCATTTCTCTAATGAGTTTAGATTTTTCTTGTATTTGAAACTGATCTCAGATCTTAATGAATTTTCTTTAGAAGTATAAATATATATATGTGTGTGTGTATGTGTAAATCTGATGAAAACAAGTCCAAAAGAAATTGTTACTATTCAATTGAGAGGATGAGATATTTTCGATTGTACGTAGTTCTCATCCTTAATTTAGGTTGTTAGACTACGTTCCAAGATATAGGGATTACGTGCTTTCAATTGTCTTAGTTTGTCTTGTTTTCTGTTTTTAGTGTGTATTGGCTCTGTTTGATTGGTCTCGTCTGCATAATTTTCTTTTGAATTCTTTTGGCTCTGCACATGTACATGTGTCCTTAACTTTAAGGGGTAGCTTTATTATAATTAGGTCCTAGCAACTGCTTTCAACTAAAAAAGAAGAAATACCTTGAAATAATAATTAAATAAACCCCCCCGGAATCCCTTCTATAACATAGTAAATATAAGGGCAGTAATAAAAATATTTTCACACTCCCATTACTAAAATATTGTGTTAGACAACAGTAGCCCCCAAACTGTCCCTTTCCTAATCAAAATCAAGGGACATAGAGAGGTGGTTATTTTTTGTTCTAAAACTTGTTTATTCCCATTTTGCAATGTATCGTACATAGTTGCTATTAATTTCAAACTGCAGCAAGATCACTAATTTATCCAAAGACAAGTATAAAGAAACAAAGTAGTCAAAGATTTGGTCAAACACACACCAGATTATGTTGCTGTTGTTGATGGTGGTGGCTAGCTAGCTAGTTTTATACTCATATGCGTGTAGCATCTTGTAAAGATATATATCTGTCAATTAATGCTTGTCATTCCATCCATGATTTAAGTGCTTGCCAAATTGCTTTTTTGCACCCTGTAATATTTAATTTAATGGGGTGGGGGGAAGCTCAAATTAAGTAGAGTCCAGTCGTGCTGCCATGGTGAGAGTAAACATTATCGTTTACATACATATAGTTTCAAGATAAAACACCATCAAAGTTGTCCATATTAATGAAACTGGTCACACACTTCTTCTTTTTGGCTGGAGTCTTATATATGCCTCTATCTTTGTTTTTGAATTATTGATATATCAAATGACATGTACAAGTATCGATACTCGTCGCATAGTGTAAAAAGCGAGATGTACAATACAAACAATGTAATGTGTACATGAAGAATTTTGATGCATGTTATACCTCATACTTTTTTTCATTAGATAGAACATTGATATCCATGACAACAAAGTGTGATTCCAAAATACTTTTTAATTAATTCAGAAAGCAAGACCATTTTGGTGGGTGCCTTCTTGTTATTGTTTGTTCTCTATACCTGGCAGAGAAGCTTGCAATTGCAGGCAGTACGTACTCTCATATGAGCTATGGAGTTGAATCATGATGGAAGTTTGGGACATTTTTTGAGTTGTATTCGCAGAAGATGGATGTAAAAGGGATGAACCGACAGAGTTGATGGTTGATTACCTAATGGGATAACAGATACAGATGTTACTTCAATTTTATTTTTCTTGCGGGTCCAGAGAAAGGACCCACAATACATTGAGGCAAAAACCTAATGTTGAAATAAAAGCGGGACCCACAAAGCCGCCATGTGTAGGCAATGGTTTGGGAGTTGGGACAACTCAATATTATTATGTGTGGTGTGTCCGAAGGGAAAATAACGGAGCCAATGAAACTTTGACTTGATGGAACTTAAGGCAAGGGTAAGTTCTCTTTTAATTTTTTTCATTATTTTTTATCAATACAAAATAATAAAAAAAAAGTAAATTTCCTTAGAGAATTGCGAAGGCAAATTCCTAATAATTTTAGAAATTGGGGTGGAAAAGGTATCCGGTTAATGCTAATGGTTTAGGTTTGAAGCCAACCGGCCATGATCAAATTTTAAAATGCAGCATGTAGGTATATATGATCAAGTCAAGTCAATTTCTGATTCAGAGGAAATGTTCATAATTACAAGCCCTTCCAAAGAAATATTGTTCCCACGTGCGCATTGGGACACCTGTGGTGGTTCAAAGTTTGATTAGTAAATGTAAATGAAACAATTACACGTTGAACCATTTGCATTTATCAATTGCAAATAATTAATAAACAAATGTCATGAAGATAGTGACATGGATCTAATGTTGGTGTGACTATTAATTGGACTCATAAATTTTATTTACGTGCCAGATTGATCCATTGCTTAATTCTAAGCCAAAACTACAAATCATATTGCCCTAAAAGGTGATTAAGCTTTATTTTAACCAAAATCACGTGATTTGATCTCATCTATCTTGTAGTAAGAAGAAAAGTCAATATTGTCCTATATTAATTGTCCAAGATAGATTACCCGCATTAAATGAAAAGAATTGTCGTATTAGTGCCTTTCTTATAAGAAAATGGTTCCCTTTCTTATGGTAGTGGAGTGGAGTTGATACCTCTAAATATTTTATTAATTATTCCCCACCAGGGTGTTGAATGCGTGCACAGATTGGGTTTATTTTATTTTATTCTATTTCTATCAATGGGATTGATTTTGTTCTAAACACGTGATGAGATATCGTTTTGTGTATCACTTTGTCGTCTAATTACTAAAATCATAATCATGCAAAAATCTAATACAAAAAATATAAGTCATGTCACCTTCACTTAATATCAAAATCAGAAACATAGATTTAATATTTATAAGAGATAAAAAAAAACTATATATATATATATTTCAACTCGCATGCAACAGCTATAAAGACAACATGTAAACGCTAATATTATATATCCTTAGTATAGTTGAAATCAATGGCATGAACTTACAAAAATGGGAGCATTAATGTAAGATTCATCTGGTCGGGAGAATGAATTAAAATTATGAATATTTATTTAGCAGATCAATTTAATTAATTAGATGCTTCCAACCTACATTTCTGCTTTTAAAAACTGCTCAACAAGCAGATCTCGAAGCCTTCATTCTCCTTATCGAGGAATGGAATGGTTGACATTAATCCCATGTCCTTCATTATAAAATCCACACCTTAATTAATGACTAAGGAGGACAATGCCACAGTCACAGAAATCAAACTGTCAGTTCTCTATTTTGTTTTCTTCCTTCTCTGTCCATCTGTACAACAATAATGTTTTGTATAGTATTAAATCATAACAAATTAATTATGAATTCGAATTTTCCTATTCTGTGGCAAACCCCGTGAGGACTACAAATCAATGCATGATTCTTTTCATGCAAACTAGGTTGTACACTCACTTGTAAGTTTAATATATATATATATATATATTTATTTATCCAACCTGTGTTATGTAAATAGCACACATTTATATATACAAAAATTAAAAGAACATAAGCACAAAAAGAATTTCTATCATCATTACAAGAGAATAGTTCATTAATCAGATAATTTTTTTTTTTTAATTCAGCTTTTGCACAGATAAAATTAAAAATCATCCCAAATCTTAATGGGTTAGGCACACTTCAAAAAATTTGATTATCAAATCATGGCACACACATAACCAAAATAACATATAATCTGATTTCATCATCTCGCTAATTATTAGTGGTTCATCAATAATTGAATTATAGAAGTCGTTCTATTTATATATACATGATAATTTTAATTGGATTAATTATTTAAGAAAAATAACTCTTGACTTAGTTGACTAAATATTAAGTCTTTTATACTTATCTAGATATATAATCCCTGTCACAATCGGGTGATAAGATTTTTCCAAGAGATTAAATCTCGATCAACTTCACCGAAACTTCTTAAAACATATATTATTGGTTAACACATCTATCATTATGTCCTTGGATTATGGATATTCCTTTGATATGTGTTCTTTTTACACCCAAGTTTAGGGTTAATTAAGATGGTGACAATTCCTCTAGCCAATATGATCCGATCCTTTCATATTATAGTACACGGTTTGTATGTACTAAATAATATGGGCCTGAAGGAATCCAACACCATTTATTAAAACCATGTTGATTAGGAGCGCTTTGAGTAGTCATTGTACCATTTAATGGCAAAGCTGGACACACCCTCTCTGCAAGAACTGTCTGCTTCCTTTATTTCTATGGCTCTAACCAAATGACACACACACTGACATGGCTCGAGGTTTGCAGACCAACTTTCTCTCTCTGTAACTCTCTGGTCTCTCCTCCCTCCCTGTGAGAGTGTAACGATCTTTAATACTCTTTTATATCCTATTCTTAGGATTTTAAAACTATGTACGGTTCTTATATCATTGGGACCAGTTCTTTCCTAGTTAATGAATTTGTCATTTGGAGTAGAAGGTCTTTTCCCATTGGGCCATCGCCAACTCTCTTTATTTGGTTCCTTTTATTGATGAAATGAGATTTTATATGTAAAACAACTTTTTGCTACAGAATTAATATCCATCAAGCAATTAATGTTAGTGTGTTTTGGAATTTTTTATTTCATTTAAATACTTTTTTGGTTTTGGTTAATTAGCCTTTATTTGCAACCATAAATATCTTTGATTCTAAAATTGCGAATTAGGCTGCCTTATTTTTAATGTATATATTTATGCTGCCTTATTTTGGTTCCAGTACTTATTTGGTTCAAAATTAAGTGGAGCGTGGAGTGCTAGAGAATTAAGAGCCACAACATATTTCTGTCTTTCTCAAATTCTTATCAGGTAATATATATAAGGAAAAAAATTCCAAATTTTAATTACTAAACATTAAAAATTCATTGGGTCCATAGATATAGTGAAGTGACAATGACATGTCACAATTTGATTAGTTTACTTAAAAGATAATTACTAAACATTAAAATATTAATTCCTAATTAATTTTTCTCTATTTTTTTAAGTTTCGTAGGGCAAAGTATCTCTTCAGTGTCCATATTCCTATTCCAAAAACCCTAATGAATGAATGGGTTGTTTCGTCATGGCTCATAAAGGAAAATTAGTTAAGAACTTGACTGACAGTTAAATGAATTAAAGATATCGGGGGATTTCCAAAGATTACTATCCAGAAATTAAGGGAGCCATAACACTACACAGAGGGTGATGACTCAAAAATAGGCATCAAAAGTAAAGTCACATAGGCAAAGCCAAAGATAACGCTTACCGAGGGCTTATAGCTAGACAGGTTTAAAAGCATTTAAAGCCTTTTATCCTCTTTTTCCTTGTAATATGGCCCCCATATATAATTGATTCCCCCCTTTTTCTCTTGTATTATAAAGTTTATATATAATAATATAAACAACAATCAATTTTAGGGTTTGCCACGAGCTTGCTCTCTCGTGGGTGCTTCAACTTTTAACCTTTTGCAAATTATTATTTTTGACTTACAATTTGACTTATATTCTTAATTTATGTAAATAAAAGTACTAGAGTTAATAATAAGTGTGGCTGTAATATCGACTTTTAGTCTTCAGTTTAAATCTCATAAATATCAATTATTCTTTTACTAGATCTAAAGTGATATAAAAAAATTTATATAAATATAAAATTATTATACAGTAAAAGTAATCTATTAAAATCTATCATAATTATAAAAAAAGTATATGCTATTTTATATGGATGTCATCTTTGTAGCATACATCAGGCGCTTAATTACTTATGTCCTACATTGACCAAACACCTCTTTGGTTTTGGTGCAATATGATGAGGAGATAATTTGAAAGAACTCTCGATACAAAAGTCAAAGGCAGTGAAATTTACTCAGTACACGGGTTATTTGGTGATAGAATTAAGTGAAAAATGTAATAAATTATTAGTAAAATTAAATAATATTAAAATATATTTGATATAAAAGGTATTACTTATCTCTTATTTAGTTCGGAGAAATTATAAATATGAAATTATTTTTAAAATATTATATATTATTATGATCTAAATACAATAATAAATTCATTTATCGATAAATTCATTTTCAATCCATTAGAAGTCATGAAGAAAAAAAAATTGATTAGAGGGCACAAGAGATTCCTTGAGTTAAATTCTTAAAAATATTAAAGAATTTGTAAAGCCTTGATTTAATATTAGAGGTCTCATTTTTTTGAATATGGGCTCACCTATTTATAGGGAAGTTTAGGTGGTGTTTTCTTTGTGTTTGAGTTTTTAATTCATTTTTAGTTTTGTATTTTGAGTATCAGTTTTGAGATTTTTGAAAACGTGTTCTTTTTATCATTTTAAAAAACTATTTCACAAAACAAAAAACTAGAAAACGAGTTTACTTTGAAATTTTGAAAAATTATTTCTTTTTTATTATTATGATATTTTATTCAATGTATTTAATTATTAAATAATAAAATTAACTCTTTTAAATAAAATTTTATTATTAAAATAAAATAATAAATTTAATTAATGAATTATTAACATACATCTTAACAATAATTTATATTAAATTATACACTTAATAATATAATATATCCTATTTTATGTTTTTAATTATAATATAGATATATTATATTTTTAAAATTTTAAATAAATATATAATTTTATTTTTAAAATTAAATAATAAATTTTTTAATTATTTTTTTCTCATTTTTTATTTTTTTTCTTTTCTTCCATCTCTTTTTCTCTGTTCTTCTTCTCCCCTGGCGCCCTATAGCTTCGACACTGCCAGTTGCCATCGACCACAGTGGCCGGTGGTTTCCGACGATCAGAGGCAGCCATCCGACACACAAAGCCCCGTCGACCAACATACCCAATAACTAGCAAGATCCAACGGCAAAATCTCCTTAGATCTAATGGTAGAGGGCGATTGAGAGAAGAGATGAGAGATGATAGAACCAGCAAGATTTAATGGCAGGGGGTGGTCGACAGCGGCTGGTGAGGTCGATGGCGGCTCGCGGCTGTGACGGAGATGGAGGGCACGGTCGATGGTAGCTCGCGGTTGTGACGAAGATGGGGGGCAGTCGAAAGAAAATAGAAGACATGAGAGGAGCGGTCGACGGCAATTGAGAGATCGAATGGCGGAGGAAGGGGAGCGGTCGACGGCGACTTTTGGCGGTGGTGGGCAAAGTCGATGGCGACTCGGCAGCGACCGAGATGGCGGGCCTGTTCTTTGGGCGAAGCTTGAGAGAGAGAGAGAAGAGAGGAGAGAGACACAAAGATGGAGAAGAGATGCAAGATTGGAGGGTTGGGGTGGGGCGGTCCTGTGCGTGCGTTTTCCGTGTTTTCCATTTTGGTGCTTGTTTTAACAGAAAACACCCAAAACAACAAAATGTTGTTTTGGGGTTTTTTTACAAATTTTTTTCTTGTTTTTGAAAATGCGTTTTTGAAAACAGAAAAGAGAACGCGTTTTCAGTGTTTTGAAAAATTGAAAACTCAAAACAGGTTGAAAACAGTAAAGAGAACAGGCCCTTAGGGGTTGGTGATAAATATTTTTAGTATTTTAAAATTGATTAGGATTTGGACTCTTATAAATAAGTTTTATCCATTCCTAGATTCCCAGAGAGATTATTAGAGTTGCCTTATTTGCATTTTTTGTTATGTGAATACCGCATGAGAGACTCTTTCGGAAGACTATAAAGTCTCTTGAAGACCCTTTTTGTGGGAGTTTGTTGAGACTTTTTTGGGGACCCTTTGGTCTAGAGGGTTTCTCGGGATCTTTTGGTCTAAAGCTTTTTTTTTTTTTTGACCTTTTAGCTTTATCTTCAACTTTTGAGATTTATTCTTTTGTGGCATTCGTAATTAGATTAATGTGTATTCATCAGGTGGATCATTTTACTTCAAGTCTTTTTCCGTTAGGGTTTTTCTTTGGCTTTTCCTCTAGATTTCTCTCTAGGTCTCCCATTGAGTTTATTTATTTTTTTTTTTTGTAACGCCTTATCACGAACACCTTCACCTACTGGCCCTAGAGTATGGTGAACTTGGTGGCTCTTAGTTTCGATCCTAGAGCAGCACTCTGACCATGATTGAGGGCCCCATTGGGTTTATTTTACTGGGCCTTAATCCACGTATACATCAATTATTCTCGCTTTTGCCTTTAGGAGGGAAGAGTAATAAAGCACCCATTTGTTTGGAGTGTGTTTTCACATCATAATTTGGGGATTTCTTATTTTTGAAAACATTTTGCGTAAAGGTCATTTGCCAACCTTTATGATTTACATCTTATTTTCAAAACATTTATTCGTTTGACATTTTATTTTTATTATTTATTCATCCCAAATTCACTAGAGATTATTTTACTAAGTGATGCTTAGGGAGGTTTATCTCTAGTGGCTTAGCCTTTCCACCGAAACTTTTGTGATTGGTTTATTTTATCAAGATGAGGTCTTTGTGACTTTGCTTGTTTTAACGACTCGAATCTAATTTAAATCATAACTTATATTAAAAAGTCCAAATCTTGAATCATTCTAAAATATTGAGTTTAAAAGAAAATAAAAGACTTTTAGAGTGTTTCGGCCAAAAATCTTTAGAAATTCTCAATGTAAAATTTCTAAATCACTACAATTCAAGATATGAATGTAAAACTTGTCTATATCCACCAAAATAAAAATAAAAAACTTTAAATGAGAATTGAGTTCTTACAATAAGTTTGACATGTTAAATATACTTGATATTATCAAAATAAAAAAATATACATGTGCCTCGTACATCTCATAAAAACACGTATAGCATCTATAAATCATTACACATGCCATAAAAATAATGAAGCTTCCCAAAATCTATCCTTCTAGAATTTATTTTCCCTTTGAACTGCTTGCCTCGCTATGAATGCTTGAGTATTCCAAGGGATGAATTAGAATATGAACTTTTTAAGTAAGGAACCTTCTTTCCCCCTCCCCAAAAATAAAACATTTATATGAAATGTGTGCATGAAAGAAAATGAAAGTTTATATTTCGTGGTGCCACTTGTGACCATGTTGGCCTCCTTTCAAGACCTTTCTCAATTGGCAATAGAAGCGCCTCTTGAAATGTCTCTAACGATGTCACTTCGGGCCTAAGAGATGAAGAAAATGCAAGTCTATACTTCATACTGGCACTAGTAACTATGTTAGCATTCTTTCAAGGGCTTTCTCAATCTGTATTAAAAGTGGCTCACTACAAAAAAAAATGACATTTAGATTGAGTTTTTAGAAATCGCTGGAGTAACTGCTACTAAGTCATATTTTTTGCAACAGTTTAAGAACTGCCACAAAAAAGGTGATTTAGCGGCGATTTTTAAAATATTTAGTGGCGGTTTAGGAATCGACACAAGAAATTCCAAAAAAATTAAATTTTTAATTTTAATGATGGTTTCAAAACAGCAGCAAAAATTAAAAAAAAATTGAATTTTTAAATGTTGCACCCCACGCAAGCTTGGGCCTGGCCGTGCGCCTAGTTGCCCGAGCCTAGCCCTGGTTCCGCTAGCAGGCTCGCACGTGCCCTTAGCCCCTGCGCCCCACGTGATCGCATGTTCGCGCACCACATGACGATGCTAGAAATTAATTCTCAGCCTTCCTTTCCCCTAGTTTCGAACTCGGGACCTCCCTTGTGTGCGCGCATATGCGAACCATCTGATCTGCAAAGCCTCCTACATATATATGCGCACATATAAATTATATACTAATTCAACCACTATTTTTCAGAATTATTTTTATACTTTTTAATATAAATTAAAAAATGTTAATTAATTGATTATTTTTTAAAGGAATAAATTAATTGAGTTAAATTAAACAAATTAATTGATTAAAAAATAAAAAGAAGATTTTATATATATTTTAAAAATTATTAAAATTTTATATATTAAAATTTTGTTAAATTTATTTTTATTTTTTAAATTAAATTTTTTAATGAATTTTGATATTAATTTAAAATTTTAAGATTTTATATTTTTTATTAATTTAATTTTTAATTATTATGTTAAGAAAATTTTAATTTTTTAATAAATTTTGTGGCAAATGTTAATTTAATTTTAATTTTAAATCATTTAATTATTTTTTAAATTTAGTAGCAATTTTTTAAAACTACCCCAAATGTTAATTTAATTTTAATTTTGAATTATTTAATTATTTTTTAAATTTAACGACAGTTTCTAAAAAATCGTCGCAAATGTTAATTTAATTTTAATTTTTAATTATTTAATTAATTTTTAAATTTAGCAGCAATTTCTCAAAAATTGACGCTAATTTCAATTTTTAACGAATTTTGTGATAGTTTTGAAAAATTGCCGCAAATATTATTTTAATTTTAATTATTTAATTTTTTTAATGTAGCGGTGGTTTCTTAGAAATCGGCACGAAATTTAATTTAATTTTTAATTATTTAATTTTTTTCTTAATTTAGCAACGATTCTTTGAAAACTGTCGCAAAATTAAATATTTTAATGAATTTTGCAATGATTTTGAAAAATCATTACAAAATGTTAAAAAAATTGTCGCAAAATATCGTGTTTTACAACGATTTTCAAAATCGCCAAAAAAAAATTAATTTTTTTGTAGTGCCTCTTGAAAGGTCCTTGATCATATCACTTTGGACCTAAGCAGCATAGACCCAATTAATATAACCATATATGATCATGGATACAAATGAGAAGTTAAAGCAAAGTACATATCCAAAATTGATTTCTCATATATCATGAAAAGAAAATAAGAGTTTATAAGAGAGAGAACCTCACCTTGGGATCTCTTTAGAAAAGATCTTACTTGTTTTTAGCTTCTCAACCTTTCATTAGTCATCTTGATGCAACATTCTTTTTCCCTCTACGCTCTCTTCCTTCGTCTTTTCTCTATTCATTTTTATTTTTTCTCTTTTCTTACACTTGTTTCAAATCCCTTAAGTGAGAGACCTTACCTTAATTTGTAGGACCCTTTTTATTTTCCTCATAAAGAAACTAATTAATATGAGTAATTTGTGTTTTATTTTTGTTTTTGAAACCTTTATTTTTTGTGAAATATCCCTATAAATGCATGTGAGAATGGAGAAAAAAAAAGAAGAAGTCAAGGGTATTAACGGGGGATGACTTCCAAGCCATCCCCAAGCGTGTAAGGAGTTGCCCAAGGCAGCCCCTTGGTGCAAGAGGGGGGCAGGGGCGATTGCCCAGGGTAGCCCTTGGCGTCGGCACAAGCGAGCAACATGCTGCATCTCATGGGGTTGTGGGGTCCCTTTTAGAGGAAGGGACCTAAATACACTTTATACTTTTTTTTATATATACACATATATATACATTCATGTAAATATAAATTTAAGTTATTTGAGCCATTCTTTTGGACAATAAAATTTTTCTCCAAATTAAATTCAGATTTATCTCCTTAACCCTTCAAATATTCTAAAATAATTTGAAGTATTACACACTTGGCCAATTAAATTTTTCTCAAAATTAAACCAAATTTATTTTTTTAAATCTACAAATATTCTAAAATATTTTGGGGTATTACAACCAACCCCCCTTAAACAAATTTGTCCTCGAAATTTTTCTCTACTTATATTTGAAACCTCCAACAAATAAATATCACTTTCATCCAAACACTTAGTTTCATTAATGAGTCAAACACCTAAACATTTTAGATTACATTAAGTCTTCCTACTCTATTTTCATTTCCTCAAACAAGTGAGAAAACTTTTTCTTAATGGCATCCTCAAGCTCCTATGTCACTTCCTCTTCTAGATGGTTTCTCTATTGAATCTTGACATGTGGGATCACCTTGCTCCTTAGAACTTGCTCATGGTGAATCTTGACATGTGGGATCACCTTGCTCCTTAGAACTTGCTCATGGTGATCTAAAATTTGCTCAAATGACTCCAGATAAGTCAAAAGAATCCCATGCATAGGGTCTAATATGTGCTTCCACAATTGTGGCACTTGGAAAATGTTGTGAATGTTAGATAAACTTGTCAAAAGTGCCAAATAATTTGCAAATGACTCAATTTATTCCGCGATCAGGTACAGTCTTATGTATCATGGCCTCAACTTTCTTCTCTTGGCGTATCTTGTTGCTAGATACCAAGGTGATAACTTGAGATACACTCAATCTCCCACCTCAAGTTCTGAGTCATGTTGCCTTCAATCGGTGTACGACTTCTGTCTACTCTTTACAACTTAGATCATTTCTTAGATCTATTATATCTTCTCTGTAATAATTGTGACTCAAAATCCTAATTCATCTGTGATTAGGTTTTCTAATATTGACTATGATTATAAGTTTGAATTTGATAGTGATTAGAATGTTGTCAAATTCGATTTTGATTGAGATTTATCTCATATAGAAGAATATCCTCATTAATCATTTTCTGATCAGGATAAAGTTTCCTGTATACATCCATAGATGATTTTATGTTTGTAAATAGGTACCCAATGCTCTGGAATTAGTTGCAGTTATATTACTTTTGTTGTAGTAATATTTTGGCGTGACAATATCACTTTTATACTAACAATTATTTGCTTAGTGATATTTTGTTTTTTTTTCCCGTAATTTTTTCTAATATAGGTTTTCATGTAAAATTATGTGTTCGTGTGTGTGATTGATGGTTTGGTCGTGATTTGTATTCAATCCAATTTCGTACCAAAGTGGTATCAGAGCTGTTAGATCAAACCATCAATGTTTGACATATTTCAGCCGTTGGATCTGCACATCATTATCACCTTCCATGGACAGACCATAGGTTACCTGATCGTCACAATTGCCATCTGCACTGGCTGTTGCCACTGTCGACCATCCTCGCCTCTACTATCGCCCTTGAGAGTTGGGTCCGCCATAGCTGTTTCTGAACTAAAATGCAGTTGTTTCAGTGTCTTCTTTGGCCATCTCTTTTGTGGTCATTTTAACCTTCATGAATGACCATAAGGTCTTCGCCATCAGTCAACCGTTGTTCGTCTGTCACTTGGCCAGCCGTGAGCCTTAGTCTTCTCTAATTAATGCAGCAACTGCCGATGACTCGGCCATCATTGGCTTCTACCACTACATCTGTCGCTTTAGTCGGTCTTCTTTTTCCCATCGTAGACCGTCTTTTCTCTTTCTTCAACCATTTTGCCCCTCGTTTTCGGTCACCTAAAGATCCTACATTTCATCTGCCATTAACTCATACAAGTGCTTCTTCCATTGTTGATTGTTTCAACTCAGCCAGATCTTACCCAGATTTGGTTCAAATCCGACCCAACCCCATTCGCTCACTCTAGATCCAACATATCCAGATCTATTTTTACCCAGATTTGCTGCCCATATCTGGTATTCTGGTATATTTTTTATTAGAGTTTATTTATCGATTGTTTGGCATTATTTGGGGTTATTTAGTCTTCGTATTTGCTAGCTTGAAGTATGATATTTCATTATTGGATCATAATATTTAATTCTCACTATGACAGGTTAAGATGCGTGTAATTTTAGACAGATGGATTTAGATGAATGTTGAGTTATCAAAGGGGATTTATATTGATGATATGAAGTCATTAAGATCAGTAAAGATATGTTGAGGCTGATCTCGTTGGTTATGCTTTAAGTGCGGTTGAAGATATCTGCTATAGTAAACTTTGTGTGGATTTGAGTGGGATTTCCCATGGTGCAGTTTTGATTGATATTTATCAAGAGATCAATTTTTTGTGATTTTGTCGAAAGAAAGAATTCTGGATAATTTCATTTGGGGATTTTGAGTCAAGGTGAAGATTTGTGATAATTGTGACTAAAAATCCTAATTCATCTGTGATTGAGTTTTCTAATATTGACCGCAATTATGACTTTAAATTTAATTATGATTAAATTATTATCAAATTTTATTTTGATTGAGATATTTCATTTGGAGGAATATTCCCATTAATCATCTTCTGATCAGGATATGGTTTCCTATGTATTTCCATAGATGACTTTAGGTCTACAAATAAGTGCCTAATACTCTGAAATTAGTTACAGTTATATCACTTTTATTGTAGCAATATTTGCTTAGTGATATTTTGGTATAACAATATCACTTTTGTACTAGTAATTATTTGCTTAGTGATATTTTGTTCTTTCTGCTCATGATTTTTTCAATTTGGGTTTTTTCATGTAAAATTATGTATTCGTTTGTGCAGTTGATGGTTTGATCGTGGTTTGTATTCGATCTAGTTTTGTAACAATATACTGCATCAACTCGAGTCTCATAATCTATTTCTCTTTAACTTTAATCTAACAAATGGGCGATTGACAATTCCTTCTATATGGTGCCTCATAAGAAGCCATCCTAATGCTACTATGGTAACTATTATTATATGCAAAGTCCACCAACTATAGATGCTCCTCCTAACTACCTTTAAAGTCCAAGTCAGAGGCCTTCAACATATCCTCAAGTGTTTAGATCTTCTTTTTTTATTGTCCATTAGTTTACAGGTGCTAAGTGATGCTAAGCTTCAACTTAGTCCCTAAGCACTCTGGTAGACTTTCCCAAAACCTCAAAGTAAATCTTGGGTCCTAATATGAGATTATTCTGACAGATGTTTTATAAAGCTTGACCATCTCATCAATATATTACTCTACAAACTTATGCATAAATTGACCCATTCTTATTACTGAAAAATGTGTCGACTTCGTGAGTCGATCGACCACAACCTATATAACATCGTTACCCATCTAGCTCTTAGGGAATCCCATCACAAAGCCTATCATGATATGCTCTTTCTTTCATTTTGGGATTTTTATCGATTACATATGACATGCTGATTTCTGATGCTTGATGTTTACACACTGGCATGTGTCACATTATGTGACCATTCTCGCCACACTCGTTTTCATTCCTAGCCACCAATAGATTTATCAAAGATCTCGATATATCTTGGTAGCACCAGGGTGTACGGTCATCGGATTCGATGTGCTTTGTTAAAGATTAACTACCTCAATCTTGGTTGGTTAGGCATATACACTCTACCTTGAAACCTATGAATGCCCTCACACATCTCAAAATCAAAACTCTTGGGTTGTCCATGCTTAGCTACCGATAGTTTCACACATTTGTCCCCCGCAAAAGGCTCATGTATTTGGATCATTAGATCTAATTGATGAAGGGAATCACTAGTACGGCGATATAGGTAAAAATATTTTTTTTTTACTGTATATTAGATACACGTAGGAGAATATAATATATACGCCATATAGAACTTAGGTATTTAAATAACATGCATAATCAATAATTGAATATAAATAAATGGATACATGCTGTCCGATGTTAGGTTGGGTACATAAATAATTTCTGTACTGAGACTGTATCCATCTCACGTTGTAATGGTCCTAGTCTATCCACACTTAGTATGCTGAATGATACTGTTTTGGTCACCTCTTCTTGTGCTAAATACAAAAGTTCCATGTATCACCAGTTCTCACGTCTCAAAATTATACACGTGACCTTCACCATATAATTTATGGAAACAAAAGAATTTACAAAGGAAACAGAAGAAGAAGAAAGAAAAAGATAAGAAGCATTATCCGTGGGAAGCAAAGAAATGTGCTTCCCTTATAATTCTCCCTCTTCCCCATTTTTCCAATTCCAATAAATTTTCATGTCCACAACCCTTCCCCATCTCTTATAATTTCTCTGCAATCATCCAAAGATTATTATGCAATTTCACTATACAATCTTACTATACACTTTTACTATGACTATGCACTATGAATTTTAACTATGCACCATGTATTTTAACTATGTACTATTACTATGCACTATGCATTATTGGCAAGAGGGGCCAAAGCTCAATTTTCGACCAATCACTTTCAAAGATATTTCGAGCAAACGACGTCGATACTAAACATAACACTATATAGTGTGTGACTTTCTAGGTTCACTGTTCATTAACAATCAAATAACATTGAAACCCTTTTCAGTATCAGTCAACCCCTTGACTCATCATTGGAACTTCTCTAAATCTTGATGACTTCCCAAGAGTTCCTGAATAATGCCTAACAATGATTCAGGACAACATAGATGACAGTGAAATCTCACTTCAAGTGAACTTATTACAGTTGATGATTATCATGTGTTATAATCCGTCCATCAACTAACGTCATTACTCCATGACTGTCCCATTAATATGACTAGATGACACTTCCGAAAACACATTTTCAGACTTTCAATCTCGCCAAGGACTGTCCCATCACATTAAAAATAGATCACATAAGATATTCACCCTATCAAATACTAACAAAGGCAACGAATCCTATTTCCAACACTTATCTTCATATATTAACAATATGGAATCACATAGATAAATGTTCGCACCTCCTAATTGGATGATTCGACTCATTAGCAAATCTTGCACACCAATACACAAAACAATCGTGTTGGTTCAAGTCTAAGGATCAACAACCATCGCAAGCTAATGACCCGATCATTATCCATCAGGCTATGTGGTCAGTCATCGACGTCATATTCGACTGATTGTTCGCCAACGACCATTCTCTGTGTCTACTAACAAAATCTCATGTCATATGACACATGACATACCACACATCTATTCATTACAAAAAAACATATTTTGCGGCGGTTTACAAACCGTCACAAAGTACGATTTTAGCGGTGGTTTTTGCAAAATCGCCATTGAATTTTAAGGATAATTTAATAATTTTTAAAAAAATTAAAATAAAATTTGTGATGGTTACTAACCGCCGCAAAATTTAGAAATTAAATAATTATAAATTAAATTTTACGGTAATTTTGTAGAAATTTAAAGAAATTTTTTTAAATTAATTTAAAAATAATTTAAACACTTAGCGACGATTATTAACCGTCGCAATATTTATTAATTAAATAATAATAAATTAAAGTTTGCCGCGGTTTCGTAGAAACTGCGGCAAAATTTAAAGAAAAAATTTAAAATTAATTAAAATTTAATTTGAACACATTGCGACGATTATTAACTGTCGTAATATTTTTTAATTAAAAACTAAATCTTGCGACGATTTCTAGGAAATTGTCATAAATTTTAAAGAAAAAATTTAAATTAATTAAAAATAATTTAGTAACCGCCACAATAACCTCTTTAACATCTAAAACTAAAATTTTTTCTCTACCAAAGAACTTGGTGTTGACAAAATTCTCAAAGGAGGCCATAAACATAACAAAATTATGTACTTGATCTTCTTCCACAATTGTTACCCCAAACCCCTCTAGATCTAGGATAATCTTATTTAAAATTCATCAATATGAGAGTTAATGGAGGTACATTCTCCCATCTTAGGGTATACAACTTATTAGTGAGGGATTTCTTCATGTACTTACTTTTTATTTTTTTTTAGAGACCAAACCAAACACAGTCGTCTCATTGGAAACCTCTCAACACTAAATCTAAAAAACTAAATAGAATCACATTGTGCATCTTTTCCAACATCTCCTTTGATTTGCTAGTCGTAGGAAGTTTCCCTTCTACAGTTGCTGCACAACCATGTCGAACCAATAAAGTCTCTATATTCACTTTTCGAGAAATTGAAAGCTTAAATCCATTTAACTTTTTAACTTCATATTTCATTGACGACATCTTGAACTCGACTCTAATACCAATTATCATAAAAAAAAAATAAATTAAAAAAATAATAAATAAACATACAATTTACATAGTTCGATCATAGTGCGTGATCTATGCTTGTAAGGAGATGCAGACAATTTCATTCTAAAGGAAATTAAAGCAATAAATTGTCTTCGATCTCACAAACCTAGAATATCCCCAATACATCCAATTACTCTCTTTATATATTGGAAAAACTGTAAAAAAAAAGAAAAAGAAAAGGTAATATATCTAACCCAAGCCCTCCGGTATCACCCCAACTTCCTCTCCCCCCCCCCCCCCCAAAAAAAAAAAAAAAAAGAAGTTGTATTTGGATTTTCTCACAAATTATCTGGATAGGGTCAAATTTTGAGAGCAGGATCAAATCTGAAAATGAAGACATCAATAGTTAATTTGTTTAAGATACTATTCAAGGCAATTTCTTATGATCTTGAGATTTTTTGGGGCCTTGCTGAAGTGCTTCAGATTTGGGATATGCATAAATATTTTTTATTGACTTGGGTCACTTTTTAGGGTGACCATATGTTTTTGTTGGCTTTGATTTAAAGTTGAGCCTAATGCTGGAATTTTTGCAAATCCAATGATAGAAATTAGCCCCATTGGTGTCACCTAGGATGTTTCTCATTACTCTTGACTATGACACTCGCCTCCACCAAATTGCTCTTTTGTTCTATCATCATTGAGTAGCTACCAAGGTTGTAGAAATTTTAGCTTTTAATTCCTTGTTTTTTTTTTTTTTTTTGAGTTTTGGTGTTTAATTGTTGTGTTTTCATGCATATTACCTCATATTTCTTAGGTTGTTTTATTTATGTATGTTTGTTGCTTATAAGTATATGTGATTTAGTCTTGTTTATGCTCTCACGAATATGAACATGGCATATATAATACAAAAAAAAAAAAAAGGAATTTAGTGACGATTTGTTTTGTTATTGCGCACGCGCCCTCGCACCACGTGGCTGCATGTCCACTCACCACATGGTAATGTTGGAACAATAGTTGTCTTCTCCAGTTTCGATCCCGGGATCTCCTGTATGCGCGCGCGTGAACCCAACCAATTTGTAAAACCCCTTTGTTAAATAACCGCACATATTAATTATATACTAACCCAATAACTATTTTTTAAAAGAATAATGGAATAAATTAAAAATAAATAAATTGAATTAAATTAAATAAATTAATTGATTAAAAAATAAAAAGAAGAGTTAACATATTTTTTAAATTTTTTTCTAAGTTATCAAAATTTTATATATTTTTAATATAAATATTAAATTATTTTTTAAAATTTTGCTACGATTCTTCAAAATCACCGTATATGTTAATTTAATTTAATTTTTTAATTATTAAATTATTTTTAAATTTTGTGACAGTTCTTAAAAATCGTCGTAAATGTTAATTTTATTTTATTTTTTATTATTAAATTATTTTTTAAATTTGACGATGATTTTTCAAAAATCATCACAAAATTTAATTTTAAAATTTAAAATTATTAAATTTTGTGACAATTTTTTAAAATCATCACAAAAAACATATTTTGTGGTGATTTATAAACTATCACAAAATATCAAATTTTTTTTTTAATTTTAAGTTTTAAGTTACTTGTCTTCTCCTTAATGTGCTCCTTCTAGGCTAGAAAAATTTCATTTTCCCCTTAAGTGGGTGATTGTCTGGTTTCTAGTTCTCTGTCGATGTTTTCCCAAGCAAATAAAAAAAAAAAAAGCCTGCAATTTCTAGTATGCTAGAGATTTTTTTTTCATTTCTTGGTACAAGTGACAAACTTAAATAACTATACAATATGCATATCTCAATTGCTTATCCATATTAATTAACTAATCATCTAGCTAGGGTTAAAACCATGCATATTCTTAAAATTAAGTGTTTTATATGTCATTTGTGTATGTATATGCCTCAATAAGAATTTTAAAAAGTGAAGCTAGCTACTTGCTGGAGCTCTAGGTTTCACATACTGGGATCTTAATTGACTTTCAATCAAATACCTAAACTGGCCATTATTCTCTAGATAACTCGTGTGTTTATGGCACATATATTTGACATGTTTGGGCTTTTTTAGCAACAATTTGACCCATGCTTTAACATTTTCGTCCATTGCTCACGTACTCCTACTCTATGCGTTGCCCATAAGGAATTAATAATTAATTAGAATGGCATTTGCAATTGCATGTGCTAATTAATAAGTATTAATATAAATCACTAATGAATGCTATTTTTACATGAAGATTGTATACTTCATTAAGAAATTAATTAATTAGCAAAAGACGAGTTAATGCAAGTTATTTATTCATGAGTTTTCTATGGACTAAATGATTTGTTTAATTTCATCCTGAAAAATATTTGGGGTAAAATTTCCCTTTTGTCCCTCTTTACTTTGTGTTGTGATCACCCCATCAAAACCCAACTCCCTTGTTCAGATCAAATAATACCATCTTTCTATTAATACCTTAATTAATTTTCACGCCGATATATACGAAGTGTTCATTCATTGTAGGTATATTATAATCATTAAAGGACCCAACTTTTGGGCATTTTGTCTTGGAATCTGCATATTCTTGTTAGAATTAAATTGACTTGATAAAGAGTGTTAAATGAACATTTACTTTAAGACAAAAACAAAAAATAATCAATAAAATAGTTAGTAGATGTTAACTATTATTTGATTTAAAAAAAAAAAAAAAGAAAGGAAGAAAGGGTACTGCATTTTATCATAGTTTTGGGTGCATGATAAGGCCCTGCAACTTCACATTATGCCACTTTTGGCAACAGTGACAGTTGAGGAGAAGGCACTGTAACTTCGAAGTCAAATAGATTCTCTGTTTTTCTTTTTCTTTTTTTAATGGCATTAAAGATTTAATTGCATAGTAGAATCTAAGCCAAGAAGGCAATTTCTTCTCTCTTTTGAACCGTCACATTCTGGTAATTTAATTTCTTTATGCCCTTTCTCCATGGTAACACCCTAATAAGTTCACAGTTAATATTAATTAAAACAATCACACACACACATATATATATCAATTTTAAAAGTACTCAACTGCACTGTGAAAAGAAAAACAATGATAAAAAACTCAATGGCCTTTTTCTCTCAATTAATTTTTTAAAAATATTTATTATTAAGTAAACAATAAAAAATTTAGATTCTTACAGAAGAAAGAGTGAAGTGGAAAGACAGTCTTGCCCCTGTCCATCTTTCTGAAGGAAAAGTAATGGTGACTTTTCAACTGTCACTGCTTGGGTTTCAGTAAAGGCCATATGTTATTATTACAATTACAAATTATTAATTTATTATGAATAGAAAATGAGAAGTGGGCCTCAATATACTGTGATAATAATAGAGAAAATTAATTAGTCCAAGGCATTATGAGTAGGGTTTCGTCAGGAGGAGGACCATAGACAATTCCCAGATGTGGGAAATTGTGTGTAATCGTCATCTTCGAGTGTATCTATCTATCTTGCAAAATGCAGAGCTTGAGGAATGATTGGTTTATGATTTTTGGGCATTTTTTCATTATTTTTAAATAAAAACTGTGAAAAATCTTAAAACACATTTGCTTTTTTTTTTATATAATAAGTCTTATTAATTTTAAATACAAAATTCTGGGAATAATTTAGATTGCTAAATGAATTTTCTGGATTTATAAAGGCAAGAAAAAAAACTTTATTTTGAGATTTTAAGGGGTTTAAAATAAAGAGTTAAAAGAATAAAATCACCAAAAATGGATAGTTAATGATAGATAGTAAGTATGAAGGTCAATTATTTGAATTTTGGGCATCATCTTAACTATCTTTGTAATTTTGCAGTGATCCTAAATATATAATATATAAGTGGTTTAATAAGATAATGAATTATGATGCTACCAATAAAAACTATTTTATTTGAGATAAATGAACAATAAAATTCTAAAATTAATTCTTATGTAACCAAATATATTGATTATCTGCACAAACAGCCTATGTACCTAGCTACCTTCCCACCTAACAACCAAACAATATCACTAAATTATTCATAATTAATTATGGCTTTTTTCTATTTTAAACATTAAAAAAAAAGAAAGAAAACATAGCTTCAGCTCTCAAATGTATCTACTTTTGTTTTATCCATCTTTTCTCTCTTCTTTTTCTTCCTTTCTTACCTCACCCCCACGTCCACAAAACAAACGTCTCTCTCTCTCTCTCTCTCTCTCTCTCTCGCAACAGCCCCTCAAGTATTATTTCCTCACATTTACTTCACATAAAAGAAACAACCATTTCACTTCATACATTGTCATGTCTTCTCTCTCTCTCTCTCTCTCTCCCCCTCTCTGATCAATCTCAAGTCTCTGCAACTACTCTCCTCTATTGTTCATCAAAGCCCATCTGAGAAGAACCCAGATCATCACAAGACTCCAGCCTGCAGCAAGCCCCTTTGATCCTTGATAAATCCACCCTCACTAGTTGATCATATATATCGTTCTTCAATTGCCACTCCTTCAAGACCCTACCTGCTAGTAGAATATATATTATCTATAGCAATAAAAGAAACGAGGAGGAGGAGGAGGAGGAGAAGAAGAAGAAGAAGTTTTAGAGGGGTCGTTTGGTTTGGAGAAGATGGAGCTGTTTCCAGCACAACCAGACCTCTCTCTCCAAATCAGCCCTCCAAACAGCAAACCCCCATCAAGTTGGGGCAGCACTACTAGAGAAGAAGAGAAGGATTTGGGTTTCTGGAAGAGAGCTTTCGACTCTAGAACCTGGTTCTCTTCAATGGCGCAAAAACCCGACACGGGTTTCGACCTCTCGCTTTCCGATCGGAGGGCATCGGAAGCCAGCTCCGGCCATTTCCAATACCAGCTCCGCCACCAGCCACCGCAGCACCGCCTGTTACAGCCGCAGGGGCTGAGCCCGGAGCTCGGCTTATTGAGACCCATAAGAGGAATTCCAGTGTACCAAGCTCAAAACCCTCCCCCTTTTCCCTTTGCTCAACAGTCTCTGGATAATTCTATATCCTCCTGTACACTCGCTCTCATAGGTACGTGCAACAGCTCACAAACGCAAGCACAGTCTCAAGGGACGGCGAGATCGAGGTTCTTGTCAAGGTTTCCAGCCAAGCGCAGCATGAGAGCACCCCGGATGCGGTGGACTACCACTCTCCATGCCCGGTTTGTTCACGCTGTTGAGCTCCTGGGCGGCCATGAAAGTAGGAATCTTAAATTTCCTTTCTTTGAGGCATTTTTTTCCCATCTTTTTGGCTTCTTCATCACAAGAAATTGCTTACTAATCGGATTCTCCATTGTCATTTTGCGGCTTAAGGAGCTACGCCTAAATTAGTCCTCGAGCTCATGGATGTTAAAGATCTCACCTTGGCGCATGTCAAATCTCATTTACAGGTACAGTAGCCTTCTCTGTTGAATAATTTACACCTATCAAATAAGAAAATAAGCTTTTGTCTGAAGCTTGCAATTCTAGCGGAGCAAATAACAACTTAAATGGGTTTTTGTAAAGTCTTGTTAAACTGAAATTCCCACAATAATTTCTGGTTTCCTAGTAATCTCAAATGGGTTTCTTAGTCTTGATTTTTCCGGTCCGTACGTACAAATCAAAGAAAGTTTTGATGCAGTCTACTTCATCTTCATTGGTGATGAAGTTCAAAATGGTGAAGTTGCATTTTTACGGTACAGCCCTTATTGCAGGAAATAATAAATTCACAATTTCAAATTCCAATCTTTCCCTGCAGGGCGGTCTCTCAAATCCTTAGCACTCCTTTTCCTAATAGATCTGACGGTTCTGCAAACTATTCTGAAGCTTTTTGCTTGGAAGAATGAACCATCATGTAAAGGAAAAGATCAACCGCAGAGAGAGAGAGAGAGAGAGAGAGAGAGAATGGTTTATTATCAAAATCAAAAAACCAAGTAAGACAAAGTCCATGGAATTCAAAACAGTAATGATGTTTTAATAATAAAAATGTCTGCTCTTCTTCTTCAGAGGATGAGTGGGAAATGACTAGTACAGAACAACATCATTTCTCAATGATATCCATATCTCCTGAGTTTGTTAACCTCACATCCCTAACCATGGTTAGTTCCACAGAAACCGTAGGTATGCTTAAACACACACACATGTATATAAGCCCAAATACAAAAGGTTATTCCATATTTATTTGTGTGCTTTTGTAGTGTATCAGACTATTTCTGTAATATTCTTCTTCTTTTTGTTTATCTTCTTTTGTCATACTTCCCTTTGCTAACCTGGGATTTATATTTCAATACACTATATTGCAGATGTATCGCACAGTGAAGACAACCGATAGAGCAGCATTTTCTTCAGGTTAATCCCAATTCTTTTTTTGATTTATATGAGATATCAATATATAATTGTCTGACCTTTGTTTATGTATGCATAATATACAGGACAATCAGAAGTATATGAAAATGGTTCTTCTGGAGATACTTCTGACGATGTAGTGTTCGACACTCAGAACCCTCGAAGGTCTGAACTATCAATTCAGCAGGGAAGGCTAAATTTTCATAAAGATAAGGATTATTGTGGCCTTTGGAGCAACTCTTCAAGGTGAAACATTTATTCTTGGCTGATGAATTAATTAAAGCTGTATTTATATATTCTTCATTAGGAAGGTTTGATTATAACAATATGTTTTGGAAGCTGAGAACTTGCCATTAATTGTAAGCTCACAAGGCATAATTGCAGTTTCCTTCTTTGTTTGCATTTGCCTTTGTTTTCCTTCCCTTTAATTCTTTTCGTCAGAAAATTGAAATCGTGCACTTTTGCCTTTGTCATTATTGAGACCATGTGATCAATAAGAGGTAAGCCTACAACAAATTTAAATTAGAAACTTTAGCAAGTTTTATCTCCTTTGAAGATTCCTAGTAAGTTTAGTCTTACAGCCATTGCTGTAACTAATTGGAGGTAATGGAAGAAAACATATAGATAGAAAAAGAAGTCACAATTTTCATCTACCCTTCTCGCTTTACATTATATTTATATACTTTGAAAGCAAGGAACTTGGAATGTTGAATTCATCTCAGAAAGAATCATCACTTCAATAAAGTGTTACTTCTCATAGGTCACCGTTCTTTATATATCTTGAATTCATATATAAAATTCTCTCTTTCTCTGTAATCATTATGCATGCATGGGGTACTAACAGTCTCTTTAAATGGAAAGAAAAGCATCCTCCATTCATCATCACCTGGGAATCCCATTTGAGGTTTTTTAAATCCACCCAGAAAATAAATGAAGACATCTCTTTCCTTTGGATTTTGTGGGCTCAGATAAGACTGATAAAAATGGTCCCCCAGTTAGGAAACTTAGTGTCAAAGCTAAGCCCTAAGAAGGACCCTTTCGGAGAAATCTTGGTGCCAAATCCCTTTATGCCCTTTGAAACAAGCATCCTCCATCCAGTTTGCTTTGGTATGGGTAATGGCCTCTCACATGGGCAAGAATAAACAATGGAGTAAAGATAGGTTTCTTTTCCTCAGTTTTGCTTTCCTCATTCTTCATGACTTCCTCTAAGAGCAGATTCTCCTCACCGTTGATACCTATATATATAAACAAAACTTTATACAAAGACTTTTCATAAAATTATGACGTAGCTATATGTCTTTGTTTTCATTTACTGGGAGCCAAAAATACTCATACGAGCATCATTACCACATCATTTTTTGAATTAATCTGATATAATTAAGAGTTGATTAACTAACATGTGATATCATATCGTTACTTGACATTTTAACGATTTTTCCTATCTTTGACAATATTGAACTTTGGTTTGAAGCAGGGAAGCTTGGTTGCTTGGAAAAGGAAGGGAAGGTGGAGAGCACATAAAATCTCTTGAGGTACTAATACTCAACACTGACTGCAATATTCACCCAAAACTGCCATCTCTTTAGGAATTCTATTCATGATATTTCACTTGCTATGATTGTGCAATGTGTCCTGTAAAGTGGAAAGTTAGAAAATAAGCTTTTGAAAAAGCTGGCTGAGCCATTTTCAAATTCAAGGGCTCAGCTTATCATATAAAACATAAAAGCTAATGCTTCTCAAAGAAGGAATTGTTCAGTTCTGAATTATCCCAGTCAATGGATGTAAGAATGCTCTATCATCCATCACTTAAACACATTTAATACGTCGTGATCCAACCACTCCCCAAATCAGCATCATTTGTTATCCATTTTAACGTGCATGCGTGTGAGAGAAATCAAAATGTAAAAATTACTTTTATATATGTGTGTGTGTGTGTGTGTGCGCGCATTTTAATACATGAAAAGTTATATTTTTACAGAATTTTTGTGCATAGACACTTCCATAAGAAAATATGAAAATGACATCTATGAATGTGAATTCCTATGATAATTTTGTTACTTCTCATAATTAATTTTCTCCTTAGATAATTGTGTCAGAAGTCTTGCCATCAAATCTAACTTGGTTAAAATAAGATGGAATTGATGATGATCATGATGCACTTGTTAGAGCATTACATAAGAATTTTTAGTATCATTTTATATGTTATCCTTCTAAAAACTCTAGTTCAGAACATGCCTTTTTTTTTCTTTGTCCGATTCCAAAGATGATGTATTATACATACATTTTGTTTGGTTTGTGACATAAAATGATGTCAGGAAAGAGTATTAATACGTTGCACATTAGACACACTGCTGCGAACCTTTATAGGTTAGGTGTACCCTAGAAGTACTATGATAACTATCCTCGTTTTTTTTATACAAATGATAAATATTCTCTTGTTTTTTCCATAGACAAAATGTCCTTTGATTCTCGGACCAAAGCTCGAAATTCTTTTATGTCATTGTTGCTATAATGTATTTATTTATGTATGTGTCATTGTTTTTTCTTTTCCCAGAAGGAGATGGATCCAAACTGCTTAAGCTATGAGAGAATATCAGATGGATGCTCTTCAAACTTTTCAGAATCAAGCCCCGAGAAGCCCAATTTGGAGTTCACCTTGGGTACACCACAGTGACACACATACATATGTGTGTCTGTGTTTGTGTGTGTGTGTGTGTGTATTTGTGTGTGCGCGCGCGCGCATGTGTGTATCTATACTGGTGGGTATTATTACTCATTTTGAAATCATTAAAAATCTCTGGAGGGGGAGGGGAGGGGGGTGTTGCTGGTCATGAAGAGAATCAGTCACCCACTTGGAAATCAGAGTTCAAAGAAAGGAAAGGAAAAGAAAAGGAAAGAAGGAAAAGGAAAAGAGAGCTAAAGAAAGACAAGGAAACAAGAAAGACAGAAAGCAACAAAAGGAAAAGGGTGAAAAAGCATGTCCTTCCTATCAAGCTGTGAGATCCATCTCAGTTTGTTATAATATTAATTAATTGTTCCTGCTAAATATATATGAAATCTAATTGATTTTGTATCTTCTTCAATCAGAGAGAGAGAGAGAGAGATGCTAATTAATTAAAGTATGATGAGGTGATGAGCCTTCTGTTGTAATGCATGGAGCACTTTAAATCAATAAATAAATTAATTAAAGAAACAAAATATTAACTATTACCAAAACAGTTGGAGTTTCTGTGCTCATTCCTAGGCACTGTCACATGCATGCCTTGCACTTTCTAGCAAAGGAACGAAAGATAAGGTAACAGGAGGAAGTAGAAAAGGACTGAGAAATTAATGAATACGTGAGAGAGGTAAAGACTAGAAAGGGAAATTACAAAAAGGAAAAGACAAGATCAAAAGAAAAAGTATACATCAATTCCAACCCTTTACTATCAATTAACTAATTAGAAACTTTGATTTTATAAAAAGTTCATGATTTTATTTTTTGTGCAAATAATTTTCCACAATAAGGACAAACAAAATGGATCTTTCATTCTAGTACATCTAAATCTAAGTTAAATTACTGTCTGCTGTGTTGTACCATATATATTTGACTCGCAGTGCAGTTCAGCTTGACATTTTGAAGATCAAACCAAAGAAAAATGTGGATTTGATGCTGATAGTGGTTATGGGTTAAACGTAGTCGATGACAAATCATAACCAACTCTTTTACAGCAAAAAACTTGAAAATTGTTGTTTGTAAGTTAATCACCAGACACCCTATTTCCAACAATAGATAGCCGATGCATCATGTGATTGGTGCAGGCAGAGAGGGATAAAGCCACATGCAGAAGACAAGCAAACAGCTTCCAATATAGTCACCAGCAAGTATAAAACAAAGCAACATCACATAAAGCCAACGTAGAAAATACTGGTTTCTTTTCTGAATATTTGCGCAAGTAAAACAAATGGTCCAGAAAGCTTGAAACTGTAATGATGCCACACTTTTTTTATCAACCATTATTCCGTATTATAGCGACATCTCATCCATGGAGGAGACCTTACCTAAATTTACTATTTGACAAGAAATGCAGAGAGTCCTTTGCTGGATTTAGCATACAAAATATATATATGTATATATACATATATATATAGCTGCTTGAACAAAAAATGAGGGACCTCTTAATGGATTCTTGTGCTTCTGATTTCATCACTTTCATTTGGATTGCATGGTAAAGCCACAGCCTTAGAGGCAAGAAGTTGCTTGTAAGGTTCCTTTTGAGGAGGAAAAGTGAAAAAGAAAAGTGTTGAGAATAGAATTTCGAGGGGAAAAAAAGAATAATTTTTTTCCCTTTACTTCTCTTTGTAGCATCCGCTAGGGTTTCTGAAAGATGGGTATATATAGAAAGTCCAGCAGAAAAAGAGAAGAGGATGCTGCGATTAAATGGAGAAAAACAGAATAATCTTTCTTTCTACTTTTTCTCTAGAGACGAAGTTTCGTCAGGATTTCTGTTGGAGTAGAAAAAGAAATTGATGTATTGAACTAAATATTTTATGGATATAAAGTGATACCAAAAGAAAGTTCTTTTCTTATGATAAATGGAATGATACAATAATTAGGGTTTGGAGTGTTTGGATATGTTATAGGAGACTGAACATAGTGACTATTGGTAGTAGGTGTCACGAGGTTGGCGGAATTTTTCGTGTAATGCCTTGTTTGTCTATGCAAGACTAGTCTTTATTTTTGGGTGATGAATATATAACTTTTTAAAACACGGCATCTAAAAAGAAATGCACAAGCATATACACAATTGTATATCAGTAAACTCACAGGAACATGGAGAACACCCATGGCATATGGCTGGCCCCATGGCAAACTTTCCCACCCCAATTTCGCATCGCCCTTCTTGTGGGGTGACCTCTGCTTACTCCATTCCTGTAAAGCGCTTGGCATTTTAGTGTTTTTCATTATGTTGCTTCCTACACAACCACCCAATGTAACCTTGTGTAAGTATTTATTAACATCTCGACCCCAAGATCCCTCAGTAAGTGTCTTCACACTGCCACTGAGTACGTAGGACTTGTGGGTTATGGGCCCACCATGCTTCTACTAGAGACCCTGAGTCTAGAAAGGGAAGCAACTTGGGAATGAGACAACTTGGGAATGAGATCCTACTTTGTGGCAACTACAGAATGTGATACAACAGTACATTGACTCAATTCTAACGAGGACGACTTCAAATTCTTTTGGTGCGGGAAGTTTGTAACAACCCTGACATGCTTAAAGGTGTGCACCTTATGCCTATGGAGCATTGTGGCATGAGGTAGCGTAAATGGTGCAAATGTTGGCTAAAACTCACATAAAGTGTTTGGGAGGTGCTCTAAAATCAAAGTGTAGCGTGGGGTTGACATGGGATAGGCATCTAGGTAAGGGCAGATGCAGGGGCAGAACTAGAATTTTGGTTCAGTGAGAACGAACTTAAAAATAAAAAATATAATTTAAAAAATAAAATAATAATAATAATATTTTTTTTTTATAATTGCTCCTTATAGCTTTTCGTACCATAAATTGTAATTGTTCAAAAAAATTATATTGATTATTTGAATCTTTAAACTCATCATGACCACGAAAGGCTAGTTCTTACCCTAGAAGAAATCAAACACAATCACTTGATGTATTTAAACGAATTCAATAATCACACAATGTTTGTTATAATTGTCTAAAGATAATTATCTCAATATTTTACTCTTGATTCATTAAAGTTTCACAGTTGTTTCAAGTTTAATTGTATGCACTATTAACATCTCTAACATGAACTTAAAGTCTTTCTTTTTTAAAAAAAAAAATTATTGAACCATTCTTTCATGAAAGAATCGTCATCTCCTTGTTTCTCATTATTTGTTTTAAAAAGATAACAATATAAGCAAAATGCGACATCTTTGCTTATACTATATTCCAATCAATCACCAAATTTATTGAACAAAACTGAAATGAATCATCTTGATTTTGAAGCTGGCACAGACCTTTTTGCAAGTAGGTTTTTCTAATTTGATTTTAAAAATTAACATTGTAATCCATTATTGTAGTTCTTAACCCAGTATCTATAGAAATTTGTGCAACATTAATTTGTTCAATTCTTGCTTTGTTAATTTATTTATTTTTTTTAGTATAAATTTCCTCTATACTTGATTTCTTTGCTTCACAATTTTTTTTAATACTTAATTTTATTTACATCATCATTGTAAAAAAAATAAAATTATGAGCAAATTATAAAAAATGTTGTAATAGTTACTACTAGACCATTATATACTTACTTTTTTTAATACTTATTTTTTTTATTTCTAGTAATAAAATATAATATAATATTTTTATTTTAATAATAAATTATTATTTAAAATAATTTTTTTTTTTTAAATCTTGGCCCAATGGGGGCAATTGCTGAAGCAACAATAGATAAGGCCAGGGTAAAACCTAGACCATACAAAACTCAAGAGGAACCTAACAGCAATCACCCTTAGGACCAAAATAAATGAAACCAAAATAAAATATATGTATATATATACAATGGTCAGAAGATAAATGTCAGATACATTCAAATTATAAAGAGCAACCCTCTAGAGCATGAGCACAAAGGCATATGCATTAAACTTGAAACCACACAATCCAAACAACCATCCTCCAACGACACTCGCCAAACAACAACTCTTCATGGCAAAATGACTAAGTCCTCGGAAGTCTCCAAACATGATGAAAGGCATAAGTATGCAAAGTCAACCTAAAATGAATAGTCACCATACGGATCTAATTAAATAACACATTGAATTTGATGTACCAACTGAGGAGTAGATCTTTCCTGATCACGAAAACATCTATTATTGTGCTCCCTCCATATAATTAAAATACACCATAGCTTGCAACACTAGCCTATTAGCCATCTGCCAAGGCATGTCCAGTGACATTAAATCAAGATTTAATGCATTTAATAGTAAACTTGAAGGACAAGTGTCAAAGGGCTAATATGCTAATTTCATGAAGTTAAATATGCATTAAATTCCAAATAAGTAGTCACATATGCAATACATACTAACTTGCAGTGTCTAGTAAAATCTAAGCGAAATTAAAGGGCATAAATATAAGTTTTTCAAATTTGTTCAGGTAAAAGTATAATAAAACGAAGGTTTTGGGTTAAAAGCATCAGCTAATAAAGTTCAAAACTTTCCAAAAATTTAACACCAACCCTTTCTTCTTTGGAAGCTACCTCATTGCCAACCACATTCTAGCCATGCGCCAACCCCTCCCCCACCACACTAAACCACATATTCGTTGCCCATAAGACGTCGCGGGTCATCGTTGTCCTTTAACCACAAAAAAAAACTACAAAAATGTTGGAATTGTGGCCACTTGGTCTTCTTTGGCAAGATATGGGTCATTAAATCGGTTTTTTTTAAGGGTGTTCAAAAAAATTGGCTCACCATGAAAATCGTCCGAACTGCACCACACTGTGCAATTTTTTGGATGAGCAATTTGGTACGGTTTGAGAAAATCGTAAACCAAGCGATTTGTGGTTTGGGAATTTTGCGGTTCAGTTCAAAATCAAATCGTTCGAGTAATTTTTAATAATAAAAAATTAAAAAATAAATGATAAAATATTAAAAAAAATGTGCCCATGTATATATTATTTCATTTGATATAAATCTCGTCTATTAAATTTCTGAGTTCAATTCTTAAAATATCTTATTTTAATGGAAAGTAACAGATTCATTTGATTTTTGGGATACTCCATAATGTGATTTGGTGCTTTCTGTTGAGTGCATGTCGAACTGCGAAAATCAAATTGCACCAAACCACGAAACCAAACCGTAATAACTAAGCATTCAACAAACTATGAAAATTGCACCGAAATGCGGTTCGATACGGTTTCCCCTCACCAAACCAAACCGTGCAGTTTGATTTTATAAGAAAATAACATATGCGATTTGGCTTATTGAAAATGTCAAAAAATCGACCAAACCAAACCGTGCACACCCCCAATTCTTTTGGGGACTAAAAACCTTATTTTTCTTTTAATTTTTTTTCTCTTTTCTCTTGCTGATGTCCCATACACGCAACGATCACATTGGTAGTCACCTTACCGTGGTTGATTTTTTTCCATTTCGGGCTTGATCTCTTTAGATTTCATAGGATTTCTTTATCATTTCATATTTAAATTATTTGCGGTTAAATCCAAGAGATTTAAAATCAGATTTGGCAGATTGTTGAATTGCCTAGTGGGTTTGAGGATGATCTTTGATTTGTTTCTAAAATTTATGGATTCAATATGTTACTTATCTGTGTTCAAAAATTAGCATCAAATGTATCGATGTGTTCTCTTTCATGTCGTCTAGAATCATTGTTAAATCATTCGATCTGATTTGCAACTGTTTGCTTGAAATTTTGGCTCAAAGTGATTTTCCTAAGTTGTTCATTGCGTCTCAAATAACTTTTTCTGTAATTCTTCGACCTCGATTATTTTTTATTCAAGGGTCACTTGTCTGTATTTTATTTAGACCCAAAAGAAATCATTCAACCAACTCATACTGTATTTCAACCAACTTTAGACTCAAATATTTTAAATTCGGTCACCAATATGTGACAAACTTGAGCCTATGGGTTCACTATCGTCTATGATGCTCAATATTGGGCTCGACCCAATTTCACTCGGTTTGGTCCAATTTTGTATTTAAAGTTGTCTCCTTACCAAAATTGACCCTTTTTTTAACCATTTCATTTAATCTCAATTCTTCATGAATTCATGTTTAATTCTCCTGGATTCCCCCCGAGACTTGGTGATTCCCCAAACTACTACTAAACCTTTTTTCTTGTCTAATTTTAATTAATTCAAAAGTAATTTTTAAAATATACAAAATTTTTGAAATTTTCAAATATTATAACTAATACCCTTTAAAGAAATTTTGTCCTTGAAATTCTCTTGCTATTTCTTTGAAAAATATTTGGGGTATTACATAAAAAATGGTAGCTAGTATATAGCAATGTTAGGGCATAAAAGGGCTAAGTGGGAGAGTGATATTCTCAGCATGGCATGCCTGACACTGCAACTCGACACAATACCATGGTGCGTGATTGCTTAGATGTGTGGCGCAATCTAACAGCAATCTTGATGATGGTTAATGGTAATTGGCAATTGTTACCAAAATAAAAGCTACACACATATATGTGCAATAACATAAAAGCTTAATTCTAACCTTTTATCAAGACCTTAATTCCTTTTGCTTGATGATTCTTATAAGACAAATATTCTACTATTCAACCATTAGTGAGTATCAAATTATTTTCAAACCGCTCTTTAAATTCAAATTTATTGTCACGCTGATTTCATCTTTGAACATTAGAGATGGACTGATCAATATAATTTTGATAGTGTCTACTTTTCTTTCCTCAAAGTAAGGGATGACAGAAAGAAAATGTTCATGTCATTGATTCTTTCAATTAATATCCTAATTGTTGATACAGAGTGTCCTCTTTGGCTAAAGTGCTCAAGTTTATCTTTGACCTTGCAATTATTCTTTTGCTTTGGAAAAGAAGTGTTCATTCTCTTAATCCCCACCTCCTTCCCCCCCCCCCCCCCCCGAAGGAAAAAAATAAGATTAAGTCTCTAATTTTTTCGCTCTTCATGTTAAATTCATTGCAATGGATAAGAGTTAGATGCAGTTGAAAGATAGGCTTTGTGACCAATATGTCAATGGAGATAATGAATTCCTTGAGTTTGCCTTTAGTCAGTCACCCTTCAATGATATGATTTGGTGTCCTTACATGAATTGTTGTGATACTAATGTTGTAGGTCGAAATGAAGTGAAATTTCATCTACTTATGAAGTGAAATCCATCCTTAACACCCTTCAATGATGATGGTATGCACCCTATGTTAGAAGAAGCATTTGGGATATTAAACATCAATATCGAGATGGGTGGTGGTTCCTTCAATGATCGATGATGACAAACCTATAACAAAACTGCCAAAAGTTCTATGCATTGTTGAGAGATGTTGAACAAACTTCTTTACCCAGGATGTGACCACGCTTGAAGCTTTCATTTCTCATGAAATTATTGCATTAGAAATGATCAAGTGGTTGGATTAATAATTCCTTTTAACACTTTGCTTGAGTTCATAAGATGTATATTTCCAATGAGTGAAATTGTGTCATCTTCTTATAACAAAGCTAGAAAGTTCATTAGAGATTTGGATCTCGATTATGAGAAGATAGGTGGATGTCCAAATGATTGCATACTTTTTTCCAAAAGAATATGCAAACTGCCACCAATGTGTACAATGTGGTGCTTCTAGGTAGAAGTTAGTGGCAGTAGAAAATGATTTAGCTCAAAAGAAGATAAATATCTATTAAAACCCTAAGATATTTTCGTTTAACCCCAAGGCTTCAAAGTTTATATATGTCATAAAAAAAATGCAACAAATATGAGAAGACACAAAGAAGAGCATGTCAAGGATGGGTTACTATAACATCCAATCAATTTTGAAGCTTGGAAAAGGTTGGATGAGCTTTATCCATCATATGCTATTGATCATCATAATGTTAAACTCAAATTGGCAAGTGATCGATTTAATCTATTTGGCGCAATGAGCATTGATCATAGTGCATAGTGTTGAGAAATTTGTATTTTGATTTATGAAGAAAATAATCTTGAAAAATATATTTTCAATAAATTTGGTTTATTGATGATTTTTAAAACATTTTATAAAAGTCCTTTTATATATGTAGATTAGAAAACCTCATACTTATATAGTTATGTAGATATTTCAAAATAGCTAAGTATTGTTTTCGGTTCATCAAAGAGTACAAAACTTATAAATATATTTATCTTTAAATTGAAAAACTTTTGGTCTCCATATACATATATTTCAAAGCATTCTTCTATAAAAGCTCTTTGTTAAACTAAATATGTGTATTTATGAAACTTTTGAAGGCAAAGTAGACAAATATTGTTTTTAAAACTTATTCTCTTGATTTTTAATCTTAAAATGGTTTTCGAGTTAATCAATTATTGCTCAACTCATTTCTCAAATTGATTTTATATCAGGTATTATAAAAACCTACTCGAATATGTGTTATAAAAAATCTATATCCTTAAAGCTATAATCGAGTATGGTATTTCTATAATTGAGTATTTTTATACCTATTAAAATTTGAGCATATTGTTAGACAAGTATTTCTCTATGTGTTTTTCAAATCGGTCGATTACTTGTTTTAGCAAAATTTTCTTTCAATCGACTAAAAATTTCCTACTCAAGTAATTTTTACAAGTTCTCTGTATTTCCAAACTCAATCGAGTAAGGACTGTTTTCAATCGAGTATTTTTCTAGTATTAAAACTCCAAGTATTTCCTTAATTGATTATATCTTTCTATTAATCAATTAATGTATTTTTATAATCAATTATCTATATGTTTTAATCGAGTAAAGATTGGATGAAATATGGCTAAGTCTATGTGTTTATTTTTTATCGAGTATCAGTTATCTGTACTCGTGTATATCCTTGTGTTAATCGAGTAAGCTTAGTCTAGTAGTCAAGTGTTTAATGCAAGGTTTATGCGACTTTTAAGTCAGTCGAGTAATGCCTTGTCTTACTTTACTTGTCTTACTCGAGTAGGGCTTTTATTTAATCAATTACTTGTATTGTCCAATCGAGTGTGCTCCTCATTAGTCGAGTATATCTCTAGGAGTTTGTCGAGTAATTAACTAGCATCTAATTTTAAATTTTACAACTGTTACTCATAAAGCAAAAAGAGAACAATTTTGACCATTAGAGCTATATTTACTTATTCCAATGCATCTAACTGTGTTCTTTTATAAAAGAATGTTAGAATATATTTATGCGAGTGTGATTAATGTTTCAAATATACATTATGCATATGATTCTAACTAATTTGATCATTAATGGTCAAATCAAAGAAGTTGTGAGTGTGTATAGGTTTCCATAACAAATCTTCAAAGCCTCAAGGTTCTATAAAAGGCCACGAGCAACATTATTTTGAGACTTATTATTTTTCTAGATCTTTCCCTTGACGCAATTACTTGTGTTTTTCTAGGTGTTCAAGCCATAGTAGTGGCAAATGTAGTTAATCGCGCTCACCTTAAAAAGGGAGTTTTTGCAATTAAGACACTAAAACGAGATGAAGAATACTAGAAACAGGAGAGCCGCTAGATCAAGGCCCTTATCCACAATGTGGAGAGGAAGAATAACCAACTCCAAGGCCTTAAGATTGGAAATGAGAATTTGAAAATAAGAATCTCGTCTATAGAAGACAAACTTAGAAGAATAATGGGCATCGATGAGGCGTATTAAAGAGTGACGGGAGAAATGCATGAGTCTTACATAACTCTTGCCAAGGACCACAGCCAAATCTTGGAGAAACTAAAGCAGTCACACATAAACAATGTGTACGTACCAACTTGCCTTTAAAAGGCAGAACATGCCTTCCGGGAGATGAATGTGACAGCCATTCACACTCAAGTTGCCAAGGAATATCAGCTCTCCCAAGATTGCCATAGAAGAAAATAACAATATGCTTATAGTTGTGAGAAACGAGGATTCTACAAGGCTCAGAGTATATTGAAGATTATGTGTCCTTCTTCTTCTTCTTTCTTTTCCTTGATTTTAATATGCTTTCTTCTTCTTCTCCATCACTATCATTCCCTCTTTTCTTGATAAATTCTCGTCATTTACTCACTTATAGTTCCATCATCGATCTTTCCTTCTAGCCCTTATCGTTTCCCATTCTGATTCGTTCATGATGATAGCCAGCGCTGCTCGCTTCTAGTTTCCAGTTCCAACTCCCTCACCGTCAACGATCATTCCTTCTTTAGGTAACCCTCTCTCTCTCTCTCTTTCTCTGTTCATGAATTAACTCTTTGTTGTTGATAGAAAATCATCAATTCTGCTAATTATTTGTCACACATATACTCAACTATATATATTCTAATGAATTTGTTGCTATGCATTAACTCTTTGTTGTTAATAAAAAATTAGTACTATTGAATTCTCCACCCATCTTATGATTGTGCAGTTATTTTTTTAAGCATTGGCAATTGATGGAGTTTATGAAGTCCATTACGGTATATTGTTATATATATATATATATTTATATACCAATGACCAATTTTATTTAATCGCATGTCTAAATTTTTTTTTTTTTCTAAATAGTCTTTCATGTTCATTCATGAAATAGTATTTTGTTCTGCATATTGAATCAAATATAACAATTGCAATTTTATAGAATTATCTAACCTCATTATCAAAATTTAAATATTTGTAAATTGTAGTGAACTGAAAAGATTATAAAATTAATTTTACAGCTCATATAAAACTTTGACGTAATGGTGTCAATTCATAAGTTGATAAATGATGAATAAGACCTAATAGTAGATTATGAAGCCACAAAAAAATTTCAATCTGAATTGACAAACTACAGCCATAAATTTCAATAGTTAGAAAGCAATAAAACTTGATAATTGTTTGAATGCAAACTTGATAATTGTTTGAATGCATTGTGGATTTTATGTTTATGTTTATTTGAATGTATTATGGAACTTATATTCATTATTTATGTTTGTTTGTATTATGTTTAATTTTTTTTATAATTTTTTATATTAAAAATTATGTTTATAAAAAAATTCTTATTTTTTCAAAATTTGTAACAAAAAAAAAATTATATTTTTAAAATTTACAGTTTATCCCACATTTCCATTTCCTACCTTTTTAAAAAAATATCATTTTCCCATTTTTGTTTCGTATCGAAAATGTTTACAATTTTCGTTTCCATAAAACCTAGGCTTTAGGTCCTTATTAATTGAGAGTATATAAAATCGTTATCTACACAACGTTGAATGCTACGTTAAACAAGACACATCAAAATAGGTTTAATACCTAAATATAACATTCTATTCACAATAATTAAAAATTTTGACATTTAATCCCTAATACGAAAAAAAAGGACCAAATTTGATAAATAAATAAAAAACTAACTTTCATAAAAATGCCTAAAATTTCATTAAAAAAACCTAAGATTTGATAAAAAGGCCTAAATACATTCAAAAAAAAAAGACATGAATTTCATAAAACACCTAAAATTTTCATTAAAAAAGCCTAAACTATTTTTTTTAAATTTAAATTTCATAAAAATACATACAAATTTCATTAAAACATATCTAAAAATATTTGTAAAAAGACCAAATTTCATAAAAATATTTAATGGAAACTGTGATAACAAGAATTCAAATGAAAACAATAAAAAATTCATTGAATCCATAAATTTTGTTCACAAATTATAAAATGTCTTAAATCAGAAGTGACAAAATAAATCCCATCAATTTTTTATTTTTAGATCTTTTTTTGAAATTTTTTGTTATTTTAATGAGATTTTTAGGTATTTCTTATGAAATTTCGGTCTTTTTTTTTTACCAAACTTTGTCTTTTTTTCATATCAGAAACCAAATGTTAATTTTTTTAATTATTGAGGAACCAAATGTCTAATTTTTTAATTGTTAGGGGACTAAATATTATATTTATGTATAAAACCCTAATCCGATATATCTTATTCTGATATGTATTACTAACATATCATTCACTTGCGGAAACGGACGCGTTTATGTATGCATTAACGTTCTATCGCGTTAAGAACTTAAAATAATAATTTTTAATATATAAAATATTAAATTTTAACGTTTTACACATCAAAAGAACTAAACACTTGTCGACGTTCGATTTTAGCCGACCGTGATTCGTTTTGGACCGTGGTAAGTAAGTCCAAAAATACCAAGAGGAAGAAAGAAACAAAGTTTCAGACGTGAGTCCACACCGAAATCTTTTACGTGGTTCGATCAGAACGATATCTACTCCATGACCGCACTCTGATTATTTTCTCAGAATCGCGGTATCTGATTATCCTCTCTTTTTCTTTTGTTCCCCTAACCCCCTATTTGTACTGAGGGGTCTTTACAATTTAGACAATATATAGAAATATAAAGACTGTATAATGGGGGACAAATTGCCCTTATCGTTTACATAAAATCGGGAGTAGGATCCCTATTACGAGGAGCATGGGCTGTTGCAGGTAAAGTAACTGGACCCTACCTCTGATTTCTCAGCAGCTTTGCCACTCATGCGAGTTGGAGGTTTTGGGCCAGCAATCTGGATAGTCCAGCGATCTGAAGGGCATTGTCGGGAGCTCGTTAGTCGGTTGCTGGGAGCTTTTCGGGAGCTCGCCAGGCGCTCGCTTTACGAGTTTCGGATCCCGATGGTGGCTGGGTTTTCTTTGCCGAGGTCGCCTGGACCTTCTTGGCTTTGGGTGGTTGGGCCGATCTATCGGGTCGAGTCTAGCCCATGTGGAGTGATGCAGGGAATACATATAGCAACACTATTTTTTAATTATTTGAGGGCCTAACTTATATATTACATTCAACAATCATCAAATTATGCAAAATTCTCCCATAGTATTATTCTAACATGTTAGATTATTATGTCATTTAAAGTGTAGTCTACCTACTCAAATAGGCTACCCCACACACACACATATATCTCTCGTTGCAATGGAGATTTTCTCTACTTCATGCTTTGGACATTTATGTCAATGGCAGCCAGTACATATTAGGAAAAATTATTAATAATATATCAACTTTTAATTGTGTTTTTACTTTTAGGGTGTATTTGATTATAACATAAAATTTACATAGAAATAAAATATTTTTTAAGTAATTGAATTGTCTAGAATTAAATTTAAGTAAAAAAATATTAATTGAATGTGTTTGATTGGCTTAATTTTTACTTAAAAAGTGTTATACTTTTTCAGCTTTTGATGTTTGATTATCATTATTTTTTATGAAAATAATCACATACACACATGGAGATAATCAATAATCAAATACACAAATCAATAATCAATTACATAAAATAATCAAATATATGCATATTTAAAAAATAAATCAAATATACATAAATAAAATATTTAAAAAATAAATCAAATATACATAAATAAAATATTTAAAAAATAAATCAAATATACATAAATAAAATATTTAAAAAATAAATCAAATATACATACACCCAGCAAGTTCAGCCACAACCGTCGTCGCCACACAGCCATAGCTACCGTCATTGGCCACTGCTATCTTCGTCGTTTAGGCACTACTGCCATCATCGTCGCCGCCTCCGCTGCCATGGTCGTTGCCTACGCCTTCGTCGTTACCTATGTTCTGCACGTCATCGATGGCTACCATTGCAAGTCGTCGCTGCTCACTGCTCCCGGATGGCCACTGCAACTATTGGATCTGGATGATCCTTTTTTTCTCCATTGATGGGTGATGGTGGAAGGGGAAGGCCAACTTTGGTGGGTGGGTTTTTCCATTTTTTATGAAAAATTGCATCTACCCCCTTCTCCCATGAGAAAATGAATTTCAACAAAAGTGAGAAAATAGCATCACATGACCACAAGTGAGAAAATATTTTTCATAAAAAATTTGGCCAATCAAATACTTCAAGAGTTAGAACTTGGATAGAAAATGTCCATTTTTCATAGAAAATATGATCAATCAAACAAACCCTTGGACTAAATTTGTAATTTTTTCAACAATCATACAAGATTTTCTTTCCAATTTTAGTCGTATAGAGTCCTTAAGAAAAACACTTTTGGAGTTATAAATAGAGAGAAATACTATTTAGATATTGAATTTTAATGTTTTGTGTGACACTTCACATTAATTCTTCCATAATCATTGGTTGTTATTTGAATATTAATGTTAAATGTCACACAAAATATCAAAATTAATGTCTTAATAATATTTTCGATAACTGAATGAGTAAAATGGATATTGGGAAATTAATGTTATACCCGCAAATAACTTATAAGTTTAAAAAATAGTCCTTACAAACTAACGTAATTCATATAAATTCGTAATAGCTTCACACAAATTTATAATTATTCTACCCAAATTCAGAATAATATTACTTAAAATTAACAATAAATCTACTTATTACTATAAATAATTGCTAATTTTAGATAAAAATATTATGAATTTTAATAAAATTATTATAAAAATTGTTTGTATTAAATTAATTTATAAAAATTATTTATTAAATTTATTTCTAAATATAGCATTTCCTATCAATATTTAAAGTCCAATAAGATTAAAATATAAATGATCATATTACTTAAGAGTTACACCTCAAGTTACCCATGTGTTTAATTGGTTAAAATATTTTTTTTATTCCACTATCTTAAATAAGGAGTATTTTGTTTATACTTCTCATCACTTCAAACCACCTCATCACCTTACCTCGCCTCACTTTCTTAAATAAAGAATATTTTAATTATTTATTCACTTACGTTCTAAAGTGTAGCTATCAGTGTACAAATAATATTTTTCAAAAAGAAAAGATAGCAACTTTATCATCCTCCTCCACCAACCAGCCCTCACCCGAGCTGAAATTTAATATGTTGAATGGTTGATAAATTAATGACGGTCGCCCCAAAATCACATCAACACCGTCCACGTGGCGTCTGGCCATGATGCAAATTGAAATTTTAGGATCATGGCACCAGATTTACACTGCATCATCAGCACCAACGTACAGTACATCAATGCCAAAAATTAACTGCACAGAGACTGAGCCACCGGAAAGCCCTTGAGCTTCAGACCCACAAATTCAGGCCAGACTGAGTGAGAGAGAGAGAGACGTACATACGGTGGAGATGCAGCGCAGGTGCATGGTTGGTTTCTGATAGAAGAATGTCAAATTATTCAAGAATGATTACACCATGGTCATACGTTCATTCATGGGGTCAGCGGCCGGATCGGTGACGTGTCGTCATTTGTGGCGGTGATATTGACCCGACAAGGCTGAGAGCCGTCAGATCTGGGCTGCGCGTGACGCTGGTGCCTTTGTCCGATCTTTTCACACTCCTCGTTTTCAACCCCACCCTATAAGCCCTATAAATATTTATTATTTATTATTTTGATCAGCTCGAGGTTGTTGCATGAAAGCGATGGCGTTTGGAAGGGGCCCACTACTGTAATAAAAGGAAGCTGTGCACAAGTTTCTAAGTATTCATTGCAAAAATTAAGAAGAGAAAGACCTGGTGACCAATGTTGGAAGTATTAGATAACCCATATCTCTTGTGATAGAGATTAAGTAGTTGAATAATGGTAAATTAAAATTTATATTAATAAGTTATAGATTTAATTTTTTATTTTATATAATAAAATAAATTTTTTATTCGTAATTTATCTTTTTTGTTGAAATTGAGAGTACGAGTAACGAAGCGTAAGAACAATAATCTTAAGTATTATATGACTTATGTCCCATACATAAGTTAAATGATAAAAAAATAAGTCATATATCAGTGTAATTTAGTGAATCGTGAGTTTGATTTTTTTATTTATGTAAAAATCAAAAACTTAATTTGTAATTTTTCTTTTTTTTTATAATTGGAAACATAAATACAAAAAATTACATAACAACGATTATCTCAAATATTATTATGACCCAAATGGAATGAGAGACATGTATTAATTAAATTAAAAAAATTGATCACGTGACTCATTACTAATAACCAAACATAAGTATCACTTGGAAGACACTTAGGCCCATTATGTGAAGGGTCTAATGCTTCAGCAATTAATGAGTATGGCTCCAACCCTTACACTACGTGCTAATCATGCATGCCAGATTATGTCCCAGGCGTAGGATTTCTATCAAATCATGCTAGGACCATCCATTTTTGGACAATAAAAACCTTCAATATTATCAAAGGGTAAGGCCATCTCTAACTCGTACCCTAAATTCCCGTCAAGTTAAAAAATAAAAAAAAAATGCTAAATTCATCTTCAAGTCACTTCTCTATCTTTTCACCCCCTGAAATTTGACTAAGTTTCAAATGGCTCCCTAGAGATGAGAGTTAAAATTTGCTCCCTATTGCATTTTGTATATATTGAAGTATTGGGTGAATTATATTTTGTATATTTAATTATTAATTTTTTATATACATGTATTTAATTATTTTGTGTATTTAATTACATATTTTGTGTATGCATGTATTTAATTATTTTGTGTACTTGATTATTCATTTTATGTGTATTTGATTATTTTGTGTATTTAATTATTGATTATGTGTATGTGTGTATCTTATTATTTTAATGTAATGTATATGTGTATGTGTGTATTTGATTATTGATTATGTGTATTTGTTTCATTTTGTGTATCACATTTTTTCTACATGTTTTAATGTAATGTTTTGAACTTGATCCTAAAAATGAATGTCAAAATTACTCAATTAAATTATTTAATGTTATATTTAAAATAATGATTATTGTATCACAAGGAGAGTATTTATTTTTTGTGATTTTTTACGCAATTTGACCAATTAAAATTTGAATTATGAAAATATTTCAAATAATTTTGTTAAATAATCATTTTAAAAATATTAATAAATTTATTTACAATAATATTAAATATTATAAAAATCTAATACCATCATATTTATTATTAAATTATCAAATAAATAATGAATTTTTATAGTAATAAAAATTATAAGTGAAGTAAAATAAATAGAATTGAAATTTATTAATAAATAAGTGGGATAAATAGTAAAATAGAGAGAAGAATAGAGAGTGTGGTTGAAGTATATACAATTTTTTAAATAAAATCAGAATAGGAAATGAATTATTTATATTATAATAGGAGGAGGGTTGGAGATGACCTAAGCATGCATTAATTTTTTCTTTACTTGTCACTATATTTGACCTCTTGTTGTTGAACATTAATTTAATTCAATGAGTTTATAATAAAAAAAAAAAACCCCAAATTTATAAGGGTTTTTAACATTGTCAAAATTTAATCATTCTTTTGATTTTTTATTAAATTATATTAATAAAAACTAACGTGATACACAAGAATATAAATTGTAAAATCACTTAATACTAAAATTAATCTAAATTCCTCAATCAAGTAATTTTATTGATTATATTAATTTTTATGATCACGATAGTTTTTAAGGCAAATAACAAAAAAAATTAAAATCTTTTCATGAATTTATAGCTTTATCTAATCATTTCAATTTTGTCAATTATATTCTAGTTAATTCAATTAGACATCATTTTATCAAATACTTAAGATTAATTTGCGATGCGTGTGTCATTGTTGACGTGATATATCACATGTCATAAAAATAAATATATGAATAGAACTCACATGTATATACAAAAAAAAATAAAAAATAATATGGTTAACTTGAGTTAACAGATGTACCACATCAACAATGATACATACCTCGCAAATTGATTTCAGGTGTTGGATAAAATTGTAACTAATTGAGTTATAATTATTAAAGTTAAAACGATTAATTAGATGAAGTTGTAAATTTGTGAAAAAATTTGGGTTATTTTTGCTATTTACCCTAGTTTGTATTAATAGAATTTGACCCAGAAAAATTAAAAGATGAAGTACCGAATTTTGACAAAAATTGAAGTTAGTGCAGTGATAAAAATTAAAGTATAATTAATATACAGACCAAAATTAGAGGACTAATCTTATAATTTACGAAGCAATATTAATGTAACAAGAAAACACAACCCTACATCCCATATATGTCTCAAAAAATCGCGTACAGTAAGGCGACATTCTCGCGGAGCCAAACAGATGGCTGTCATTCCATTCTTCCCACAGAGAGAGAGAGAGAGAGAGAGTGAAGAATAAAAAGAAGAAGAAGAAGAAGATAAAAGCAGCAGAGTTTGGAAAGAAACAATTAATGGCGTGCTTGGGTCCTTTCATAGGGAGGGTCTCGACGACGACTATTCCACTAAATGCTTATGCATGTACGAACCTGAAAATGTACGGTACAAAGCAGAAGCAGCAGCACCAGGCTGTGGTTGGAATCAATTCAAGGCTCAGCCTCAGAAGAAGAAGACAACAGAGATCAGAGAGAGAGAGAGAGAGAGAGAGAAACAAAGCCTATATATATGTATGTATATATATTAATATTGAAATGATTTAGTAATCGATTGCTTCATGATTGACCGGCCCCCTAGCTACTGACCACTGATCTGCCCCTCTCTCGTTCTGTCATTCATTTCCAGCCTTTTCTTCTCTCTTTATATATATACATTGACTAAAATTAATTTTATTATATATATGTATCATGTATGTATATGTGTGGGTTTCTTTGTTTTGGTCTGTGTGTTGGGGATGATAGCAAGAGATGGCTGACAGCGACCGAACTGCCCTGCCAATAAGGGCGAGCTCTCTCCCATCTTTTTAACTTCTTTGTAATATTAATATACTTTGACTAGTATTTAATCCATTTAGGCTCTCTCACCTATACTCAAATAGTTAATCTATTTTTAACTTTTTGTAAAAATAAGGCTTCTGATGGAAATGGATGAAAATATTTTGCATCTATCGTTGAATTACTATTTACATTTCTAAATTTCCATTTATTTCATCGCTCTCACCCATACTCATGTATTATTTACACATTTAGGTTGGTACTTTATTAATAAATTATCAATACATCTCTTATTAAATCATTCAAGTGAGAGGTATATTGGTAATTTACTCAAGCAATATGTATTTATTAAAATTATTATACGTACGAGTAGTAGATGTACAAGTAAAATTATTCTTTATCTTAAATGTATGCACAGCTATTAAGAAATAATCATTTTTGAAATTAAAAATTAAGATTTTACCATTTAATTAATATTTTGATAATGAATATCCTTTATTGCCTTCATGTTTGGATGATCCTCATTATCTCATACATCATCACATGATTAGTAGTTTCAGAAGATGTATTGACACTGGGCCGGGCTTCACAGTGTTGGCCCAATCCAACCCGACTTAAAAATATTACTCCAGCACTGATGCCCATTAGGGTAGCTCATGACCCAAAAGGTCAGTGGGCTACAATTACTTGCATTAGAGGAGTTGATTTCAAAAAGATGGTTAATTATATATTGTCATGTCATTTTTGATTAATTATTGTGATTTAAAAAAAAATGAATTAACCGAAAAAGATAAGACTCAAAGATGCCGCATCATTTCTCTCTAAATCTCTTCCTTGTCGCAAACACAATAGACCGAATGGTGTTTCACCCAATTCAATCCAAAATATTTGATTTGAATTGAACCGAGTATTTTTACTCATTAGTGTAACATTCCCTCATATTTTTTACTTGTTCTCTGTCTCACTGCTGGTTCTTCCAAACCCAAAATGTACTTACTTGGAAGGAGAAAAGATGAAATGGCAAAAGATGTAAAGATTATGAAGTACATTATTTCAAATTTTGGGATACTTAATTCCTTGAGTATTAGTTCTTAACTTGTAGTGTTAGGTAGTCTCTCATCTTTTATCACAAATCATCAAGAGTTTCAATCCACCCTTATTTCTAACTCTAGAGAATGCAACATATAATTAGCCATGATTGAGGACTGGTATTGGAAGATACAAACAAGCATGTGAAATTGATTGCCCTTAGACTCATGTTTATTGTTATAGCAAAGCATACAACTAAGGGATATAATTGTCTCCATTGATGTTTTAAGAGATTAATTAAAGGGAAATTCTATCCGTAGCCACATTTTTACTCTTCGTAGTCATAAATAAATTAAATTTAATAATTACTCTTCACAGTCATTATTATTACTTTTTGCAGCCACTTACATTCTAAAATTACCCTCATATATCTCATACATCGCACGCGCGTCAACTTCTCTACAACCACTCGCTGTCGTCCCCTTCTCTACAACTTTTACTTTTCTACAACCCCCACTCGTCGCTGTCGCCTTCCCTACAGCCGTCGCATCTTTGCTCTGCGCCTAGTCTGCCTCATCTCACCAAGTAATTACAAGTAATTTGTACATTTTGCGATTAGTTTGAACTTGGAGGTTGGAGGCGAAGAATGCACCTCCCAACAAGGCAGTTCGAAAGGCGAAGGCGGTGGTCGCCTGGGTTCAGAGGAGGCAGCGGCCTCCGAACCCTGGGTTCGGATCAGTCACCGCCACCGAACCTGGAGGCAGCATTGCCTCCAAACCCAGTCCAGAGATGGCCCGTGCCTCCGAACTCCAGGGTTTGGAGGCGACCCACGCCTCCGAACCTTAGAGTTCAGAAGGGGTCCAATCCTCTGAACCCTGGAGTTCGGAAGTGCGGGCTGCTTCCAAAACCCAGGTTTCGAAAGTGGCCCAAGCCTCCGAACTCCATGGTTTGGAGGCGCGATGGGTTAGGGTGCTTTGTGTTAATAATTTTTTTTTATCGTAATTATAGTGTTAATAATTTTTTTATTGTAATTATAGTGTTAATAATTTTCTTTAATATTTTTGTGTTATTTTGTAGGTACGGTACGTGGTAGAAAATGTAAAGCTTCTTCATCTCGCCAGCGTCTTACTATGTCGACGAGAAGGTGGCGGTGGTCACTAGGTTTAGAGGAGGTGGCGGCCTCAAAACACTGGAGTTCGGATCGGCCATCGCCACCCCTAACGCCTTCGAACTGTGGAGTTCGGAGGCGTTGGGAACCTTCAAACCGTGGAGTTCGGAGGCAGCCTGCGTTTCCGAACTCCAGGGTTCGGAAGCACTGGTTGCCTCCAAACCCTAAAGTTTGGAAATTGGGAGCCTCCGAACCGTGGAGTTCGGAGGCGGCTTGTGCTTCCGAACTTTGGAGTTCGGAGGCTCTCAATTTCTACTTTATATATAATATAATATATTACACATATATTATACATATTGCACCTGTATCATAATATATAATATATTATAATACATAATATATATATTACACATTGCAATATTATACATAATATATATCATCTCTACCTTGAAGTTTGAAGCCACTGGGAGCCTCCGAGCTCTAGTGTAATACCCTAAGCCATTATGAATAAACTTAATAGTATATTTAGTTTAATTAAGTTATGCTTATATGATATGTAATTAAGTTATGTAGTTTTTAGTTTAAATAAACTATGCTTATGTGATATATTTATTTAGTTTAATATGATACGCAATTAGTTAAAGTATGCCAGAAATTATATAAGTATGTATAAAAATGTAAATATAAGTATATATAAGTGTGTAAATATGTAAATATAAATGTAAATATTAGTATATGAATAGGAATAGGTATAAATGTATGCGTATGTATATATGTATGACATAGATATATGTAAATATCCATATATATATATATATATAAAAGAAGAAAATCGTAGGAAATCTGAAGCAGGCGCACGGCCGCACCTGCAATCGGCCGATAGGGGTAAGGGGGAGCTTTAAATGCTCCCCAGAACGTCGGGTATGGCCTCTAAGGCACGTGGGAGTTTCGATTGGACGTTCGCGGCGGAGCTTTGGCTATAAATAGCCGAGTTCGCGCATGGCCATTCATCCAAAAATTTTTACTTCTTAGAGCAGTCGATTGAAGCAGTGTTTGCGAGTTTTGAAGTTAGGGTTTTGATCCTTGAGGTGTGGGAAAGTATTCTGGTGGTTTTGGTGGCCAACGGAGCAGCAAGGAGAGAGAATTGAAACTCGCCGGAAAAATCGCGAATCGCCGGAGCCAAACTTTCAACGCTAAATCGAGGTATTTTGTGTTGTTTTTTTCTCAATTTTAATGCTATATTCGGATTCGGGAGGTCGAGATTAAGGGAAAGGAAAGCTTCGTTTGAAGCTTGGAGGTAGGGATCGTCGCTGGCGACGAGACAGCCGCCATAGACGATAAACCAGTTGGGCACGTGGCTGCACGCACAGCAAGTAGAAAGAAGGCATGTGTCTTCCACGCACCCGACAGAAAAAGAAAATAAAGAGAAAAATAAAAATAAAAGAAATAAAATTTTGTAAAAATTTTATTTAAATCTGGAATTTTGTTTATGCCATGTTTTATGAAAAAATTTCTGGAAATGCTACTTTTATTAATTATTTAAGTAGTTTTTCTATTATGGAAGTAAAGAAAAAAATAGGATTTTAATTTGAAAAATTCCAAGAAAATTTCAAAATGTCAGAAGCATTATTTAAGAAATATTAGTGAAGGGAAATTTAATAATCTGAAGGTTTAGATAATTATTATGTAATAATTATTTATTTAGGGAATTTGGCTATTATGGAAATAAGGGGAAAATAGGAATTTAAGTTGGAAAATTTCAAGAAAATTCCAAAATTTTAGAAATATTATTTAAAGAATATTAGTAAAGAGAAATTAGAAAGTCTAGATAATTTTTATGCAATTTTTGAAGAAATAATGTTTAGAAATAAAGAGAAATTATTGAAATTATGGAAAAATAGTAAAATAACATTCTAAAAATGAGTTTATGTTTTAGGAGTCCTTGAGAGCAAGAAGATTAAGAAATAGCCGCTCAGCACGATTTTCGAGACCGACACATTTTTCAAGACAACTTAGTAGTAAGTGTACCGTTTCAAGTTTAGTACGATTATATCCTTGAGAATGCTTACATCATATTAGCATACTATGAAATGTACCCATCACGTAGATTGCATTCATGAAATGATTATAAAATGCATAAATACATGTTAATGTCATTGATCACACGCATATGAGGCCGTAGGGAGTACGAACTAGCATTCTTGCCTTACCAAGGGTGCACTCATACACCCCAAGAAGGTAGGCTGTTACATCTAGAGTTCGGAGGCTCTCAATTTTCAATTATTATCATAATATATATAATACTACATATTGCAATATTATATAATATTGCACCAGCAGTGCTTTGCAATATGTATAGAATATATATATATTATGATAATAATAATAATAATATTATTATTATTAAGATTAAAAGTAATCGAGGGTCTAATATTTATTTAATAAGTTATTCTCGAACTTTTAATTAGATATGTTCGTGAGATAAGATGTAAGTGCGCATGATTTATAAGTAATTGATAATTTTATAGTTAATATTTATATTTATTGATAAAAATTTATTAAATCTATATTGCATGTCATGCTTATAATTGTTAGAGGGACAAATTTATCACTTTGCAGTGGCAAATAATTCAAATGGATAATGATATTTTTTTGAACTTGTGTATTTACATTTTAATTTTCCTACTTCTTCTTTTTCTTTTGATGGTTTATACTTCCCATTGCGTTCACAATAACAATTCAATTTCCTTTTCCAACTTTCTTAGTCCATCCAATCAGTATTCCTCTAGTATCAAAGAGCAAATAGAAGAAAATATTTAGATATATTTTTTCTCTAATTAAAATAATAATTTTAAAAAAATTATTAAAAATCTATCATACCTCATTAGTAGTGAACTGTTGAATAATATCAAATGATTGATGAATTGCAAAATTAATTTTCTTGAGATATAAGAAAAAAATGAATAAAATAAAACACCAATTAAAAATTTGAAAACCCAACTTCCTGAATCCCAAAGTTTGGGAAACACTATACTTCCCGAACCCTAGGATTTGGAAATACATGCATTTCTCGAATTCTAGAATTCAAAAAATCTACTAATACATACAATATTTACATACACACTAATTTGGAAAACCAAGGATTCTCTAGAGTTTCGAACTTCCTAAACTCTTATAAACACACACTAATACATACAAGATTTAGATTTACTTGTGTGTAATGTTATTTTTTTGAATAGTTGTTATCTACTTCATCAAACTCTCCCAATTCGTCATCAATATTTATGTGTAGTAATCCATAGCTAACTTCGACTCGTTGATATTCTGAGAGAAAATAGCTGAGTAATGATGGGTGTAAAACAAGAGGAATGAGTGACCTTGAGGAGAAAATAATTTTCTAATTTTTTATGACATATATAAAATAATAAATAATTGCGATGGATGACAAGTGAGAAAAAATTACAAGAGTTTGGCTGATGGAAGAAAGTGTGATGTCAGGTAATTGCTTAACATGGGTGATTGAGTATTAAAGATAAAGAATAAAATTAAATTTTTACTTGAGATTATTTTAAATATATTAAAAAATAATTACAGAAAATAAAATCGTGGCCGCAAATAAAATTTCCCTTAATTTAAATCTCATAGCCTTTGTCAGATTTATTACTTTATAGAAGCTACGTACACAGATAAGAACAGTTAAAAGTGCCAAAGACATTGTCTCCTACCTTTGAGAATGATTGGTCAGATTTTCCTAAAGTCACTGTCAAATACAACAACTTTACCAATGAAAGGTTGCGCTAAGAACTGTCTCTCAGTGTAATGTTCAAAGATTCAAAACAAAATTTATAAATAATTGGAGTTTCATCCCAAATAATTACTTTATCATTGATTAACAATTTAGACAAAACGCTTCCTAATTTAATGTTGTGAGTTAATTCCTCATGAACTACAAGTAAAATTTCCAAATCTATAGTAGTGAGTTAATTCAGACAAAAAAATATGTTGTTACATATAAAAAAAGTAAACATAATAAAATAGTAGTATGTAAGAGTGTGATTTTGTTCACCCTTTTTAAGTGGAGTGAACGTGACCTCGAGTTAGTATATAAGTAAAAAAATCATATAAACATAATAAAAAAGTAGTATATAAGAGTGTGATTTTGTTTATCTCCTTTAATTGAGATGAATGTGACCCCAATTAATATAGAGGTAAAAAAGTCATTTGGGGAAGGGGGAGTTGGTGCCTCTCAAACCCACCATGTTTCTCTCTCTCCTCTCCTTTCTCTCCCCTTCTTTTTTTTTCTCCAACAACCGTCTCTTGTTGTCTCGCCTCGCTTTGTTGTCTAGTTCCTCGCCGCCTCTCCTCAATAAGGAAGGATGTAATGATGATCGACGCGTGGACGACGACAAAAGACTTGTTAGATAAGAAAAGGGAAAAAGAGGAAAGAGAATGAGAAAGAAGTATTCAAAATTGATGGGAGCCCACAACATTAATCAGTGGTCAGATTCACCCAATTAAGAGGATGAACAAAATCGCACTCAGAATGTAAGGTTAGTTTGATTAATTGAGAAAAGTATAACTTGTATGGTAATAATGTTAATCAATTTATTTAAGAACCCAAACAATCAGATATAAAATGAGAACAATAAGTGATATAAAATATGGTAAATTACTAATCATAAATGTGTAACAATATATAATATTCTAGGTTACCGTCACAGTAAAGTAAATACTCTATCTCTACAAAATATTTTCTGTTAAAAAATACCAAGTGTTATCCAGAACAAAATTTGGCTTAGACAAACAATTTGACGGCAACAAAGTAGCCAAAAAAAACTTCTTTAAGGAATAAGAAAATATTCCTAAATTTTGCTTTTATTTTTCACTTTGAACTAGTCCTTTGTGATTTTTTTTTTTTTTGTTTGTAAATTAGAATTTTTTAATTTATAACCTAATGAAGAAATACATGGTTAATAAATATTTAACATGACATACAAACCAGATCTCATACATGATTACTTAGAACACTGAATAAATTTGTATTTGTAGACAAACTTGATTTTGTATTCAATCTTTGCTTAAGCAACGAAATCTACAAATAATTAATTTTGCACTAAGAATTTATGAGCTCTTTCTCAATGGGTAAGACAATGATGAGTCGTTTTCTGTTAGACTGAAGAGGAGACTTAACATTACCTTTATATAGAGTTCCATTAGTTTCCCCATCACTAACCTAATGGGCTTTATGGGCCATACACTAATAAATTCGGCCCACAATATAAAAGTTAGAGTATTAGCCCACTTTATTTAGATTAATTATTTATGAGAATGTCTTATAATAGACCAATTTACCTTAACTTGATTTAATTTAAATAATAAAACTCAAAATTAATATAAGCCCATTATATGAAAATTTTCAACGTATATAATTTCAAATATGCATTCATTCAAAACATAGTTTTAACAATATATCCATAAAATATAGAGGTTCAGAATTAACATCATATAAATTGAAAACATAAACTAGATATAGAATCATGTAAAGTTCAAAAATTACTAATAAACTTGTAACACTCCAAGTTTAGAAGTCCTAAACCTATATGTGTTAATGTTCACTTCACTTTAAATGCGGAAGTAAAACAAATTCGTTTTTCAACTACTATCAAATAATTTAAGTTTTAATTCCCAACTACACAATAATAGAGACATTAATTAATTGAGTCCAAATGGAAGGTTTGAGTCCAACCAAATCAAAACTAATTATTCAAAATTTAAGGATTAAGCAATTAAAAGAATGAGTAAATAAATGAATACGAACAATTGTCTCAAAATTGCTAGTCCAAAACCAAAATCCTATGCCAGAGGTTACTGGACGAGTCTACCTCCAAGCCAACTCCTCAATCCATCTAGCTCTCATCACTTAAAATGTGGCAAAAATAAAAAGGGTGAGCTAAAGCTCAGCAAGTAAACTCTATGCACATGATGCATGCTTGTGACATGCAAAATTTGAATAAACTTCAAAAAATGTATCACCATTTACAACTTCTCAAAGCATTTCATTATTATCGTGAGCTCACATGGTGTGTTATCTAGTCAATCAGAATGCAGTGGACAATTCTTATTTGGAACTAGGTTCATTCCACCGATAATATCGCAAAGCAGTTAAAAATTTATTTCCACTTCCAACTTTCACATTCACATTACTTCATAGGTTAGGTGCGCCAGTCCCCCACGCCCTATTTCCCACTCACATCATTCATGGCATAGACATTCACCTATTTTCTTTAAAAACTTGAGTTACATATCTTTGAAAAAAAAATTGCACCTTTACACACCTTTCATTTTAAAACATTTAAATTTCTCAAATTGATATCTATGCGTGCTCATTGATGCAATGACATGATATATATACATACTTAATCATTTCCATTGTATGTAAGGAAATGACACAAAGTAACGAAAAGATTTAGAATTAAATATCTGCAAACCAACCATAAAGCACAATATTTCTACATTAATCGTTCAACATGGGGTGAAAATTAGAGAGTTTACTTACCTGAAGTCTTTAAAGTTCACTTCTTGGATTTGTAAGTGGAAGAGTCTTAGTTTCCCCCGACGTTAATGTGCTCAAAAAATCCTAATTCATTATTATTCATTTCAAAAATCAATAATCCTTACCTTCTAAATATGATTCTAGCTCACTATTATATTTTATTAAGTAAACTTGTTGTAACACTATATGTATAAATAGTAACAAATGCAAAGATATAAAAAAAAAAATATTTACAATAGGAACCTACTAGTAAAACACTACTAATTCACAAATTCAAATTGTCAGCCCTTATGAAAGCAAGCATAAATTGAAATTCATAGCATGAAATCATGTGAATCCAATTCAGTGGGCTAAATAACTCATAAAGTTACATTCTCAATTAAATTCACATCAAGATTTAGATTACAAAACTCTTAGAATATTTTCCAAATCCACAAATAATTTTTTTTTTCTAACAGCACGCAATAAAAAAAAATATTTTGAAATAGGAAACGATGTCGTAAAATTATAAAATTCACACAAAATTTATAAAGCTCTTATAAGTTCATCATATTTAAAAATGAACTCATGAAAGCAACGTATGGGATACCAAAATATTTTTCTATCTCCAAAATACTATTAAAGTAAATCTGCCCATGTATACGAAAAAATATCATAAAAATTTCTACAAGCCTCCGAATGATCTCATTCCAAGTCCAAATGATAGATATCTCATAGGGGGTCATTTTCCGATTTGAATCACCCCAAAATTCAACATATACAATTTGTGATGAACTTTTAAATTAGGGGTAAAAAGCTATCTAATCTAGACAGCCTTATTATTCCGTTAAATTTGTCAAAATTGCATGCCCATAATATCTAATTGATATAAAAATTGAACCAATTATATGCATTCAACCACATCTATGTATATGTATTATCTGTAAAATACACATCATATTAAAGGGGTTGGTTTGGGAAAAGTTGAATAAACAGAGAAATTACCTTCTTCTTCTTCTTCTAGCCGGGGAGAAGAGCGCAACGCGTGTTGAGAAAGAAAAGAACAGTGATATGTGAGAGGGAGAGAGGGAGGCGTGAGTTTGAGAGGAAGAGGGAGAAGAACGTGAGTTTTGAGGGGAAGTGTAACGCCCCATTTTCCCACAACGAGCGTTAACTCGAGATTTCAGGAATATATATATATATATTTTTTTTTCAACATCGAACACACAACATAAGTCTCTCAATACATATACCTTCATCATAATCATTTCCTGTCAATCCCGATCGTACCTTCTTAGCATATCAAAATTTAATAATAAACTAAGACAGGTATCAACAATCACATCAGCGGAAGCAAGATCGAAACCTCAAAGATATATAACCGACAATTCCTTTACAATAACCAAATCGATGTTTCACATGAAAATATCAAAATATTACATAACCTCTGAACATCGTAATCATGGACAAAACCTACGAAAACTAAACATAGCCGCTACATCTCGATGATATTCTTTCCCTTGGCGCCACTGCTTTCTCCTGGAACGTTTGAATATTCCAGGGACATAGTCCAAATTAGATGCTGAATCATCTAAGTGAGAGTTCAAAAACGTTTTTATGCAGATATGAAAAATCATATACAAAATCGATAAATCCCGACATGCACCAACCTAAGAGAATCCCACATAGCACTTAACCCTAACCGAGGAAAATGCAATCTCTCTAAAGGCGACACAACCACTTCGGCCCATTGGCAAAACAGTCCTGCTTAAGAGGGACAACCTCGGCATATGAACCCGGGAATCACCCCATTGTCATTGTTAGGCTTTACACTCCAACTCAAAAGCATTCCAAAACCCAACGCAACCCTAGCCCCAAGAGTGTCACATCAGCACTATCCTCGGAATCGACGTCACCTCGGCATTAATGCTATTGCTCAAAGGAACCTGGGGTGGTGTCCACTCGCAGCCCCGCCACTTGAGCCAACAATCGGGGTGGTGTCCACTCTCAGCCCCTCCACTTGGGTCCCGTAAGGTGAAGTCCGTCTCAGCCCCGTCCCAAGTGGGTCACCTAGCATTAATCCTAGGTACGCATCCCGAGTGCTGTCACTCTGGGCTACGTCACAAGTTACCAACCCACGTCCCACATGGACGACACAAAACAAGTCAATGCCGAAAAATCATAACATGCATAAAAATCAACATCTCAATGTATGCAATTTACTGTACGAAATTCAATGCATGTGTAAATAACTGTTTGGACAACCATAATACACCAAGCCATAGGGATGAGCATTCACAGTAAACCATTCACATGTCACTCAAGGTCCCTTCGGGTAGAACCACTCATAAGTCAAAACAAAGTTGGGGACGAACACTCACCTTTGGCGATATTTCGGTACGCCTCAATTTGCGTGCCTGCCTCGATTTGCATGCCTTCTTCGATCTTCGCACGAGTCACTTCGTCTCAACCCTCAAGGCACCCTAATCATCACATTTATCCAACAATTATAATTTTTCTTAACTTTCTCACAATTTTCCTATTTTTCTCCCATTTTCTTCTCTAAGAATCCAAAATAAATATCTACACAACTATTTTCTCAAATATTTTTAAATAATAATTCATAAAACAATATTTATAAACCTCTGGGATTTTCTGGAAATTTTCCAGATTTTTCTCCTATTTTCTCAATTTCCATAATTACTTTTCCTTGAGAAAATTTATTTCTCATCGATTTACTTCGAATATACTTCAAGAAAAATCACCAAAACTCATCAAATAAATTCCTTATACTTCTGGATTTTTTTCAGAATTTTATAAGAATTCCTCCTATTTATTTTCTATTTACATTTCCTTTCAAAAATCAAAAATAATTATTTTCTCAAGAAATTTCCAAGATAAAAATTCATCAAAATAAACTATTCATCTTTCTAGAATTTCTGGATATTTTTCCAGAATTTTAATTCCTTTAATTCTATTTTTCCTCTAATTTTTTTTATTTTTAGTATTTAAAAAATACAGAAAAATACCTCCGGCCATCTTCTCCGACGACGGTACACCAGAAAATTGAAGCGACGACACCAGGCTGTTCCTCTCCCTTAGTCAATCCCAATGGTACCAATCTTGCTCGGAAAAGACCACCGGAAGCCTTCCGATTTGGCCAAAAACAGTCGGCCGAAGCTATCCCGCCACCGAACTCCGACGAATCAAATTGACCCTCGATTCGAACTCCGATTGGCACGAAACTTTCCAGATCAATTACCCATCACCTTGCTAACAAAATCCTCTTATTAGATCGCTCGATCGATCACTCTACAACCCGATTTGGTATTTCACGCAAAATGTATATATATATATACGGCCGAATGTATATATATGCGAAAACACCCTCTATACTACCCCAAAAATTCCCAAAATCTCCAGAAATAATCCTCTTCCCTCAAGGATCAAAATTCCCTTATTGGTTTCCCTCGATTTGCTCTCAAAATCGAGCAATTTGATGCTTCATTTTCGGCCGAAACCCTTGGCTATTTATAGCCAAATTCGACCCCCACGTGGCCGATTTCCGGCCAAGGCTTCTTCCCCACGCTTCCTAGACCACCCTAGGCCACTCCCTGACGACCCTAGGCTGCCCAAATCGCCATAAAATCAGGCCAAAATCTCGGCCAAATCTGCCATGCTTTGGCAGATTTTCAAAAATTGCGATTTGGCCCCCTTTGAATTTCCTTTTACATTTTGGCCCTTATTCTCAAGCCCCTTAATTATCCAACTATACCACTAAGACCCACAAGATTATAACTTCTCATTTCTCCCTTGAAATTTTCAAAATTTACTGTTTTGACCTCCCTCGGGCATTTTTAGAAAATTACACTTAGGCCCGACTGATTTATTTGACCTCAAATCCACTCGATTCAACCTGAAACCTCTTAAGGGTTGTTCTATACATCGAATATTAGTCCTTGACACTCTCCGTTGACTTTTTGGACATCGTTTACAGCAATTCGATAATACAACCTAATTGGCAGCTGTATTTTTGCTGTACCGAAAACTGTTCCCGATCTCATTTCTTTTATCACTAAAAATCATAATTTTAATTGCTCGTCGATACTATACCATTTTCCTTGGCTATCTAGGGTCCGAGGTACTCCCTCTGATTAATTCGGTCGTCCAAAGCTGTGTTAGTGTGCCCTATAGTCTTATTTTTTCCAAAATTCCAATTATGCCCTTTATCAAACATCATTTTTATCCTCAAAATTATTCTCGGGTGTTACAGGAAGGGAAGATGAATGAGGGTTTTTAATAAGTTTTGGGCTAGGTTGGGCTTTAATTGGGCCTTTTGGGTTCTTTACTTATTAGGCTAAAAATGAATCTCTTATAAATTGACCCAACATTAAACTAATTTGTGTTCTAGATCCTATTAAGTTTTACTAAAAATTTCCAACCCAATAAATGCAATTAGCCACTTAAACTTAAACTGAATTTGTTAGAAAATAATATACTTAGTAATTTAAATTAATAATAATACATGGAACTGCATAATAACAAAATTTTAGATTTTTTTTTTTTTTAATTGGCACATTAAGCGTGACGGCATTCAATTCCTTCCACTATAAAAACAAGGCTCAAAAATTGACAATAATAATTATAATTTAATCATTTATTATGGCATAAACAGTAAAATTATGCAAAATTTATAAATGCATCTAAAGTGACATGCGATGTTACAAAACTAGTAACGTATCTTCTCTTTGTCCTTATTGTTACTGGCTTACTAGACAAGTAGCATGTTTAAATGTCATATTAAATGTTGAATCATTTAGTGGTTGTTCAAAAATATTTTTGATGATACATTGGCATGATGTGCCTTCAATTAGTTCTAGATGTTTAATTGTCCAACATTTACCCCCAAGTTAGAATGTAATTATGACGATCATTCCATTAATCGTTGCTTTAGGAACAATACGAATGATCATCTAGACTAGGCAATCTTTTAATCGTTGAGGTGAACATCATATGTGGTCTACTATTAATATGACCAAAAAGTCCTTAGCCAAGATAGTATGATTATTGTAACATCCCACATCAAGCTATAGGAAAGACTAAATTAACTTACCCTGATGGGCCTACGCAAATTTTTCAGGGGTCATCCATCTTTGAGAGCTAGGGTAGCTCAAGGATGGGTGACACATGGGAAGTTCGCATAGGCCCATCAGGGTAAGTTGATTTGGTCCTTCCTATCGCTCGATACGGGATGTTATAGGTGATATCAAAGTTGACTCTTAGAGAAGGCTGTCTGATGAGGGCAGGGAGTGGTGCCGAGACGCGAGTGCCTGAACAAAAAGCAACTCCTAGCAGGTTTCTAGGATGGCATCCCCCAAAGGGAAAAACATCTAGGATCAGTTGTAAGGTCACATGACGAGGACGTTATGTGCTCAAGATGGGGGAATGTAATACCCTGAGAGTCCAAGAAGGGACTCTAGAAAAACTAGTGTATAAATATATATATATATATATATATATCGAGAATAGTAAGGAAGAAAATAACACCAGTTAAATACATTTAGAGATGAATGTGGATAAAGAACTCCCGAGTTAAGCGTGATTGAGCTAGGGTAGGTCAAGGATTGGTGATCCCTGTGAAGTTCGCGTAACCTCATCAAAGTAAGTTGATCCGATCCTTCCTATTGCTCGATGTGGGATGTTATAATTATTCAGGAAAGAGTTTCCTAAGGTGTCATCTAGTCATACTAATAAGATCAGACACATAATTACTAAGTTTGTGAGTTTATCATTCCATAACTCTCGCTCAATCGAAACATTAGATGATGAAAGGTTATATCATACGGTAATCATTAATTATATCATAGGCTCATTTGAAGTTAGATTTTATTGTCTTCTATATTACTCTGGTTCATTGTTAAGCGCCACCTAGGACCGTCAAAACGTCTCGAGAAGATGGAGAGATTCTTGAGATGGGTTAAAGTGTTTAATCGGCATCAAAGGGTTTGACGTTATATGATCGATATTAGGTAGTAAACTTAAAAAGTCATACACTGAAAAGTGTAGCATCTAGAATCGAAACTATGCACATGTTATGTTTTCAACATCGTTAATAGTTAACATTGGATTTGAATATATCATTAAGAGTTAATGACAAGATTTGTTAAATGTTAATAGACCAAATGCAGCTATATGTGGGACCATGCAACACACAAGTCGAAACGGTTGACTACTTCTGTAAATGATCGACTGGGTTTTTGAATTGTTGGGAAAACTATCGACAATTTAATGAAGACGATCAACCATTTTTCCAAAGAGTTCAAAAACCAATAGACATCTCAAACGAAATAGTCAACGATTTTTGCCCCATTTACTCGGTTTAGTGGCATACACATATCTCTCTCATAGCTAGTTCTTGAGGGAGTTGTGGGGCTGCTATTAGTCCCCAAGGATTAGGCAAAAGAATGGGAGATTAAGACGAGAGAAAAGAATTTTACAAAGGTTATGAGTTCCTTCTTGCTTTGTTTTGTTTTCTACTTCTTTTCTTTTGCTTTTTGTCTACCATTGGCTGTAAAAGGCTCAAGAGTTGAGCCAAATATTTTAAAAAACTAGGAAAGCTAAACAAGTGCTAGTGAATCAATGTATTCTGCCTAGCACAGACGAGGACAACAAGTCGATTCCGGAAGACTTGCTAGGTGTGAACAGATTACGTCCTCCACAGGTTGAGAAAAATACGATCTCAATATAAAAACAATTCTACACTCACCTGACATCGAGCCTTCAAATACACATTTGTTTTATTACATATGATATGATATTATGTTGCTTAAGTACCCAAACAGAATATGATTTGTGTAGATCTTCGTTGCGCATCTTTGATATAAAAATTTTAAAAATTCACCCATAACCATGTAGCAATTCCTACAAGGAGCATAATAATCATTGTTTTCGAGTTCATGCCCCAGCTGGCACATCTAATCTAGTGTGATGTTTAAACACAATTGTCTACCATTTCCTTTCCTCAAAATTTGTACAGCCAGGCATTGCGGCATTACTGGTGGCTTCCAAACCACTAATTTATTTTTACTCTTCTAGTTTGAATTGTTTTATAATTGGGGGTTTGCATTTCAAATGTCAATTTTTACATAAAATGGTGGTTTAAATCATGAGTATATTTTATGCACTTTAAGCTATTATTTGAGGAGTAATCGAGTGTCTTTATCACCAAAAGTCGACATTCGCATTAAAAGCCAAATAATGTTTAGAGATATAAAAAAAAAAATTAAGAAACTGAAAAAGTGGTTGTGCCTCTTGCTAAATATTATTTAGTGAGTAAGTAGATATTTTCATCACAAATGTTGATATTCACATCAAAAAAATATTATAATGCTTAAAAAGGTGAGTAAAATAAAGATGTTAGTGGTCTTCTTTAAATACTTATTTGGTGAGTAAAGAGTGTTGACGTCACAAATGTTAACATTTGCTTTAAAAACCTTATAATGCTTATGGAGGTAAGACAAAAGAAAATTGTGAGTTTCAATTTGAGAGTGAAGCCAATTGAAGTTTAATTTCCTCTAACATTTGTATAAATATGTTCTCTATCTTAGGAAGAATGTAAATATATAATAGTAATTTAGATCCATTTTTCATTTTTTATTTAGTTTAATTGTGATGCTTGGTATTTGCCCTATCATATACGGTAGACGTTTCAAGATTTTTTAAATAAAATTCTCACTTGCAAAAAAAAAAAAAAAAATGAGTAAAAAAAGGTTTAAAGACTAAATTGAGTAAAATCTAAAAGTTCAAAGGTTAAATTGATCTTTTTTTTTCCCTTCCCAAATCTTAAGACTTCCAAATCGTGATTGAGATAGAGAGAATGTAAATATGAAAATGGCGGAAAGTGATCAATTACTTTTGATTCAAATGGAGGACACGATGCAGCGGGTCACCTTCATGAAAGAATTATGATGCTCGCTGATTCTATTGTGGGCCAACAATCAATCTACCATGCCTCTAGGATGGCAAATGAGCCGAGTCATTTATGAGTAATTTAGTATTTGTTTTAATAAAAATTTATTTATTAAGATAAATAAATTGAATTAGAATTTAATTTATAAACGAATCAAGTTCTAGCTCAATAAAACTAAAGTTATTAGCTCGCAAGCTGATTCAATTAGAGATTCACGAGCAAACTTGATTAGAAGTTCACGAATAACTTGTGAATAGACTAGTTTATAAATATATTATTTAATATAAAATTATCAAACTTTAAATTATTATAATATATCATTAAATTTTGTTAAATTTGATTTTGAGAATGTTTTGACCATGAAAAATTAAATCCTAAACTTTAATACACTTCTCCACTAGAATGTGTTGATAATAAAATACATTATGACTTGAAAATTAATCAACTAATGTATGATCTTAATAGAGAGTAATTATTATTTAATTGAGTAAGGAAATGTTTAGTTGAGTAACAAGTGGTGTACTCAACTTATTCTTTTAATCGAGCAAGACTTGAATTGAGTAATAAATCTGAGTAACAGGTGCTAGTAGTTATTAAAGGATAAGTAATACATTAGTTGAGGAACTATATCCTTTAATTGAGTAATAAATCTGGATCAAAATGACAAGTTTTTGTATTTGTATCATTAATTGACTAAGAAGAAATATTAATCAAATAATTCATTCCCTAGTCGAGTAAACATAAATCTTACTCAATTAATAATTATTAATTGATTAAATTAAAATTATATTTTACTCGAGTATTAAAAAAACTTATTCGCGTAATTACATATCTCTTTCGAGTAATACCAAATTTACTTGACTAATATTAGATTAAATTTCAAAAAAGTAGCTGTTACGGATAGTATTAAATGCACATTTCAAATATTATATCCACAGACAAAATTTATAAACTAACATGACACTATAAAATTTATAAGAACTTTATCTAAAATCAATAATAGTTCACAATAATTCTATCAAAAATTAATAATAATCCATAATAGTAATTAAAATTATTATTAATTTTAAGTTAAACTTTTATAAATTATATAGTATTACATAAATACATATATATATAACATTATATATATAATGGTGCTATGAAAACATGGTAATTATTTAAAGGATATGGAAGTTTTTACACATTGTCGAGTAATAGATAAAAAAATAAAAACTTTTGTATTTTACATATCATAAATTATAATTTATATTAATTAATGTAATAATTGAGACATATTAATTGTTAATCAAATTATTAAGTTTCTCAACATAGAATTAGTGTGGTTAAGTTTGATTAAATTTTCTCTAAATAAAGTTTAACTAAACACACCAAATAAATACTTCATTCAAAAATAATAACAAAATCCTAGATGAACTAAAGATTGAAAAGCCAAAGAGAAAAGAAAGAAAGAAAAAACCAACAAACCCACAGTTGGTCGCCACATGTCATCGCTATAGCCTCCAAGTTCCATCTTGATAGTTATTGTCGTCCGCTATCATCCACACTTCCTCCCTCTCTAAAACTAATCGTTGCAAGGCCATAGCCTGTAGTGCACACTTTCCTACCTTTTTACTATTGCCATTCACCGTCGCCATACACCCTCTCCTTCTCTGAAGTGGTTGCTACAGATAGCCTGTTGTGCACACTTTCCTCCCTTTCTACTATTGTCGTTCACCGTCGTCATATACCCTCTCTTTTTCTGAAGTGGTTGCTATAGAGCCATTATTTGTTGTCACTGCACATCTTCCTCTCGCTTCGCTACTATTTGTTGCCACCTTACACCCCTTCCCTTTATATCTCCCAAGTTTGCAGGTGATCTCGAGCTCACTCATCAATTTTTTAATGAGTCGAGTCTAAGCTTAACGACATTCAGTTCGACTCAATTCAATTGTAATTCTAAAAAAATAAATGCTTCAAATTTTTTGATTGAATCAATTTGACGGTTATTCTTTAAGAAAACTAATTTAAACTAAAAACTAAAACCCTACGTCTTAAACCTAAACTCAAAACTAAATTAAAAACCTAACCGAGCGCTCGTTCAACCGAAGAACCGACTAACAGAACCATTTATAAATTATGAGAGTCCAATGTGAGTAGTGTTGAAGCAGCGGCGGCATCTTATCCATCGCCATTTGCCACTCATTTCTTACAGAGAAACCACACGACACCACACCACGAATGTCTACTGCTGCTTCTACTGCTCTATGCTTTTTCTCTTGTGCAAACCCAACCAAACCCTCCGAATTTCCGCCTCCAACCTTCCCTCTATTTCTTTCCAAGCCCAATTCTTCTTCCATCCCAAGTCGTCTTTGTTCCTCAATTCCCCGTTTGGCTTCAACCCTTTTCGCCAGACCCGATCGCGTTTCCTGTAGAAGCGCTTCAATCGTCTCCACGAACCCCACCCATTCTGAGGTATTGCTTCCTTGTCCCTTTAATTTCTCTTTGCTTTGCTCTGTTTGGCTGCTCAGAAAATATAATTGGGAAGGAACTGAATTTGAATCTCAACTCTGTTTCTGAACTTGAAGATTAAACGTTGAGGCTCAGCTGTGCCGGTTTCGACTAGTATGAACATTTTCTTTGCTTTTTTAAAAGCCAAAATTGCATGATAATTGCATAAAAAAGATTTCGCTTTGGTTTCTTACTTTCCTTGACCCGTTTCCTCAGCGACCAAAACAGTAGACTCTTCTTGTTAACAAGAACATTGCAACCGTTAGCAATTCAAGTTGAAGAAAAAAGTATAAATTTTACTCCTACGTTTGGCGGAATCACATGCAAACTTTTTCATGGTTGCACATTAGAACTTCACTAAAGATGATAAGAATTATTAGTTTGAAGAGGGAGGGTAGGATTTTATTTCGAAGTAGAAGTGATGATGTAAAATATCACCATTAATTACTGTAATGAACCTGCACCAATAGCGTAAGATCTTGAGGTTGACGGAGTGAATCTCCAGCTGGTTGATCGGCAACCACCACAGAAAATTGCCCCAGGGTTGTCGTGGGAGGGCTCTCAAGTGCTTAAGGTACCCGAGAAAATATATGAGAACAAGAGTCAAGAGGGAGGCAGTCATAGAACAGTAAAGAACTCCAGGATTCCTATTTTTCCAAACTATGATAGGGCTGTCTGCTTATATTTGCAGAGGCCCAATTCATATAGAAGTCTGTTCTCTCTGGGTCAGGGAGAGTTGGTGATATGCTTCTTCTTGGATAGAACTTGGAGTCCATCTCACTAGGGAATAAATCCCTAATCATAACATTATCCCCACATGATTCTGGAAAATGACTCATAATCGATACCTGATATCATCAGCTGCTCTATTTGGGGCTTGCATGCCCTTTTGTCCTCCTAGGGGACTTCCACCATGTTGTTTGCGTGGTTGTTCGATTAGGAGTGCCTCCCTTATCTCGGTGATTGGAGTAGTAAGGTGCCACGTGTTGCCATATTACAGGGCGAGAGATGCACTCCATGTCAAGTATATAGCTTGTATATTTCTTTGTTGTTTTTATGGTATTCCTAATAAATTACAATTTTCTGGTATTGTATCTTAGGAAGAGTTTTGGTTATTAATTATCTACATGAATGATCATTTCTTCCTCACTCAGTTTCATCCAAAATCATTTTTACTTTAAAAAACATCACCAACCGTGCATTTCTGCTGGAAATACATCAGGCCATTCAGTTGTGGAACACATTTTTTAATTTCAACTCCAATTTTACAACTAATCATGTTTTTAACATTTTATTTCAAAAGGCAATAGCATTAATTTCTAGAAATTTTAGAGAACATCTTTTTTGATGTTTTCTAATTCGTAGTATAAAGTTTAAAAATTAAAAAAAAAATGAGTTTTCTATTTTCTTGTTGGAGATTCAACAATTCAATAGAAAATTGGATTTGAAAATTTAAAAATGTTTTCTGAAATTGAACAGGGTCATAACTTTCCTGAGGTATGCATCTTTCTGCACATATCTCAGGAATTAATATTCCACTTGTACTTTTAAGACATGAGATTATTGACAGGGTTGCTAACTGTTTATTATCTTAAACTGCACAATATTCCACTTATGCAATATTGAACACGTTTGGTTTCCGGATTTCATGTCTTTTTTGTCAAAAGAAGAACCAAATAAGAAAACTATTCTTTTAGTTCCTCAATCTGGTTTCTGCTTTATTATATCCAAACTTTAAGAATGAACTGGATTTGGTTTGAGAGACAGTAGTTAAATGGTAGGTTGTGTTGCAGTTTTTGGATGGTTCCACTGAGGTAGAATTGAGATTAGAACTTGGGGGCCATGAGATACAAAGTTATAGAGATATAATCGTGGATGCGGATGAGAGCTCTTTAGCAATCAGAGTACAACAATCTGGGTCTCTCAGGACTCTGATGGAGACTGCTTGTCTCTTCAACAAGATTAAGCCTGCTGAAACAATATGGTCTGTGGATCAATCATATTTCAGTTTTCTGTGCCACCATTACCACATGCTTGAATTGGAATCTATTTGTTTTCCAGGTATATGGATGATGACCAACTGGTTGTTAATTTGAAGAAACAAGATCCTGATTTGAAATGGCCTGACATCATTGAGTCTTGGGAGTCCCTGACAGTAGGAGTTTTGCAACTCTTGAAAGGAACATCAATCTATTTAGTTGGGGATTCAACTGAGATCAATGAAAAAATTGCTCGAGAACTAGCTATTGGTCTGGGGTAATGCCTTTCTTTCTTTCCAATGCTATGGAAAAAAGCTTTCCGGTGGATATTTGCCTGATGAGTTGATATTATACATTTGCCTACTTGTGGTTCTTTCTATTTTGGGTATCTTTCATATGTTACCAGCAGCACATTTCGTGTTTGTTGCATTCATCCATAACCATGTAAAATTGCTAATATTGGTTATACAACATGATATTTTAAGTTTCAGTTACCTGACTCCAAATAGAACAAACAAGACAAACCAATTGCTTATCATGGAGCCTTGTTTTCTTTGCTCAATTTATTCTAATAATCTCAGTAGAATTTGTGGCTAAAATCTGCAACATTTCTAAGTAACTTCTGGTGTAGAATCAATGAACTCATTGTGTGATGATGGCTCAACTTTGTTTAGTTTAATTAGTGGAAAGTCTTTTCAGGACTTCTCTGACTCTGGGCTTGAGTATCCCCATTGTAGTAAGCTAGTTCCACTTTGGTTTATGTGAATGGCAGGTATACACCACTTAATACAAAAGAGCTGCTGGAAACATATACCGAGCAAACAATTGATTCATGTGAGTTTGGTCATACTACTGGTTGCTCATTCATATGGTTTGTGATCATCCATCCCTAGTGTGTTATAAGTATTTTATTAAGAAAACATGATCCAATGTATCCATACATAAGTATGTGTACACATCACATTATGGGTGCACATCCCATTCTCACCATTTTGCAACTGGCAAGCTCACAAGCTTAGAAGATTCCATGTGGTGCAATAGTCTATGTCGCGGCACCCTCCATGTGCTAGCACAGGAGCTCATTAGTCCTCTCCTCAGAAGGGATGGGTTAAGTCAATACACTCCCGAGGTGCTTTGTCCTCAATCCCAGCCATGACAATCTGCATTACCACCACCATAAGGGTTATCTCCTCATATTTGCTTCCTTTGACTTTAAACCCTTGCCAAGACCACCTATCAAGCACCTTCCCCACTAGTCTAACTCAGAGTCAATACAGTCCATTCTCCTTTTGGTGGGTAACTTATTGAGACTTGGACAAAATCTCCATAGTAGGTAACTTCTTGTGGCTTCTTTTTTTTTGTTGTGTTTGTTGTTGTTGGGGGGGGGGGAGGGGCGGGGTTTTGGAGTTAAAACTTTAACTTCAAGTAGAGTGATTTCAAATTGTGTTCTCCTCACTGTTAGATGCTTCATTTTGAATCTTTATTTTCTTCTAAATATTAATGAAAGATGATGAGACTTATCAACCAAATCTTTAGGAGTTATAGCCTCTCAAGTAACATATTTTCCTGCAAATTGCATAAAGTGACTTACATCTGAAAACATGCAATCCATTAACAAGTCTAATCAACAGGGGTGATTGCTGAGGGGTCCGACTCTGTTGCAGCAGCAGAATGTGCAATATTAGAGAGCCTCAGTAGGTGCAGCCTTCAGCTTGACTAGATTGCTTAATTCTGTCCGGTCTGGAAAGTTCAAGCATCTTATGTTTGGTTTAATTGGTTTTGCAGTCATGTCCGTTCTGTCGTTGCAACATTAGGAGGGCAGTATGGTGCTGCTGGACAAACCGATAAATGGCGGCATCTTTATGCAGGATTTACTGTTTGGCTTTCTCAGTCTGAAGCAACAGGTGACATATTAGTCTTTCACTATGGTTTCATTTGGAAAACCAATGCAATGTTTGAATCATGTTAAATGTAAGCAATTCAAGCAGAAACATTGCAGTTTTTTTATTTTTCTCTTCTTGGTAAGAGAAATATTGCAGTTCCCAATTGCTCTGCGTTAACTATTCATGCCAAATGCACATGTATGCTCTCTGATTAGCTCTGCATCAACTATGTTAAATGTAAGCAGTTCAAGCAGAAATATTGCAGTAAAACATCTCCCTACCTAGTACTGTAACCCATGGTAGCAACAATAAGATTATTGCTTTGTGATTAAAGTTCACGGATTCAAGTTATGATGCAAAGCAAAGATAAAACATAGCAGCGACCCTTATACACCAGAGATGCCCTTTGAGCATGACCTGAAAATTACTGCAGATGATGAATCAGCAAAGGAGGAGGCTAGGAGGAACGTCCAGGATGGCAGTCAAGCTTACTCCAAAGCCGATGTGGTAGTCAAGCTTGGAGGCTGGGATCCCAACTACTCTAAATCTGTTGCTCAGGCTTCCTTGAGCGCCCTCAAACAGTTGATCCTGTCAGATAAAAAGCTCCCAGGTACCGTCACCTATTGTTTTGTTGAACTCCATCAAGCTTTACACTATCGTCTAAGGCATTATCAACATGATGATGAACGCATTCATTCTGATCTCTAGAATAACCACAAAGCTGAAAAATTATATATGTGGAGAGCAAATCGTGACAGATTTACAAAAACCATTTTTGTACTTCACATTTGACAGTAGTTATGGGTTTATGTTGTATTAAGCTGTGCAAGCCTCTACTCCCTTTTAACCTTGAAGGCAACTATTCCAGTTTAGGACTTCAAGGTTTCAACACTTGATGTGCCTCTTGAATATTGATGCTGCTAATGATATTGGTCCCTTGTGCAAGAGTTACTGCCTTGGAAAATTCCAGAAAAAATAGAAACCTTCGTTCAGTAAGGGCTCGGTTTGGTTTGTTTCAGCCTAAAATATTTTACACTGTAAAATTGTTTTCTTTATCTCATTTTCTTCAGTGGAACATTTAACGTCAAAGCGAGGCTTTGATTCCTTTACAGATATGGATGACTGGTTATATAATGTTTATGCTTTGGCTGGCAGGTAAGAAAAGTTTGTATATAAGGCTGGGATGTCGAGGTGATTGGCCAAACATCAAACCACCCGGTTGGGACCCCTCAGCTGGGGTTGATCCTTCTCCCACGTCATAGAACCAGCCAATTAGACATATCACCCCTAGGATTTTGTAGCTTCCTGTGATTTTTTCTTTCCTTTTTGTTTTTGCTTTTGATTCGATAAAGACTTGGTGATTATTGTTGTAATATTTCCTCTGTAACACTGTTGGGAAATAATCGAAATGTATGAAAGGAAACATTTCAAACCAAGAGTGGTAAATGTGATCAGAGATTTCTCAACAAAACATATAATTCATAGATACCCATTAATTTCGAGCAATATGAATATATATATATATATATGATGTTGCCATATAGGCCATGTTGGTTTGATATATGATATATTCAAGTAGATTGCAGCAGGTAAGTGCAGTAAATACCTATCAATTGTTAATTGCAGAATATATGTATATTTAAGTAGAAATGCATCATGCAAAAAATTCATCCTAACAATTATTGGCCCTCTCTCTTCCTATAAATTAATAGAAAACTCACTCACAGAAAGAAAATCCGTATTTTCTAAGCATAAGAATTATCACTTCACACTTGAATTGAAAATAGAGAATAAATTGTCTTTCTTGTTTAAGTTTTACATCTATTATTATAATATCTCATATAACAAAGGAATATTTTTAAAATATAAAATTAAAAAGAGACACTTTGAGAAATTAAAAAAAAAATTCAGTATATCATAAAGACTCTTTACTTAAATAATAAAATAAATAAATAAATAAAACAACCTTCAAGCCCTGGCTGCTTGTGTAGAATTTTTGGGTCAATCCGACCCAAATGAAATCACCCCGATTTTGGCCCAATTGGGATTCTAAGGAGAGGATAGACGCTATTAGCCTGTTAGAGGGGTTGCAGTGGCAAACCCGTTGTTTTTGTTTTTGTGTAGGGTTAACAATTCTGCAAAAATAACCTTGATGTTGATTTATTTACGAAATTACCAGGATAAATAATTCCACTATTTGGAAGGGTTACCGTTGTATAGTCCCTCCTCCACTTTTACTTGACTTCTCTCTTCTGCCACTCCACATCCTTAACCGTAAGGCCGGCAGCCATCATCCTCAGCCTCAACTCTCCCTTCTGCTGCTCACTCTTCCATAAGCATCATCGTCGGCTACCGCCACCGCCGTCGGCGATTCATTCCGCCGCCATCGTGTTGTGCAGATCTATAGTTCCTTGCCAGATCTAGGTATGAGCCTGTTTTGCTTTTCTTTTCTTTTCTTTTTTTTTAATCTTAATGTCTACTCCTTCACAGATCCAGCCGAGCATAATTTTTTTATTTTTATCTTTCTAATTTTGGTAGTTTATCAGAAAAAATTAAGTAGAATTTACCACCAGTTAGAGAGAGTAAGTTTATATAAATCAAGAAAAGCATTGTTAATCTGTACCTCACTTCTCAGCATGTCAATTTCCTCTTCGGAGTCCTGGGAACATGGGAATTTAATTTTATCAGATCAATATACCAAAAAGTATTTGCAATGCAATTTCAAACTTTAAGAGAAAATAAAAAGAACCAGAACTCTTGTAGCACTAATAATAAGTTCTGGCACTAACACTAAGCACAATTTACCGCAGCTAGATTAGTGTACAGCAGGATAAGTGAAGGGAAAATGAAGAATAATACAAAGGGCTTACTTTGACCTTGTGTACGTATTTTGGCATCTTTTCTGACATTCCAATCATTATTCTGAAAATATGAATGATTCAATCTACCTATCTGTAACTAAAAGGCCTTTATTCACTATGAAGTCAATCCAGACTTCCAAAGATTTCTCTACTGTCTCCTGACTAAAGGGCATATTGATCATGAATTGATCAATTAAAATATATGTTAATTAAACCAATAGAAGAAATTGTGCAAAGAATCAGCTTGACGTAAATGTGACATTGCTGGTCTTATCACTAAAGCAAATACAAAGAATGCAATTTGATTTTTTAAGAATGTTAATGACACATTATTTTATTGATAATTACAGATAGAATTCAGTCAAAGGTGAAGCATGGACAGAAGTATATAAATATATTTTGAGTGAGATTTGCAATAGATTTGCATGTTGAAACTTGTCGAATTTTGATTATTAAAGGTAACTCATAGTCCAGCTCTAAGTTCTAAATTTGGGAGTTCCCCTGTTTGGTCGGGGTATTTGTGCAGTCATCAGGATTGTGTGGAGAGAGTTAAGAAAATGGAGGGAGGCGCAGAAGAAAGGCAGCAGACTATACTTCTTCAGCCTCACCCCTATGTCCCAAGGGATTTGGATCTGCCAGGTTTCATCCCCGGTTTTCTTTCCCAGTCCACCATTGTCAGTGTTTACGGCGTGTCTTCCCTCCTTATTGTCTCCCTCGTTTGGCTTCTCTCTGGTAAATAAATCCTTACTTGATACAGACCCCGGTAGATTTCACCAACAACATTTATGTCAATCTTCTGCTTGTGCACTACTTTTACAACCTTGAATTTGCCTTGTGATGCTTTACTTCTCGTACTAAGCTGCTGGATTATGCTTTGATATTATAACCTGCCTTTGTTTGGAAAATCATGGACAATACTGATAGGTAACTATTTCATTTAATAGTTCATTTAGTAGACACACAGAGGCTGCATATATGCAATTAAAATTCTTTTCTTTTTTTCTCTTTCTTCTTAAAATCCTAAGATCAAACACATCTAGCAACACAATTGGCTCCTTGTATGTTAACCGCCCCACCATGAATGTATAATCTTTAGCATCTCTGAAATTTTACATGGTGCTATCGGGGGGGGGATTATTGCATATTTGTAAGATCTTGCCTTTTCTTTGCTATGTATTGGATGGCTAAAACCCATACTAAAAATGTATGCAACTTCCATATGAAAGGTTACCTAGCACTTAGAGATCTTTTTAGGATCGAATCACACAAGGACACAAAAAATTTAATATGGGTAGGTATCAATAGGGATATGTCCACAATCTCACAATAATGAAAAAATTCACTCAATCAATGAAGATGTAGTTTTTGAAAGGAAAAACTATAAGCCCTCTCATGACACAATTTTTGGACAAGCAAATTAGTAAACTAAAGTGTCACTCAAAAACCTATGCATGATCCCCCCCGGGGGGGCTGTAAACATTTTAGCTTCTTTCCCAAATTTGTTGTCCTTTTACATGTTGATTTATTTGAATTCAATCCTTACTGTTTGATTAATGAATTATGTTACTGAAATATTAAAGTCCAAGCCACTCCTTTAAGTTATTAAGAAGAATATATTTAAGATGGTTATGGAACCTTATTGCAATCTTATTTTCTAACAGTGATTTATCAAAGTCTAATAACCTATGTGTGAATATAGTTGTGTGCATTGATTGAATGACATAAAAACAATGATAGCAAATAAACACGACACAAAAGAAGATTATTGATGCATGGTTGATGATTTTTGAAGATAAAAATGATTGTGGATTAAACCAATTCCCACACATTCTTAGATTCTTAGATAAAAATGCCCACCTGGAATAGGTTTCTCATACATTCTTAGTTTTAGTTTAATTTTTCCTAAAAAATCCAATTTCCATCTAGGTTGAGATTTGAGGAGTTATCCAACAGATCTCACTAAGTTATTTTCAAAACCAACCTGTTCTAGGCCAAAGAGATGTGTTTTTTGTTTATGAGAAAGGCCTCATTTATAATCTCAATTTCTATGAATCTGACTTTTTATTAATTTATTTATTTATTTTTGTAGATCAGAACTGCTGGATAATGTACTTGCCAGAAATATGTGATAAATCTTTTGAATTGTAGTATGAACTCTAGCGGATTGTTACTTTAATCAACTTGTACTGGATTTTGATTGTATTTTTCCATCCTTTTCTTTATATTTCTTCTGTGGCTGATTTTTTGGGGACTAATACCAAGTTTAAGCTCTTATAATTCCTATCACTTTTGGGAGCCCTTATTTAAAGTTTCAATTATCTATGATCATAGCTAGCAAGCAATGGTATGTAATGTAAGTGTGTTTGATTCGTGAAGGAGCAATTCTTTTACTTCTATTGAACTTTTGTACAGATCACTATAAATAGTTACTCTATGATTTCAATTATTATTCTATTCCATTTCAAAGTAATTTATTCTATCTTGACAGATTAATGAAATGAGCCAGCTAATTTCCTCAAATTTGACAAGTTAAATAAACATTTAAACTAATTTCTACTAAAGATTTTTCCACAGGTTTTCAATTTTAATTTTCTTTATATACAAATTAATGGTTTGATGCCACTTTTTATCCTATCCCAATAAAATCTAAGGCTTAATACTTTTTTGATTGGCTGACAGCTGGTGGTATAAATACTTTTACAATTAAATTAATTTAAGGCACTTGAACTAGTCCAATAACAAGTTAATCTGCATCCATACGTGCTAGCTTACATGAGTAAGTTGCACCAGTTGGCTGTGATAATAATCTTGCATTTTTGGAATGATAGTGACAATTTTAATCATTATGTAGAATATTATTATAGCAATGAACCTGTTATTCTTAGTTGATAGAAATTTACTTGTGTAGAATATTGGTATAGTAATGGGGTTATATAGATGTTTATTTTCTCCCAGTAATCTGTTTTCTGGTCTTTCTATTTATCATATTTGTATTGATTGGATTAAAGTTTAATTAAGCTGACTCATTGACCATGTTTGGAGTTGATTGGCAATCCACAAATTGAGGTCAATAAGTGCAAGAAAGGACCTTGGCCAGGGATCAATTTGGCAATGGCTTTGATGACATTTTATCATAGTTTTATTATGATCTCTTTACCTCTTTGTCATTCTTAAGTTACTGAGGAACCCAATAATTTCTATTCCAGCAGACATCTTAGAAGCATCTTGGGAAGTCTTCATGTAGTAATAATATAAGTTGCACAGAAATAAAAATGGGTGACGTTGCTGATAGAAAACGGAAACACGGAAATGACATTTTTCTAAAAAAATAAGAAACGAAAATACGGGGTAAATTATAAATTTAAAAAATATAGGGACTTTTTTTTAAATATAATTTTTAATATAAAAAATAAAAAAATTTAAATATAAACAATAGACAAAAGCGAGAGGCTCAATATACTTGTTCCAGCTTTCAGCACACTAAAACAGGGTCAACATCATGCATGCTTATATGCACAGGGGCAAATGTACTCATTCCAGCTTTCAACATACTTGTTCAGCTACATCAAGTTACTGGACGGCAATTAATCTCTGACAAAGAGCAGAAACTGCATCATGCGGAACAAGAAAACCCGAAGACCGAGGATCCACATCGCATAAGTAAGTTATAGCCCTTATAGCTAGAAAAGCATTATATCAGGAAAACGTGTTGCAGAAACGCGCGAAGGCGATCGAACTGGAAGAAGAAACGTGCTGCAGAAATGCGCGAAGGCGATCGAACTGGAAGAAGAAACGCGCTGCAGAAACGCGCGAAGGCGATCGAACTGGAAGAAGAAGAAGAAGAAGAAGAAGAGAGGAAGAAAGGAGGAGCTTAGATCAGGGCCGAACTGGAAGAAGAACAAGAAGAAGAGAGGAAAAGAGGAGGAGTTTAGACCAGGGCTTCATCAAATCGTGCGGCTGAAACGCGTCTGGCTGGAAACGCGTTTCCAACAAATTTTGGTAAATTCTGAAACGGCCCAGAATTTTCTAAAAATTACACGAACAGCCCGAAAAACGTTTCGGGCCGTTTTTCCCGTTTCCGAAACGGGAAACGGTTCGGAAACGCCGAAACGGCATCTCCGAGCCGTTTCCGTGCTTCATTAGGACTCTCATGTCCACGCAGCCACATACTTGAAATTGCTATGTGTTCTGTTTTCATTCTCATAGGTTCTGTACAGATTTCTGTTTTTCTTTATTGGTATTTTGTTTTTAGGCACCTAGAAAGGAGAGGGTGTAAACTCTGAATGGCATGATAATGAAATCAGGATAAAATAATCTTTAATAGTAGCCACTGACTGGGGCTTTTGGATTGAACAATATTTTCTTGGTTATTAGCTTCAAATTCCAGAGGTGCTGTGTGCTTTTACATGTTCGTGTTTTCTCTTCAGGTTGGTCCGTGCCCTTATGTTTGGAATTTTATCTATTTGTTTTAAGTTGCTATTATTATTGTACTGTTTGGTTATTTCTCTTAATGGTTGTCATATTTTAACCATCGTAAATGATTTATCACCTTTTTATTTTTTCTATTTGATGATATTTGTAATAATTTTTCTTTCGGTCTTAAAATGTGTCCATGTAGTTGTAGAGTACTTGTAGTAATATTTTCATGGCTCTAGGACGGGTGGCAAAATTATCCAAGACAGATAGATTGCTTATGTGCTGGTGGATTTTCACGGGCCTGACCCACATGATCCTGGAAGGTTATTTTGTGTTCTCTCCTGAATTTTACAAGGAAAAGACTGCCAATTACCTAGCAGAAGTTTGTAAGTTCGCCCTTTTTCTACTCTTGGACTTTCAAACTGGAATAGAAATATTTGACTGTCGGGATGAAGTACAGAGATTAAGGTGTGTGATAGTGCATCCAAATTGAACTTTATAGGGAAGGAATACAGCAAAGGTGATTCAAGATATGCAGCAAGAGATTCTGGAGTTGTTGCTGTCGAAGGAATAACTGCTGTTATAGAGGGTCCGGCTTGTCTCCTAGCAGTGTAAGTACTTGTAAAGTTAAAACTAGTATTAATTGCCTGAAAAATGCTGTGGCGATTAGATTCTCTTCTCTTCGATGGAACCATCTTACATTAAAAACCATCATTTTTACCCTTTTAACTTTCTTGCAGGTATGCCATTGCCAGAAGAAAGTCATACAGCTACATTCTTCAACTGGCAATTTCTCTAGGGCAGCTCTACGGGACTGCTGTGTATTTCGTAACTTCTTATCTGGAAGGGGATAAATATGCTGCAAGTTTATATTACTACTGTGCCTATTACATCATAGCAAATGCTTCTTGGGTTGTAATTCCAACACTGATAACCATAAGGTGCTGGAAGAAGATATGTGCAGCAGTTCATGTCCAACAAAATGGGAGAAAGACCAAAGCTCACTAAGGTGGAATGAATGTTTTATTTTATCGTAGTCGACGAGGTGAAGGACTTTATACATTGTTATTGCATTTGTCTTTCATTGGAAATGGAAAATTTGGATAATTTGAGATTGTTTAGTTCTTATTGTTTTCAACTGATTTTATTTGGAGTCGTAATCAAATGTGTCATTTTAGGCTCAAAATGGTTTTTTTTTTTTTTTAATCATCAGAATTTTGCTCCCTAAATGAGGGCTTAATTAATTTAATTTATTTTCCCCCTTTTCCATGTATTTATTATTTATTTATTTATCTTTTTTAAGTATTAGACCACTTTGTAATTGTAGGAGGTTATGCCTCTGCCTATGTGCCTTTTGAGTTTTGAGCATTTGTTAATGCATCTTAGCGGTGTCATGCACCCCCATATTATGCTTAATGAGAAAGTTGCTTTATTTGCATAAAGGAAAAAGTCAAAATGCTCATTGAATTTTTTTTATTTTGATCAATTTAATCTCTAAAAATATTAGTTTTTTTTTTTTCAAATTTATCCTTGAATTCTTGGAAAGGGTTTTTAAGTCATGGGTAAATTAACATTTTAGCACTTTAGGGCAAAGTGAGTCATTTCAGAAAAAATCAATAATAAATTTGAGTCAAGAAAACTTTAATTAAAATTTCGACTTTTGTTTTTCTAGCCAAAAGAAATTTGACAGGCTTGGGAAAAGTGTCAAACATCAACTTCTCTCACCATTGATTCACTTATTATAGGTGGAAAATTATAATTTAGAGTTGCTGTGGATGGTATCTTGGTTAAGTAAAGGTCAGACAAAGCGTTAGATACACTGTTTTTGTGAAGAATAAGATATCACAAAATTGACTTGAGTGACTTTGATTTTTACGTAAATTTCTCTCTAAGCATTTTTTTTAAGAGGGTATTTGTCTTACCGGTTTGATCACTTATAAACTACTTTTTTATCTTATAAATTATTTGATTTATTTTGTTATATATTTATTAAAAATTTAAGAATTTAAATATTACCGATCTTATAAGTTATTTTAGTAGTTTATCCAATAAGCTCCCTCAATATTTCTAAATAATCTTGATAACTTATTTTATTAACTAAATAAATCATAAATTTACCTTCAAACATTCTAGATATTTACAAGACTTTATTCTTTTTTTTTTTTCATCCCTCTACCTTTTCTATCACTGTCTCCCTCTAGTTTCTTCGTCGTTGTTGCTGCTTCCATCTCTTCCATGCTGATCATCTCCTCCATCTCCATTGCTCGCCACCTTCAACCTCCATCGATGTGTCCTCCATGTCCATCGCTGTCATTTGCCTCTATCATCAATGTCATCCCTCATATATGTGTATATATTGTATAATATATTGTTTAATAATTATGTATAATTTATTAATATATAATTATAAATATTTTATTAGTTAGACATTAATTTATAATTTATTTTTATTTAAAATTAATCTTTTTATAAATTTTATTTATATTATTCAATAATATATTTATTTTTGTCTTTTTGTTAAGTTTTAATAATTTATTAATTTTTTTAAATTAAACACATAATTATATAAATGACAACTTAAAACATATTTATCCAAATACGTCATTTATTTAAATATTACTCAACTTTTAAATTTCACACAATTTACAAGTATAAAGGTTTATAAACCCCTAAAAAAAAAGGGTAAACGAAACGGCCTCTAAATAATATTATCTCTATGAAATGTAACTAAAATAGAATCCAAATGAAATTACTTACAAAATTGAACTCTAAATTACCTGCCCCCAAATGCCACCAGAACTAAGGTTGTTCAGTGACTGCACCACTCACATAACAAGCAGTTTTACATCTCCACTTTAAAGCATTTAAGCAAGATTTTAAGAAGTATTCTTTATATTTATTTTACTTTCCTCTTGGGTTATTTCACTTTCCTCTTACCCAACGAAGGACTAAGGAGAGTATTTTTTGTAGGGTTTAATTGAAGGGAGGGTGGGTTGCGTCTCTTTGGCGGAATTACACAGTATACAACTGTAGAACATGCGGAAGCTGAACTGAACTCTTCTCGTAGTTTCTCTGCGCGGGAAGGAAATGGGGAAGGAAGGCGATCTTTGGGATGACTCTGCTCTCGTCAAGGCGTTCGATGATGCCATCTCCAAGTACAAGGTCATTTTTACTTCCTATTATTCCCTTCGTTCTGAACTTGAATGTCTCTTCTATTAGCGCCTGGCAGGTTCTTAGATTTTAGCTTTTCATCAAGAAGAAAATTGAAATGCATATTCAACTGGATATATTTGCTGGATGTTATGGGTAGGGTGATGGGTTGGTAAGGCTTCTCGAGAGCAATTTGTCATGAGTGGTAAATTCCACTTTTCTAAAATAAATCAAAAATTTTGAAGTGAGATAATTTGTGACCTTTTTGTTGGGATCAAACTGATTCATCAACTCTAGGGTTTGTGAAGACGATGGGCATATTTGAGTGGATGAACTCTTAGGGCCTGTTTGGCCTGAGGTGAGGTGAGTGAATTGAGGTGAGTTTGATTGTGTTTAAGTGTTTGGTAAATACTTGAGTTGAGGTGAGTTAAATTGGTAAAAATGATTAAAAAAGATATGAAGAATGATGAGTAATATATTATTTTTAGTCATTTCACAAAGGGTGAACTGTAATTTGATAAAAATTACATGCTGTTCAAGGCGTCAAAACGGAGCCTCACCAAAAAGGTTGAGGCCAAACACCCCAGCTGCCGTGTTGGGGTGCAACGCTGAATGCTTGCCCAAACGGGCCCTTGGATGGTTATGGGTCAGTGATACCTGGGTTATATGGTGGGTGAAGGGGTGATATAGGTAAGGTTACCAGGGTTCAGTGTATATATTCTCTTGAATTTCTTTGTCTGGAAACATAGAAATGAACTCATAATTGGTTACAGTGTTATGCGTCATAGAAAACAGGGAATTTTTGTTGAATATTACTTTTTGGCAGAATTTTTTATCTTTGAACTTTGATCCTTCATTCTTTGACCTATTTGTGTATTATTAACCTTTGATTACTGAAAATCAGTTCTGTGGCATCCCTTCTTCTTCTCTCTAGATAATGCATAAGAAAGCCCAAAATGATAGCATTGACAAAGGAGGAAACGTTGTGGACAGCACAGAAGAGAGTTTATCAGCTTTTGTTGATGAAAGCCAAAATCCTCCAAGGTCCATATTACTGAACTTTAACACATTTTACTTATTGATCAAATGCTTCTTCTTTTGAGTTTGAGATTGTAAATTTTAATGTCTCTGAAACATGACTACGAACTTCAAGCCTTGTTATAACTCTTACCTGTTATTGAGCTTGCAATATAAGAAATATCAGCTACCTAGCAGTAAAATGGAACAGAATTCAAGGCAACAAACTTTGGGGACAATGTATGTTTACCACTCTTGACTGCAAGTTTGAACCGTGTTCACTTATCCATTGATTCAGTAAATTAGTTATCATATCTTATTTTAGCAAGTAATTTTCTGTATTGCAGAAATGTTACTACAGAAATGTACTTTTTTGGGGTTTCCTTTTCTTGATTCCTTTTACTACTGAAACAATGGACTGAAGTAAATAATTGATATCCTTTTTGACATGTCTATGCATGTCAAGTCAAAAGGTTACCAAATGGCTTGCTTGACAACAGTGGCTATCCTTTTTATTTGTTGGTCAAGTCTGGTGCTATAGGTTCACATTGACGATAAAGGTACGAAATACTATTTAACATGTAAAAAATGATAATATGGTATCATGGTGCTGCATAGGGTTCTTTTACAACTTGAAAGTACGAAGATAAGAAACTCTTTAATCAGGGCCAGAAATTCACATTTTGTATCCGGTGTTCAGGCCTATTTGAATCTGATTTAAGCTGTTTTTTTATCTTCATTAGTATAATGGTTTTGTCCTGATTTTATAAGATGTTCATTGGGCTCCAAAATAGAATTGTAAGCCTAAGGGAGTAACCTTGGAGAATTTGATTACCTACTGGTTCCAAAGTTCTCTGTTCAACTTGGTTCACAGGTCAGACTTTCTATGGACACCATCTATATAATCTGTAAATATATTGACTGATCTTATCACATGATATTGTTTTTTTTTTCCTATTGCTATACATAAGTCCACATTTCTCAATACCTTCTTAGTTTTGTAGGTGGTGACAAACCTGCAGTTTGACTAGCATAAGTTTTCGACTTTGTCAACCCTTAACTACTTTGTTAGAGTAGATCACAGCACTCCCACAGATTCTATCAACTCAAATAGCTCACCATAGGCACTCACACACCCGAGAACACAAACAATATAGACATCACAAGCAAGAAGAAATAAAACAGTAAGAACACACTGAGATTTATCCTGGTTCGGTCTTGAAACAAGACCTACATCCAAACTGCTTGGCGCCTCACAATCCACTATCTTAAAACAACCTTAGGATGATTACAGTGAGAGCTCGAATCCTACCCAGCCCATATGCTCTGAAAGCTAACAGGATTCTAGAGATTACAAGACTTATCTCCAACATTGCTCTCAATCTCTCACTCAATCCCAATACAAGATAGAAACCCGAAAATAAACCTTCTCTGATAGAAGCGCACAATACTGATCACTCACACTCTCTACTCCTCATCCCACGATTCCTATTTATAAGCTATAGGATCGTGAGTTACAAAACAGAAATAGAGCTGACTGGCTGACCGAGAAAGCATAACTAACTTATTCAGTCAGGTACCCTTCTAGAAACATACCTTCTAGAAATATTATAATTCTAACTCTACAACAGAAAAACATATACTTGCAGCAATACAATAATCCCATTTACATCTGTTCTAATCTAATACAAATGACACAACAAATTCTCCACCCATTTGTACTTTGATTAGGCTTCATCTTAAGTCCTTCACTATCTTCCATTGCCCTGCATCTTCAATTTCCTCCTAGATCTATCTGAAGGATCCTCATGCAGTGCTTCAGCTTTGCTGTAGGAACTGGTTTTGTAAACATATCTTCTGCATTGTCTTCCCCTGCAATCTTGGTTAGAAACAGAATTTTATCTTCAACAATTTGTCTTATAAAATGATGTTTTATATCTATATGTTTAGTCCTTTCATGATAGGCTTGGTTTTTAGACAAGTGAATGGCACTTTGGCTATCACACATCAAAGTAGCCATGACTTCTACCCCTAGGAGCTCACTTACTAGACCCTTAAGCCACATAGCTTCCTTAATTGCATTTGAAACAGTTATTTATTCTGCCTCAGCAGTGGACAATGCTACCACATGTTGGAGGCCTGATTTCCAACTAATTGTGGAGTTCCACATCCTAAAGACATAACCGGTTGTGGATCTCCTTTTGTCTATGTCGGCAACATAGTCGGCATCCGAGTATCCTAGGATGCTAGCCTTTTCTCCTAATTTTGCTCCACCATAGGATAAAACATTATTTATTGACCATTTGATATATCTAAACATCGTTTTATTGCCATCCAGTGGGCTTTTCCTGGATTTGCCATAAACCAACTTATAACACTCATTCCATGAGTCAAGTCAGGTTGGGTGCACACCATGCTATACATGATGCTGCCTGCTGCACTTGAATAGGGAATATGATCCATTTTCTTCTTCTCTATTTCATCTTTTGGGGCCTGATCTAAGGACAATTTGAAATGTGCAGCAAATGGCAGACTTGCTACTTTTGCATCAGCCATTCCAAATCTAGCTAATAGCTTTGCTAAATAGGATTTTTGCAAGAGATATAACTTCCTATGATGCTTATCTCGTGAGATTTTCATCCCTAGAATTTCCTTAGCTTCTCCTAGCTCTTTCATTTCGAATTCAGCCCTCAGCTTTTTCTTAAGGAGTGTCACGACCCTAGGGTAGGATTTTAATTGAGTGGCATTTACCTTGTATAAGTTGTTAGGGGCTAACTATCTAAAATTGTATAAACAGCTAGTGGTTTGGCTATAATGTTAGTTAGGTGGGTGATTGTACTAGAGGCTCTATAAAAAGACCTACACAGGAGTAAGGAGGATTATCTTTGAAGAATAATAAACTCTTACCTTTCTCTCATTGTTGTGTGTGTCTCTCTCTCTCGTTCTCTCTTTTTTTTCCTTAATGTGTTCTGTCTCTCCCTCTAATTATGTTCTTCTTCTTCTAAATTCATAGTCAAACCCTAAGACACCCTAGGGTTTTGACAAATGGTATCAGAGCCAACATTCTTAGCTGTGGATCCAACTAGTTCTAATCGTAATTCCAACAATTCCGACGGCAAAGAATCCTATAACGGACACAAATTTCAGCGGGTTCAGTTTAAGGCGCGACGTCGGAATTTTCTAGCAAGTCCGGCCCAATTACAGGACGCAGAACGAATGGATGAAAGCAGGTGATCTGGGTTGACAGACGCGAGCAAGGTGCGACCCAAGATGAGGCAGTACGACGGACACAAAGCTAGTGCAGGTGCAAGAGGCGTTCTTGATTAAAGCTTACGGACAGACGCGAAGCTGGTGAAGCAATTTGAGATTAGGGTGGAATTGATCGAGTCACAGGTGGCGACTCAAGAAGCAATGAATTATGGCGATTACGGAAATTACAAGGCTGGCGGATTCAAGATTCAGCCCATTTTAGGAGGGTGGTGATTGGGTAAGGAGACCCGAGCAAAGCCGGACGATCTTGAGGGTCGGAAACAGAAAGTGAAGCAGGAGGTAGTCTCATGGCAGTGAATTTTGGAATTGTCGATCCACAACTGTGATTCCAGCAAGGGAAGAGGAAGCAGAGTCGGTTGGTCCGGCGATGGAAGTGGCGATAGCAGCGGTTAATTGCCACTCTAGTGCGAAAGGAAAAGAGCCAAGAATCGCAGGGCCCAGTGTGATTGAGGAGCAAGAAGCGATGGTTGAAGGAACACGCTTGAGGCAATTGGAGGTGAGGTTGGAAACCATGGAGTTTGGCATGAATCACACCCAAGAGGCCATGCGCCAAATGTGGGAAGAATTGGCTGAGTGGAAGGAAGTCATGCAAGCGGCATCAGAAAAGCAACAAGAAACAGTCGAAAGATGCTAAGAATTTGTCCAAATGTGCCAAGAAACTATGGAACAACAAGGGCAAAGGATCAACAGTATGTTAAATATGTTGGCCTCTCTATCTCAGTTCCGGTTGCCACCGGAATTTCCACCAAGGCAGGCGTCGGAGCCAATCTTGCCGCATCAGGGCAATCGATCGGGGTCGGAAGGAGTTTTAGAGGAGGAGGAGAAGTAGCAGTTAGTTCGAGAAAATCTAGGAACGAATGTGCAACCGGTGGCGCATGGCCATGCACCCATGCCAAAGCTGGAAATACCCTTGTTTGAGGGAAAGAGCCCAAGGTGGTGGCTACGGCGGTGTGAACGATTCTTTCATCTCTATCAGACTACGGAGGATCAAAAAGTGACTCTAGCAGCAGCCTATTTGACCGAAGTAGCAGAGTCTTGGTACCGAGGGTGGGTCCAACATGGAGGGCTGCAACAGGGTTGGAGAGCTTTCTCAGATGGCCTCTGTGAATGCTTCGGTGAGAAGGAGATGACATATTATTGAAGAATTCAGTAAGCTGAAGCAAGAAGGTACTGTAATGGAGTACCTTGCCCGTTTCGAAGAATTGAGATCATTAGTATGTACAATTCAGCCCGGACTTTCTGAACAGTATGTGGTATCAATTTTTGTGAGTGGGTTGAAGGAGGAGCTACAACCCATGGTAAAGATGATGATGCCAACAACGATAGGGCAGGCTACAGAAAAAGCTAGGCTACAAGAAATGACCTTAGAGGCCATTTTCAAGAAGCATAATGTTCCCTACGAGCCGAGTTTATTAGTCGGGCAATACGGAGGTGGTAACTCTAGGTTTTTGCTTGCAGGGCCTAATCCAGAGGCAGCCAAAGCACAACCCTATAATAATGGCATGAAGGGTAATCTGATAGAGCAGAAGAGACAACTAGGGCTATGCTTTAGGTGTGAAGACGAATTTAGCCCCGGCCATCAATGTAAAAGACAACTAATGAATATAGAAGAGGAAAAGGAAGAAGAAGAGGAAGATGTCTCCCATGAAGAAACTGGTGAGTGCAAAGTGATTATTGGGAAGGAATCACAGTTGCATCCTATGCTGACTGAAGTATTTGAAGGAACAATTGAGGTAGTAGTGGAACAACCAAAGGCTGTGAACACTGCTACATTTCTACCACTCAAAGGGGAAAGGCAAAATAGTAAGAAGAAGAGAAGGCGTCAACAAGTATTGAAGGTAGGGATTGGCTTAACCATAGTCTTTGCTATCAATTCTTAGGGTCAAGAATTGTTTAAAGGGGTGGGGATTTGTCACAACCCTAGGGTAAGATTTTAATTGAGTAGCATTTACCTTGTATAAGCTGTTAGGGGCTAACTATCTGAAATTGTATAAATAGCTAGTGGTTTGGCTGTAATGTTAGTTAGGTGGGTGATTGTACTAGAGGCTCTATAAAAAGACCTACACAGGAGTAAGGAGGATTATCTTTGAAGAAGAATAAATTCTTACCTTTTTCTCATTGTTGTTTGTGTGTCTCTCTCTCATTCTCTCTTTTTTTTCCTTAATGTGTTCTGTCTCTCCCTCTAATTTTGTTCTTCTTCTTCTTCTAAATTCCTATTCAAACCCTAAGACACCCTAGGGTTTTGACGAGCTGGATTTCTTGAGTGTACTGACTTGCAATGAGCACGTCATCCACGTAGAGCAACAAATATATGGAAATACTAAAAGAGATATGTTTAAAGTAGATACAACAATCATAGGAGCTTCTAGAGTACCCTTGGCCTAACATGACTGAATCAAACTTTCGGTACCACTACCTTGGGGACTACTTAAGTCTATACAAGGACTTTCTAAGCAGGCATACCTTCTCCACCTCTCCCTTAGCTTCAAACCCTTGGGTTGATCCATTAGAATCTTCTCCTCTAGGTCCCCATGAAGAAAAGCGGTTGTTACATCCATTTGCTCAAGATATAAATCTAATTGAGCAGTAATGGCTAGAAGAATTCGTATGGAGGTGTGTCTTACCACTGGAGAGAACACCTTGTTAAAATCAACTCCCGGCACTTGGGTAAAGCCCTAGCCACTAGTCTTGCTTTAAATCTAGGCTTAGAATTCTCACCTGCTCCTTTTATTTTATTCAACCATTTGCAGCCTACCACACACTGCCCTTTTGGTATTTTAACCAATTCCCAGGTGTGGTTCTTCTTAAGGGATGCAATCTCAGATTGCATGGCTTCTAGCCATTTATTCGCATCCTTTGAGGCCATTGCCTCTTCATAAGTAAGAGGTTCTTCTCCTATAGATTCTGTTGCACTAGAGAATGCATAGGCTACTAGGTTTGAGTAACCATACCTTTGGGGAGGCCTACGGGATCTAGGTTGTCGGTCTCTAGCCACATTATACCTATCAGGGTTAGGGAGGTCTCCTAGGCTGGAATCTACATCACTGTCATCGACTACTCCTTCAATTTGAGAAGTTTCTTGGTCTTGGTGATGGTCACTAGTAGATTCAGGTTCAGGAATTTCATGCTCGGATTCTGTGATATCTTGGGTCAGATTTGGCGTTATATCAGGAATCTCCACCTGAACTGCTTCTCTAGGTTCTTCCTAATCATGCTGAGGTTCATGGCTTCCTAATTTTATGGTAGACTTCTCATCAAATGAAACATCCCTAGAAACTATAGTCCTTGGTCCATCTATTTCTAAGTTCCATAGTTTGTTGCCTTTAACACTTGATGGATAACCAATGAACAGGCATTTCTTTGCCCTTGGTTCTAGTTTTCCTTGCTTTACACGAGCATAGGCTAGGCAACCGAATACTCTAAGGTGGGCTAAGCTTGGCTTATGTCCAATCCATCTTTCATAAGGGGTTTGGAGGCTAATAGCTTTGGAGGTTGTTTTGTTAAGAACATGAGTTGCTGCAGCAACAGCTTCCCCCCAAAAAGACTTAGGTAAATGAGCATGGAAAAGCATGCATCTTACCCTTTCTAAAAGGATTCTATTCATCCTCTCGACAACCCCATTTTGCTTGCGATTTCCAGGAGCTGTAAGGTGTCTAATAATACCACCATTCTTACACATTTGATCAAACTCTCTATTACAAAATTCCAACCTATTGTCAGTTCTTATGACCTTGACCGACCTTCCCTTTTGGTTCTCTACCATACTTTTCCATGTCTTAAATGTTTCAAAAGTGTTATCCTTTGATTTTAACATATACCCACAACATCCTTGAGTAGTCATCTATAATTGATAGGAAATGCCGTGAGCCCCAATGAGTTTCTGTTTGGGTTGGACCCCATAAGTCTAAATGTATATAATCTAGGGGTGCTTTAGATGAATGGATTGTTGTTTTATTGAATTTAACTTTGGCTACCTTGCCTAAGATGCAAGATTCACATTTATTTAATTCTAGAGACTGTCTTAAATCCAGAATACCCTGGTTTGCAAGTTCCTTGAGCCCTTGCTCACTAATATGTGACATTCTTAAATGCCACAGACTTGCCCTGGACCTAGAATTAAGGCTAACGGCTGCAGTTTCACAACTTAGAGTGGTGGCTTGCAAGAGGTAAATCCCATTCTTTAAAACAGCCCTCATGCAGATTAAAGACCCCTTTGAAATCTGGATAGCTCCACTCTCCCCTTTAAATTTAAGTTCATTCCTATCCAATTCACCAAGAGAAATCAAATTTCTCTTTAATTCAGGGACATACCTCACTGATGAGAGGGTTCTAAGAGTGCCATCATGGAGCTTTAACCTAATATCTCCAATCCCTTGAACCTTGCATTCATGGTTATTTCCAAGCAGGACCTTTCCTCCATCAATTTCTCTAAAATTTTGCAACCAATGTTTTCTTGGGGTCATGTGGAATGAGCAGCCAGAGTGCAGGACCCACTCTAGGTTGTCTGCACTTTCACTTACTATTAGGGCCTCTAAATTATCATAACCGGAGTCACAATAGTTAGCCTCCCCTCCTGAATTTTCCTTCTCATCAAGATCATTCTTTCTCTTAGGACAAAGATGCTTAATATGGCCTTCTTGCTAGCAATAATAACATTTTATCAGGCCTTTTCTATTTCTAGATTTACCTCTATTATTTTGGTCTTTCTTCGTGCTTCTTGACCTAACTGATAAGGCATCCCCAGGAGAAGTTTTCTCATTCATCTTAAACCTCACTTCTTTGGAATTTAATGCACCTATTACATCTTCTAATGTGAGCTTATCTCTACCATGTTGAAGGATATCTACGAAATTCTCATAAGACTTAGGCAGTGAATATAAGAGTACTAACGCTTTGTTCTCTAAGTCTAGGCACAACTTGTTAAATTCATCTAAATGATCATGCAATAACTAAGATTCTTGCATTTTAAAGTTAAAAAACCTGGCCTTTAAGTGTAGACGGCTGGACAAAGTTCTTTTTAGGTAGAGATCTTCAAGCTTCTTCCAGATTTCTGCCGCCGTCTTCCACTTCGATACCTCTCGAAGTACTTTATCTCCCAGACTTAAAATCAGCATACTGTAGGCCTTTTTGTTGATTTCTTTTTGAGCCTTCTCTTGTTCTTCAGTCATCACCGATGCTTCTTTCGCGGTAGAAGAGTCTATTGTCTTGACTTCTTGTTCCAAAGCTCCCTCGAGTCCTTGACTACAAAGTAGAGCTTCCATCTTTATCCTCCACAAGCTGAAATCATTTGTCCCATTGAATTTATCGATGTCAAATCTTGAGGCAGATGGCTCCATACCGTTTTCTTGTGTTGAGTATAAATCCTTGAGTTTCTTGAAAATCTTGATCGCTGAAGAAGGCTTCTTGGCTCTGATACCACATTGTTAGAGTAGATCACCGCACTCCCATAGATTCTCTCAACTCAAATAGCTCACCCTAGGCACTCGCACACCCGAGAACACAAACAATATAGACACCACAAGCAAGAAAAAATAAAACAATAAGAACACACGGAGATTTATCCTGGTTCGGTCTTGAAACAAGACCTACGTCCATACTGTTTGGCGCCTCACAATTCACTATCTTGAAACAACCTTAGGATGATTACAACGAGAGCCCGAATCCTACCCAGTCCATATGCTTTGAAAGCTAACAGTATTCTAGAGATTACAAGACTTATCTCTAGCCTTACTCTCAACCTCTCACTCAATTCCAATACAAGATAGAAACCTGAAAATAAACCTTCTTTGATAGAAGCGGACAATACTGATCACTCACACTCTCTACTCCTCATCCCACGATTCCCATTTATAAGCTATAGGATTGTGAGTTACAAAACAGAAATAGAGCTGACTGGCTGACCGAGAAAACCTAACTGACTGATTCGGTCAGGTACCCTTCTAGAAACATACCTTCTAGAAGTATTATAATTCTAACTCTACAACAGAAAAACATATACTTGCAGCAATACAATAATCCCGTTTACATCTGTTCTAACCTAATACAAATGACACAACATACTTATTTTCCTGACCATTAGGTGATATTTTCCATGAAATTTTGGGCTTCTTGTGCTCATGTTTGTCATATGGTGAAATGTGTAGTTGAATGTGTCAGGTTGGCACATTAGTCCAGAGTACACGGAAAGAGCTAACAGCCTCGTAATTTGTACAGAAGGAGAAAAATAGATCTTTGGAGGGCAGGAATGAACAAGGAGTTAAGTGGAGGCTTTAACAGCCTGTTTATTGTGCTTATTTTATTCATTGCTTAGATGGAAGGAAGACACTAATGCCTATCATCGGCATGGGATTGGTTTTGGAGAAGTTCATTACAAGTAATCAAATGGCCATGAATTGAATTTATCTGGAAAAGGCCAGCCTACAGCTCTGGGTTCTTATTGATGAATGAGAATTGCTTGAATAGGTGGAGGCTATTAAAGCTGGATAGCGTGTGGACTTGGGAAAGGAACTTTGCTCCAATTCTTAGGCCAACCATGGATTAGTTTCTCAAGCACTTATCGTTGTCAAAATGTTGAAGTCATGGAATCGCTTTACTCCTTTTGTCTGGTAGCTGATGTCAGTGTGCCTCAGCTTTCTATCATTTTCCCTGACTTGCTCTTTCCAGTACCCTAGGGAAAATTAATAAGTGATACTTAAAAGTCGTAATACTGATGGAAGGGACCAACAACATTTCTTATTTGAGTTGTAGTGAAATGGCATTGTTGTATAAAAATATGTAGGGTGGATGACCTTCTTGCTTGGGTAATTATAATTATTTGTCACTCATGGAGCCTTTCTAGCAGTGGCGAAGCCACATTATGGCCAGCTGGGGCCTTGACCCCAGCTGACTTTTCTGTTTTTCTGATTTTTTATATATATTATTATAGATAATTATAATTTGGCCCAGACTAAAAATCTTTCTTGGCTCCGCCACTGCTTTCTAGCCCCTCATGTCTATTATACCAGATGTGATCTACAAGAAACTTTTAGCTTTCAAGTTTCAACTATTTCCACAGACTGGAACTGGTATTTAATATTCGGAAAATTTGTTGGCATTACCTGTTCTTCTATTTAGATAACCTTGTTCAAGTACCGTGTGTAACCTAACTAAAATAGTGATTGTATTTGTCCATTTTTCTTTTGAACTTTTTTACCATACATTACGATTGTCCCAAATGAAAAATTATTGCAAATAGAATGTTGAGTTTAACCATGAAAAGGGAACAAAGTGTTAGGCTGATAGCTTAAGCTTTTAAAATGTGACATTTCATTTTGAAATGAAAAAAGAAGTGGTCTTTTTCCACTATTTAAATTGTTGTGCGTACTGAGTTTGTTTTCTTCATGTCTCCTTACATGCAGGTATGCACAGGCAGGTGATAACAGCAATGATGCATCAAATACCAAAATAGAAGCAGGAGAGACTAGTAATCTGATGTCAAGTGAAAACAATCATGTTGTGGATTCATTTGTTCAGGAACCAAATGCAAGTTCGTCATACTTACAACATGCACAAGATGGAGCTCAAGGCTATTCAGGCACACAAGGAGCAGAAGATTATACCCAATTGCTGAATCAATATTATGAGCTTGAGGAGCAAAAGCAAAAGATTTTGCAGCAACTTCAGCATCTTGGCAATTGGAATTACCAAGATTCTGGTTCTACTGTACAGTGGGGTGCTCACTCTGCTTCTCAGGAACATCCTATGGGCCAACCGTCTTACACAGCATACTGCCCATATGTTTGTCAGTGTCTTGTAGCTCCTTGTTCTTTTGGTGGGGCTTGTGGTGCAACTCCAGATATAGGTCAGAATGGGAACTCACCTTCATTTAAAGATGGCAATATAATTGAAACAGCAATTGGAGCTGCTGAAAGAGCACTTTCCTCCTTCAAGATAAAATCTCCTGGTAATTCTAATTTTCATATATGCAAATATCGTGCTTTTGTGTGGGAAAACTTTTTATTAACTTTTGAGTTTTTTAAGCCTTTTTTTTGTCATAGAGATTTTTGGGAGTTCATGTTTCTTTCTTTCTTTTTTCCTTATTGTTAAGAGGGTGAAGCCTTGATAGCAATGGTAAGGTTGCTATTTTGAAATTCATGAGTTATGGGTTCAAGTTGTGAAAATAACCTTTTTACGAAGTAAGGATGAAGTTGCATACAAAAAGCAACCCTTCCCCAATTCTCAAAGAGTGGGGAGCCTCTCATGCACTAGAATCACCCTTTTATGTCCTTATTGTTGTTCACATAGCAAGCACATTTAAGAATGTTCTTTTTCCCCCAACTTGCTATTACCCAAAGCATAATAATATTAAATTATCTTTTGAATCTCAAATAATCGACTAGGAAAAAAGAATTAAAAGAACAACTATTTTTATCATTTATTAGACAAACATCCAAACTTTTTGGTACTGTTGAAATTTGGAGCATGCTGACTGGACTCAGATGGTAGAAACTTGGTGCCTAGTGTTGTGTGCTGCCAGTCAAGCTACTTGAAGTTATGCAAAATCAACTCTAAAATCCCTTAAAAGTTGATGGCCAGATGATATGTGATTCTCCAAAAAAAAATTTATTTTGATTTTTATATTGTAAAGGGATGTGAATTGATTCAAAAGTGACTGAAGATATAGGCATACACACTATTGGCTCTCTCGCACACTTAGAGAGGAGAGGGAGAAACCATGTGAAAGGAAACAAAAGGGAGGAGCTCATGGCCAAGGAAGAAAAGGAAAGAGATGAGAAAGAAAAGAAGAAATAAAGGAAGAAAGGGGAAAAGCCTAGATAAATCATGATCCTTCTTATGTTTTTTTGTAGTATTTACATGCAAATCCTTCCTAGTATGATTTTAGTATGTTCAAGGGATTAAATTGTAGTGATTCACAGAAAGTATTAAATCTTGGAGGTGGTCTAACCCTAAAAGGAACCAAGCTTGAGTTCTGTTGATACAAAACACACTTTGGTAAGGATGATGGTTGTTAGAATCTTGCTTTGTTACCTAAAAAATTTGGCTAGTTTAGTCTGGTAACAATACCTGTATGATTGTGTGCTCATCTAATTAAGAATTTCTGTAATTGCACTTAAATACTTAATCCTCAATTAACCCCTATCCAAGAATAATTAAGGTGGCAATTAACTAGAAAACTTATCATTTTGCTTTGGCCTCAGGAAAATCATTTTTTTACTTTCATTCAGTAGTTTATTAATTCAATCAGACTTATGTCAAATTTCATCTTGAAATTCATCTATTAAGAGACCTCATAAGTCATTTTAAATTTGAGGTACTCATGCTATCATACAAAAAATTTTCTTTGGCTTTGACCTTAAAAGTCAGAATTTCACTAAAATCATCAAATTCCCAATGTCAATTGGATATCCAAATTTTCATATCTCCGTCATTTGGTACCTCATTTCGTTACTTATTTTCCTTAATTATGAATTGGCTGGTAAAAATCCTAATTTTTCAACTTTTTCCGATTTGAATATATGTTGTGCCAATACTTCTGTTTTCTAGAGTTAGTCCATCTGTAGAATCCTACCTCAATCCGAGGTAATTCAGCACAGTTTTGGGCTTATTTGACTACTGGTTACTATCCACTATGCACTAGGACTTAGGCAAATTAGTTTTTTGTATCCTATCCTTGACTAAACAATTGAACTTAAAACCAATACAGTCCCATTAATAACCTCAAAATCACTTTAACATAAGGTTTAGGGTGTTACTCCAAATCCTGCGTGAATGGGAGACTATTCATCCAAAGCCCTTACACTCTGGTGCAGAGGCAGGCATAGACTTCACTAATGTATCTAAATGGACCAACCAGAACTAAACGGGCATGACCAACCCGCCATTTTCTCTTAAGTGGAACAGAGGGGGAGCCATGCTGATCCTGATGACGATTCTTGATTCAGCACAGTGATGCCCTTTGCTTAGCCACCATTCTAATACCCCTGGGACCAATTTACCATTTGCTTCAAGGGAAGGGTTGTGTGTGTGGCCATCTGTATGAATATTGGGTAACCGCGGTGTCTATTTCATTGGATTACCAAACCACCTGCTTTTGCCAGGTTTCACTCCCACTACACTGACATAACAGCAACATGGCTTCATTCTAATAAATGAAAAGGATGGTGTTTTCTTCAACTTAACTAGACCTGTTTAGATTTGTTTCTCATTAAACTGCCGAGACCAAATGAAAAACTTTGTGGAAGATTTGGAATTGGTTTTGTCGCATATCTGCTTGCCACAGGGAAGTTTAAGAAGAGGGACACACATAAACTTTGTGGGTAAAGGGAGACGGAAATTTAGCAAAAGAGGAGAAGACCAAAAACAATTTGTGAGACACTTAGGGTTGATATTAATTATATGGACCTTACAAAGATAAGACAATAGATAGAGATAAATAATTCATGTAGCCACATAGTGGGATAAAGGCTTGGTATGTTTTTATTGTTGTTTTGTAAATAGAGATGTGATTAACTGTAATTATGAATTTCAAAGAGAATTGGGATATTTTTCTTTTAGAATTTTTGGATTGTGTGTGCACCCTTGTGCATGTGACACAAGTCTTGTGCTGTATGTTTCTTTTAAATTTATACTCAAGTTAATGATCAAAGTAATTTTCCTCAAAATTTGCAGTCAGAATTGTTTGGAAGCTTTTCCAGGCTAATTATCACATATTTTTTCTTTTCATTTGGTTTAGATTATTGGGCTAATTTGTTATGGTTTTTCATCAAATTAATATAAATATCAGCTATTCTGATTAAGTCTGAGTAATCCAAACCAAATGAACACCTAAACAGAAAGCTATTTGAATTGAACACAAACAAACATCAACATCACCTCGTTGGATGTTTTTCCTTTTCTTTTCTTTTCTTTTTTTTTTTGTTTTACACTATTGGGTGTTTTGCTGTTGTTTCTCTCTTTTCGTTTACTTGTATCTTTACCCAGATGATATCAGCTGTTAAATGTAGCAGTACAATCTTTATGAACAACTTTTACAACACCCCCCCCTACCAGGGTTGTATTTGTACACAGAATTCTTCTTGCTTTTTTGCAAAGAGACTGTTTCCACAACTTGAATCCTTGACCTTCTGGTCATAAAAGAGTAACCTTACTATTGCTACCAAGAAAAGAATATAACAAAGACATCAGAAGTTTTTCCCGTCGATCATAATTATTAATATGTCCTGCTAGGAACGTGTAACAATTTGCTGACTTTGTTTATGCATTTTAAATTATAATGTCTTGCTCTAGGGATGCATGTAATTTGGTGTATTGGATTTTTCTCTGGCTTTATTAATTCATTTATAAAACATAATATGTAAATTTCTCTACCTATTCAATTCAGATGCATGCAATTCTGTCTCTTAATATTATTTACCTCTGCAGAGAAAGGGGAAGAGGTGATCCAAGGACAACTGGAACAAAGTGCCATCTGTGAAACAAACCTGACTGATGTTTTTAATGCTTGGTATTCTGCCGGCTTCCACACTGGCAAGTAAGTGATATGCACGATCCTTCCAGATGAAATTTATGTACTTCTGTCAATATTGGCTGCTATCCGTACCCTGCATTCATTGTTCATCAAATTGTACAGTTGGGAAATATTCTTGAACGCTACCAAATTTCTGTTAATGCCAAAATCTCTGGCTCAGTGTATATGTTGTGGTAAACCTGTTACTTTGATACAAAACATTTTCAAGGTCAGATTAGATAAATTAACATGTTCAAGATTCAGCATGATGAGCAAATCTGAAACAAGAATAATTTCAAATTTAGGTAAATGTTTGCTATCAAATTTACATATTGACATATCACAGTAGGTACTCACACCTGAGCCCTTATTTTCTTTTGGAGGGTTTGATTAACAATTTTCTCAAAGGGGTAGGCATTGAAAACTTTGCCCTTGTATATTAAATGGATCCAAGCAATCATTAGTTGATGTTATAGATCCAAGCAAGCAGAGGAACATTGGGCTGCCACTTTTACTGCTGCGTGGTGGGAGTGAATATGCCCAGCAAAGGACCCTGCTATGGAGAAACTCAGCTATGGAGTGAATAGACTCTGTTTTGGTACATTTCCTGTGTGCTGGGATTGTCTCCCCTCTGTTTCCCCCTGGAAAAACTTACTAATCATAATAAAACATTTAAGCACATAAATGTCCACTTTGCATGATATATTAATTTGTGTGCATATAGCGCTAGTCGAACTAAATGTGTCAGAGCAGTTTGAATCAAGTCATTGCATGGTACTTCTTCTTTTTTAATTATTGCCAGATGTCTCATCACTTGAATTGATTATCTTCTTTTCATTACTCACGTATTTAAATTGTTCTATTAGCTTCTATTGCTTAGTGATCTTGAAATTAACTTTTCTTGAGTTAACTCTTTGCCATATGATGTAGATATCTTGCAGAGCAGTCTATGGCAAAGAAACGGCATGGCTAGGCCTGGAACCACATTGTCAGATGGAGGCAATAAAGAGTTTGATACGTTTTTTTACATCTTGTCTACTCTGTATATGCCTCAATGAAGAGTTGGATGGATGTATGTACCATAAGCTTTTTGTTTCAGCTTGTGGAAAATTAAGCCAATCAGTCAAAGAGTTGTAATACTACTACCTGCTGCATGAAAGTATGAATCTGCATGGCTCTTTTTGTACATTGCAGACCAACCAATGGTTATTTCACAGGACACCGTATTACATATTTCGAAGTTGTTTTCATTGTCTCAGGCACTCAAGAGGCCTAGGTTGCAATGAAAACCCTTTGGAAGGGTCAAAACATGATTGTTTTTATATACAATCTTTCTATTTCCTTATGTGATTGTTTCCACAAATCCAATCCAACAGAATTAGACCACCATGTGCATTTACACAAAAACTTTCTTTGGAAGTTTGAATCGGCAGTGGGATATTTCTTTTGGGTATGAGAAGAGGTGATATGGATTGGTCCAGACTCTTTTTTTTCTTTTCTTCTCTTTTGCATCAATTTTTGTTGGTCACATTCCAAAGCTGTGTGTTACGACGACAACTACATTCAGCCATGGATCCTAGATATGATAGGGGTATCTGTGATTCATTTCACAAAGGCCCTGATTACATTTTCCCAATCAATTCAAAGAACAAAAGAAAAGGGATCCGAATACATCTTTACAAAGGGGAACGACCAAGTCATCAAAGTTACTTGGACCTGGCAGTAAAGATATAATTGTTGCTTCCTATATATTTGTTGTCCAGAATTCTACGTCACACCCTCACTTTGGCTGCAGCCTCTTTGATTTGCTCTATTGTGAAAATGCCGAAGAAATCATCGTCTACGACTGCATTTATCACTGCAAGTGCCACATCATCGACGCTAACAGGTGGAGCCAATAGTAGGTCAGAGCACGGAAGAGAGCTCAAGGGTTTAGTGAAGTTTTCAGTAGCATTTAGGAATCTTTCCAATGGCTCCCCGATCAGATCCAGAGGGATCTCCAAGCCATCCACCCGCCTTTTCCCATATATAAAACCTGGTCTTAAGACAACACCTTTGAAGTAGAAATTAAGAGCAAACATGGGAGGTATTAGAAGAAGAGTCATGTTACTTATATATCATTTTTATACATTTTGGACTACACAAAGGGATATTATAATCAAAATATCTCTCGTCTCCATGCGCCTCACGAGTCTCTATGCGCCTCATGAAGAACTTTTTTGTCATTGGTACATCTTTGTGTAGCCCAATGTGTACACAAAGGTGTACCAATAACAAAACATTTTTCTTATAAGAAGCTCATCAAACAGCAGAGTAAAAATTGCATGAGCAAAGAACATATGCTGCTATGGTGGATTTTCACCAAACAAGGGGAGTAAATGCTAAAAGGGAACAACAATTACCAGAAGTTGGATATTTGGAGAGAACCTCTGATTCCGCTTTCCTTTTTCCAGTGAAGTATCCAGATGAAAGTAGAAACGATGGTAAATTATAATCATGCACTGAGATCAAGATGAACTTGGGAATTCCTGGTTGGGAAAGAACATATTTGGTGAGTAGATACATATCCATGAGCATACTATAGATGAGATGCACACATGAAGTCAACATACTATTATTTCGATGTAGTGTCTGCCAACTCTTCTGCAGATCCAGTCCCAGTGGGAATGGAGGAAAGTGACACACTGACCTTCCTAGGGTCCTGTTACCATATGCTGCTATGGTGGATCCAACAAACAGAAAAGGTCCATGCCTCTGTGGTCCTCAACAAATCAGAATATACACGTGTGCCTTTCGTATGTTTTCACTTTCTAAAGTGAGGCAATACTGAATATCATGGGTAACTGCCGATTTCCCAACTATGGAAACTAGATTTCTTAGGATGACACTGAGGATTAATAGAAAGTAACAGAAAAGTAACGTGCTGCTGTCAGACAGCAATACTAAATTTATAGCATTTTAAATTCTGCACTGACAAAACAAGCACAAATATACTGAACACATTTGCCTATTTCTTAGCATAGTAATGTATGCCTAACAGAGGTCCACTCACAGACAAAGTCAATAGAATAAAAAAAAAAAAAAAAAAAGATCCTTGATTTTGTAAATAAATGAGAAGTGAAATCTAAGTTCTTACCAAAATCCTTTGCAGCAGATACTGCAACAACATTAGCCTCCCCATTAATTCTTTGCATCTGTTCTTCATTGCCAAAACCTCCAATTGTTGAAACCACTGCAGTAGCCCCAGCAAGAACGTCATCCCAGTTTACATAAAAAACATCTCCTGCAAGATGTTAATTTGACTTGAATGAATTGTGCCAGATCAAAAATCTTAATCTTTGAGCTAGACAAGGCAGAGTCTAGTCTGAATTGATGAATGATCAACATTGAAGTAAATGGCACGCAAAAGCAAATGTTAATGGAATTTAAAGGCTCAATAAACTAAGCCATGCGTAAGGCAAGAACAACAGGCCTATCCATGTAACTACAACTCAACTTTAGAAAACTGTATGTTAGCTCAAACATGACGAGACTTCAATAGTGGGGATATGGTACTTTCTCTTGACAATGAAATATTTATAGCAATTTCCCTGTAAGTAATTTAGTCACACAGTTAAGCAAAAATCACTAGTTTGTTCATGCAATCTTAGTGATCGATAATCATAGATAGTCCTAGTTGAAGATTTATCCTAAAAACTCTATAAATGTGAAGTAGTTCACCCGATGGGCAAAGTCCGAATGACTTTATTGTGCTACAAGTTTGTGTTTATTTGATTAAGAAAAACTCTTGTCAGAATGAACAGGAAATCTATTCTCTTCACATATTACGTACCTAAGCTAAAGCCACAAAACAAGTCCTATTTCAATCCAAAAATGCTTCTCTGTCAAGATCTAATTAACTCTAATCCTTTTTGGCTACTCTTTAGCCTTTAATTAAACACTCAAAATCAAAGAGTGACTGCTATCAAAGAACTCAAGCAATCCAGTTGTTGCAAATCCTTCAATACAGAGACCTTTCAATAAAGCTAAATTCCAGCCATTTCTGACCTCTAGACCTTAGAAAGTTTTTCCTCTAGTCCACAGCCCAACAACCTAGTCTTTCTGTAACTGTAACACTCATAAAATCAGCACTTATCTTTGTATATGTATGCTGACCGAAATTCTTCTTGCCTCAAGTGGGTGGCCTAAAGCAATAGCTTCTTTAGTATGCCACGTGATGAACTTGACCGTAGGGAGAATTTTCAATTTCCTTGCTTCTTTTACTGCTGTAATTTCTTTACTGTAATTGTTTTACTTACTGCTGTAATTTCAATTCCCTGTTTAGAGTCTGTTGGCCTAGGGAATCCACGTGCATGTGGATATAGCTGGCAGCAGACGGTTACAACCGCCACGCTGTAAGAATCTGCCCTTGGCAGATTGTATAAATCGTTCCCTAAATGATTCCTTGGGGATCAATGAAGAATATCTGAAGATTTCATCCTCTATCGTTCTCACTTTTCTCTCTCATTCTCTCTCTCTCTCTCTCTCTCTCTCTCTCTCCTTTCTCTCTCTCTCTGTTCAGTGCCCTGTTCCTTTGGGAATGCCTTCCCATTCACATCGAATAGGAAGGGAGACAGTTGTCAGGCTTAGGCTGTGACATAGTAGTACATGTTCTGGTAATAGCTTAGAACATTAGGATTCATTAGGTCTTTTCTTCTGAGGCAAACTGCTTTCTTTTGTTGAAAACAGCAAAAGGTGATTTAACAGACTTGTTTGAAAAACTATTTCTGAAACAATGTTTCCTTTTTCTTTTTTGGACAAACAAATGTGTGATAAAGAAAGAACATTAGAGTGGGTGAACCCCTGTACAAGAGACTGAGTAGTAAAGCAGAGGTTCTACCATCATGTTTCAACAATGTTTTTAGAAGGGTTTCTCAAAATGCCCAACTACTGTGAAACAGTTACAGATTCTTTTCTGCATTCCACAAAGCTGTTATCAATGCAAAACTGACAATGATATGAAACAAGAATATTGTTGAACTTTAGATTGCTTCTAATCTAACTGTCCAATCATTCTATGCATGGCCACATCTTTTGTAAGGCAATTATATTACATTTCTACCAAGTTTTATTAGTCTCCCTCTATCCCTTTTGCTACAAACCTTTCTCATTCCATCGACTCACCTCACAGATGAATCTATTTTGCAAAGAGGTAGTTTTGTTTCCAGCTTTACCCTTTTTTTGCAGAGAGGATGTTTCCCCATTTTGAACCTGTGACTTTTTAGTCACAAAGGAGCAACCTTACCATTGCTACCAAGGCTCATCCATGAGCTAGACCATAAACAATGGATAAAATCTCACGATCTAAGATAATGCATGATACTAAAGTACATCAAATAAATATTTAAATTCCAAACAGTAAATTTGAATGAAACACTTGTGGAGCCAGACAATCTTGCACAACACAAGCTCACATGAACTGACCTTAAAAAACCAACTAAACAAACCCCAGCAGCATGACTGGGTGAGTAATTACTTAAAGGCATTCCAAACAAGTATTACTGAAGGAGGATACATTTTTTTCCCCAAACATCAGAATTAAAGTTCTTCAGAATGATTCCATACAACTTTCTGAAAACCACTAGTGTAAGAGAAACTAAAATAATAGAGATTAACTTCATTTCACAAGTCCTTCCCATAAAATTGGAAAATTGCATTTTCCACCTCCCTCACTCAAGCACAAAGACTGGATTGCGGTGCCTACTAGTTTTTCATTTTTATGTTAATAACAATAGCCAAATTATTCATATAACTCAGTGAGTGTCAAGGTTCAACTGAAAACATATTATAGGATAGATGCAAAAAATAAAGATACCTGATTTCCAAGTAACCTGATCTACCCATGAACTTGAGTCTGAAGGTCGCCCTGACCTGCGAACATCAAGTCAAGTTTGAGTCTCTAAAGTCTCATAAAACAATTTTTGGATGCCAGAATGATTCCAGTATTTGAGATGGAAAGCGGACCATTAAGGAGAAAATAGTGAAGAACGTGAAAATTAATGAAGGCAGCATGTCCACGACATTCTCACACCTGCTTAGACTTATGACCTCTATGCCCTTGGATACTGCAGCCTTGCATATGGCAGAACCAACAAAACCACTGCCTCCTAAGACTACAACCTATCAAGTAGAGAACTTTAGTGCAAACAGAATTGTTAAGATTAGCTTTTCACTGTGTAGCTTGATGATCAGAAACACCAACCCCCACCACAGCCCCCCCCAACCCCCCCCCAAAAAAAAAAAAAAAAACTGAAATGAGTGTAGCACTTCATACTTGCTCAGTCTTCACGTCAGCGACAACATCAATTGCAGCAGAGTTGAAATCTTCCCTAACACTGGCATCCGCATAACTGCATCTGACACCAAACCTGGCCACACTATAACCAGAATGGGAAACTTCAACATCATTGTCATAATTTCAGCAATAGCAAGCAGTTAATACAAGCAGGAAGGCTAGAACTGGGAAAAAATTGATCCCCCCAAAAAAAGAAGGAACTGGGAAAAAAAACCAACAGAGTCCGACTCAGTTTCTCACATGCACAAAAAAGTAAACATGTTAAAGAACCTTTATCAATTGTGGCCCCTCTCCTTTCAGTTTTTCATTTTTGCAAGCATAAAGCAGCATAGCAAAAGAGATTGTTAACTACCATAATACCAGTCATAAAAGCAAAGCAACAAAAAGAGTATTGAACAAAAAGAATAAACATAAGATGCCCATTGTCATCATTTAATATTAGGGCTGCCAATGGGTTAGATCTGCCTGCATAATCCAGTCCATCTACAAGAAGATCCAATCTGAATCCATTCATAATTGGGTTAGATATGGACCGACCCATTGGGATTTGCCATTAAACTGGATGCAATACATAAATAGTTAAATACCTTATTACACATACATTCTCTTAACTACCAGCTACTTGCAAAAAATTGAAACAAAGGCCCGTATTTATAAATTCTAATATCCAATTTCATATACTAATTTAAAAGATGTTATTATCATTCATTGATAACAATTAACTTTTTGATTCCATTATTATCCTAATAGTACATTGGCACATTGTTCCCATACGTATTTGGCACCATTCCTCTATTTTGAGAAATTGTGAGCTAACTTTTGTTTGCCTTTTTTGTAATTTTTTATTAAAAATAGCATTTTTGTATAATTTTAAAATATGGGATTTGCAAAAAATAATATAAAATTCCATCTTTTCCATTAAAATTAATTTTGGTGAGTTTTTCATTATGAATGTATAGATATGAATGTCACATCATCTTAAACAAATTTTTTGTATAAAAAATTTAAAAATAGCATTCCTCTTGTTTTTTGTCTCCACTTTTATTCCAAAAACTACATTTGGTTGGATGTAAAATATTTATTTTAAAACATTTTACTTATTTTTCAGTGTTTGGATAGCAAAAAAAATAAGTAAAATATTTTTAAAGCAAATATTTTTACATCACAATATAAGAAAATGAATTAGAAAATTTTGGTAAATCTTTTTCTGGTTTTAATTAAAACTATAAATTTATTATTTTGATGAGCAATCAAACTTAAAGTTACATAATATTGTCAATTTTCTAATGTTTTGACTTTTTTAACATAAAATATTTTATATTTTGATGTATCCATTCTTTAACATAAACTTTTTCCAAACAATAGTAAAATATATTGTTACAATTTATATATATATATATATATATAATATTCTAAAACCAAATGCAACACTAGAGAGAATATGATCCATGAGATCCATATCCTTGAGATCCAGACTTAATACCAATGAATTTGGACAGGATCATTACCTTAATGACTCGTAAGCAAATCGAATCCAAGACAGATCTAGTCCAAACCACAATAGGTATTTTTGAGAACTAGTCGATGCATTAACAAAGATAAATCTGTTTCAGTCACTTGAGAATCAATAAATTTGACACTCTTTGCCACGAACAATTCACAGGCGGAAAAGGAGTTTATCAAATTCTCATCTATGATTGTTGGCCAGATATAACTTTCATTATTATCCAAAACATTTAATGGTACTTCTCTTTTGCTGCAGTCTTCCAGTGGATTCCTCCACAATAGGAAAACTCAAACTTTGCTGATGAACTTAAAAAAGAGGAAAAATGAGAAAGGACCTTGCTGAGTAACTAAAATTAGTATGCCAAGCTTGTAAAAGCTATTTTATTTCCAATATCATCACGAAGAAGGAAAAAGTGGTAAATTTTAGCTAAAAGATAGGAAGCTGAAGGGTTAGCTATTCACAAAATAACATAGCAACAGAAGTACAAATATTCCAGCAGTCTAAACTTAGATTTTGGTATCTACGAAAGGATTCACTAGCATCATCAATCGGCTATTTCATAGAGAGCTGAAGCATATCTGAACATGCAGCTGAGGTAAAATAGAGATCTGGACCAAATTCGGTTTTGAATGAGGCAACTATATATGTGTTCATCAGGTTTATTAAGGTGTTCTTAATTATGCAAGTGCAATCAATACAGCTGTTGAACTCACTCATTTCAATAAAATATACTAAATTACAACAAGAAGTCTTAATCCTACAAGGTAGAGTTGGTTAGTGGACTCACTAGTTATGATGTGCAAATCCTACTTTGAGCCCCCTTTTATGGTAGTTAATGAAGTTCACTTAAAAAGGGCAAGAAAGAGATTGCGCACTCCCTAACATAGAATATGTATACAACTTACAGAAGAAGGGTTCTTGAAATTTACATTTGTAAAAGGACAAATCAAGAACCAATTAGTGTTGTATCCAGAATTAAAAAAGGGCAGACAGGGAAAGATCGTATATCGCACAAGTTAGATACAGATTTCATTCATAGAGAATCATTCTTGAAATTTACATTTGTAAAAAGAAAAATCAAGAACTAATTAGTGTGGTGTTCACAATTAAAAAAGGGGAGACAGGGAAATATTGTACATCGCACAAATTAGATACAGATTTTATTTACAGAGAAGCATTCTTGAAATTTACACTTGTAAAAACATACATCGGGCACCAATTGGTTGTTTAATTTCGCAAGCTAGTTCTGATTATAACTGCATAATAGGGAACGAAACCATACAAATTCATAAGAACTTGCAAATAAAATCCAAGAAAGATAACCGCGTAGCTAACTAATTTGTTAAAAGCCAAAAATGAAAGAGAAAACTAAACATAAACAGTGGGAACATTTCGTGCAAGAAACGTCCAATAATCAGAAAAAACAAAGAATCTATATACATAAAGAGAGAGACAGATATAGAGAGAGAGAGAGAGAGATAGGGAGGGTGAGGGCGAGAGATGACCAGGTTTTCGAAGGGAATTGGTAATGATTACAGAACGGACGAGAAAACAACGAATCTCTCTTCAAGGAAGTCGGAGCAGTAGAAATGGCGGCGAAAGATGAGAACGTCGCCATAGCAACCGAGCTCTGTATTTATGTCTGTGGAGAGAGAGAGAGGGGAGGAGAGAGAAGTGTGGAGAGAAGTGGATGCCCAGTACTTGTGTTTTGAGGTTTTCATTTTATATTTGCTTTATTTTTATATTAATTAATATAAATATATTTATATTTATTTTAATTTTATATTTAAATTCATAAACAAACGAATCTCTAAATACAATTGAATAAATTAAATGCAATAAACACGGGTTTGAGCCTCAACTTCAACTTATACAGTGACATCTAGTAATCCCATATGTTAATAACATAAATTTAAAAATATATATATAAATTATATGTCTAAATTTAACTCAATAAAATTTATTAAAATAAGTAAGATAAAGTTGTATTAAGATAAGATTGAAATGTTTTTCAAAATAATATATGCAATGGTCAAAATAAAATTGTAAAATATTCTAAAATTTTTATCAAACTATTTGTTAAATTTTTTAAAATACACGAGAGAACGTATGCGTTATTTTATTTTATCTGTAAGATCTAATATATATTTATCTAGAAAAATAAGAGATAAACATATCTAAAAAATATCATATAAGAAGTCACGTAACTTCTTTTTTAATGATCGTCAGATAAATTTAACAAACATATTAAAAAATTAAAAAAAATTAAATATTTTCCATATTTTATATTTTTTATTAATATCTTGATTAACAAATACTACTTTGTCATATTGTATCATTCATATGAACTTGCAGAATCATTCTTTTTTATCTGTAAGATTCAATATATCTTAACAATTTTTTGAAATACAAAGAAAACATTTCTACCCATCCACATTTCTTTACTTATCATTATTTTACATTTTTTAATCTTATTATATTATCTTGAGTAATCATATAATATTTTTATTTTTATTTAACTTTTTTAACATATACTCAATAATTATATTATCTTTTTAATGAAATATTATTTTATAATATTTTTTATTTTTTATAACGTAAAAAAGGTTTTTTTGTGAATCGAACTATTTTTATTATTTCATTCCATCAAAATGAAAATGTATAACAATAAAATTGAATGTTCATTCCATTCCTGAATGTATCGAACATAGTGATAGAATGTAACACATTTTTTTAAAATTAATTAAATTAACTCAATGATTACTAAACATTTTTCGACTTAATTCATTTGAAAATATACAAATTTATTCTAAAAGTATAACCTGGAGTGATAATCAAAGTTCCAACACATCTAAATGTGTTTACATTGAATCTTAATAATATTATTATTTTATATTTTTTTAAGTCATCTATACTCCACTCTTAACCTTGAGAAACTTTTAGAATTTTCCTTTGATATGGTTATTCTCAATATCGCATTAAAATATCTAAATTATTGTCAAAATTCATGAAAATTTCACAACTATTATAACTCGTATAAGATGACTTTTTGAAAAAATACCAACTACAAATGATATTATTAGACTCTTCAAATGATATCATTATTGTGATTAACTTAAATGAGTTTATTGCATCTCGAATGGAAGTCATTGGGACGGGACGGGAGAAAATGAAAGGTAAATTGATAATTTTATCTTTTATTTGATAATACAAATAATTATTGTTATTCCTCAAACGTGAAAATCTTTATTACAATTTCACCAAAACCATAGATGTATTTTTTACAATTGATCATAAACAATATAGTTGTAAAATTGTGAATATCTTATATGGAGTTAATTGTTATATTAAACTTAACAAATTAACATTACAAGGATTGATATGTATATAATTATTATGTTATTTGTATCAGACAGTATAACAGTTGTTCAATACAGGTAGTTTTAGAGACGATGAGTGGGTCTCATGGAAGTGGTGGCCCACACACCATATCCTTATTAGCCTGTGTCGGATAATATATCATATTTCTTTACTTAAAAGAAAATATATATAATTTCTTTTTATATGTATTTAGCAAATTAATCTAGTCAACTTGAATTAAATATATGTATTTAATATAAAATTATAAATAAATGAATCTTAACCAAATCAATTTATGGATAAGAGGTACCAAGATAAACTTAAGTTAAAAAAAAATGAATGATTAAAATATTTAAAAAATAACTATAAGGTGTATTCATATTCCATAAAAATGAAAATGACCCAGTTTTAGAGATTAAGATGGAATATTAGAGCCTATTATTTTTGTTATTTTTAGTTTTAAATTTTTAAAAATAATGAAAATATGTTTATTTTTATATTTTAAAAAATAACGAAAATTTGTATAAAGAAAACTTTAAATAATAAAAAATTATTTTAGTTGTTTTTATCATAAATACATTCAAAATTTTTCAAAAGCAAAAAATGTTACAGATAAAAAATATATATTTTTAATAATTTTAAAATAGACACTTAAAATATAAAAATAAAAATAAATTCAAAATTTAAAACTAACAAGAACATGCTAATTATTTATCCAAAATGATTTTATACCAAGACAGAAAAAATCACCGTGAGTGGCTATTTTGTAAATCACAGTGATAACTGATACGGTTTTCAACAATTTTATTGCTTAATCATGTTTATGTATTTAAAATAAAGGAAATTTATTCTTCCAGATCAGCGTCAGCGAGGGTTTCACATAGCTTCCATTGCGTTCAGAGCAGAGCTGCAGGAGGTCTGAAAATGGGGAAATCATCGTCCACGGCGGCAAAGGATGCTCAGGCGCTTTTCCACTCGCTCCGTTCAGCTTACGCCGCCACTCCGACGAACCTCAAGGTTTTTCTCTCTCCTTCCGTCTCTATATACCATCGCAATTGCCCATGGCGCTAATAATCTATATTGACTTCGGGCTCTTCTCATGTAGATCATCGATCTGTACGTCATGTTCGCTGTCTTCACCGCTGTGATTCAGGTACTGCGATCCTATCTTTAGATTCTCGCCGATTTAGCGATTAATATTAGATCTGCTTTTTTTTTTTTGCCGACTGTGGTTTCGAGATTACTGGTTCATAAAGTTTGCTACATCTGTTTGCTGTTGCTGGTTTTTATCAGTAATACATTGGATTAAATACTGATTCTTATTTTTGAATAAGTGGAACAAGCAGCAGTTGTTGGGCCGTAAGTATTCTTGGGAACGTTCTTTTATTTTTTCTTTTCAATTTTGATGTTTGGAAACTCTTCCATTTGTAAACTAATGACAACTGTCCTTTGGGAGTATCTAATAGCCAATGTCTAGTGTTTAAGGGTAATAAGAATTCCCCCATGCATTCCCCAAATTTCATATTGAGGTTAGATAACCTTGTACAAGTGGCTTTTTCAATAGACCAAATTGCTCTGCCTTTTATATGTCTGCCTAAATTATTTATATTTGGTTAAGCACTTAAGTCTACTTCTTGTCCTGGGTTCAATTTGCCAAATCACACAAACCCCTCTAGGCTCTGGTCATCTCCAAAATTTTTTTTTATAAGTTGTTTCCGTTTTCCTTTCTGTAGTATTGGCCATCTCCAAAATGAGCAACAACAGATAATTGACTCAAAAACCATAAAAGCAGACATACTGTTGAAGAAGTAATTTGTGACTAAATTTTTTGGAAGAACCTAAAGATGGAGAAAATGATACAAGATAGATTGACCAGAGAATTCTGAAATGGCCACACTAAATGAATCCTTCATACAAAGTGCTCGTTGATAATTAGTCTGTCCAAGAGAAGAAAAGTTTAGCTGCAATGGAAACACAATACTAATGAATCCGTGACCTTTTGAGAGTCATATGAACTCCATGTAACATTGCCCCAAATTCATTTTAAACCCTCTCTGATAGTGTACCTGCGTCTCAAAAGATATTATGTTTCTTACATATTAAAAGGGAAAAAAAATCCTTATCAAAATATTTTAGTACCAAGGTGCACATCATCTCCTCCATTTTTGAGCAGATTGTTGGTGGAATGGTACACTGCTGATCTATTTATAAGACGATAATATCAAAGTACTCACTTGTTGACAAGGAGGTAATCTGGTTAATTGCCATTGAAGTTTATATCTTCCCTGAAGCATTATCTGTGTAGGTTATAGATCCTGGTGCAAGAGTACAGACAGGACCTATTGTGCCTTCTAGATTGAACATGCTCTTGCACATTGCTCAAAACTAGCTGGATTTTTAGGAATGCTAAAAAATTTCTTCTCAGATGACATATGCTATCTTCATTGTGATTTACCAAAGATTGTCAACCTTCAAAATGAATTGCAGACGAGTTGATTGTTGGAGAATAAGGCATAGGGTTAAGGCGAAAGCATGCGATTATTAAGGACTCAAGCTTTCAATGCCATTATCCTAGAGTATTTTTATAGTCTATTGTTGGACTACTAGGAGATCAATCCTATAATAATTTGGGTAGGCTTTTGTTATTTAATTTGTAAAGGATTTTCATTCTTTTGTTCATTCTCAGGGATGCCTAACATTTTCGTGCTTACAACAGTCATCCTGTTCTCACCATCATGCCTTGTGAGTCAATTGTCATGGATGGCTATTGATCTCTATGAGATTCTGCATTGTTTAAAATTTCCCATCTTGACCCTCTAGTTGACTGTTATTGAGGACAGTTGGTCCCATGGTCAACTGTCAATCGGTTGTGGGTCTGTGATGGCTAGTTTTCTAGTACATTCTGAAACTCGACAGATTATTATCAAACTTATACGCAAGTAGCAGTTAGGAAAGCTTTAAAACTGGTTCTTGGGCTATGCATAAGCTCTCAAAAAGGGATGAAAAGATGTATCAATTGCATTAAAAGCTAAGAAAACAATGACAAGTCTCTCAACCTAAAAGCAAAATGAAGCTGTATTGAAGTGCCTTAAAGATCTATCATTAAAGTTTCTTGTACCTAGTTCTGTGAAGTATATATCTCTCTTGCATTATTAGTTCGTATTATGAATGTCCTGAGGAGAAGGATAAGAAAGAAAAGGCAGTAAGAAGTTAAAAAAAGGCTTTTGTTTGGGATGTGGATGATTCAAGTGGATCATCCTCATCTTCAGAATCTGAAGTTGAGCATCATTAAAAAGAAAAAGGAAAAAAGAGACTTCTTCTCTATCTGCTCTTTGCTTGACGATTTCATTTTGCCAATTAACAGGTGGTTTACTTGGCTATTGTTGGATCATTCCCTTTCAACTCCTTTCTTTCGGGAGTTCTTTCTTGCATAGGCACAGCAGTTCTTGCTGGTAAGCAGAATAATATTTTATTTTAGTGGAGAGATTGTACCAAATACATATAAGGCAATAGGGACTGATTGTTTCTTTTGGCCACAGTTTGTCTCCGTATTCAAGTGAACAAAGAAAACAAAGAATTCAAGGTAAGCTCTCCTTTTCTCTGTACACAGTCTCACATATGGGGGAGAAGAATGAGAGCTTGAGATCAACAAACGTTGCAAGCACAAACAGAATCTATAGGTTCTTTTGACGTTGCATTGTGTAAATTCTCAAGCCTGTGCAGTGTGACATCTATTTAATCATGGAATTGCAGGACTTGCCGCCTGAACGTGCTTTCGCAGACTTTGTTCTCTGCAATTTGGTGCTTCATTTGGTGATTATGAACTTCCTTGGATGAAGTTGGGATCCCAGGAGGGCGGTAGGAATATTGCTTAAGGAAATAGTTCTGTATCCATCCAGCCACTGTTTTGCCTCTGATTTTAGCATACAGACTTGAACAACATCAGGATTGGAATATTTCTCGATGTCAGGATTTTCATGCTGCTGTGTAAACATCGTTTAGTTAATTTCAGTTGCTTATGTCTCTTTTGGCGGAAAATGTTGTTGGGAAAATTTCGGCCTTTACTGTTATTATATCATCTCTGTCATGGGAATTGGAGCTGAGCTCAAGTCTTTGTTTGAGTGAGAATGTGACCACTGGAATGGAAAGGAAATGAGCTATGGATGAAAAATGTTTCTTTTTTATTTTTTGGACATTTGAGAGAGTACTCACCGAAAGTAATTAAAATGTTTCTCTTTATGTGGGATCTTTTAGGAGAGTAATGGAAATGAATTGAATAAAAGTTAATTGAATAATAAATGATTACTAAGTATCACCTTAATGGAAAACTAGACTATTGTAAATTAAGGACACTAAAATTAATATCGCCTTGCTAAAGCAAGGGCAGAGGGGTGGGTGACCGATTGTCATTTTATCATTATTTTTAATTTAAGGATATTTTTTTAAATATTAATGTTAATATGTTGGTATATAAAATTGGATTTTTTTTTTTTTTTCATTTCATCCCTCTCCCCTCTTGGGATGTCTTCCCTCGGATTTTCGTTGCTCGGTCTCATAATCTTTGACAAAAATATAAATTTGAGTCTAATTTACAATGACTAGAGGGTGGATTCAAATATGAAAATTCAAATCATTTATCACTCTCTACTAATTATTGGGGCATCATCTCTTTCCCATATAGCCGATCTATGTATGGGATAAAAAAAATAAATATTTTTTTTTTGCATATAAAAATAGTATATAGATATTTTTCTAATTGTTAAAAAATCTTACTTTCAAATAGTGACAACAATCAACCCTTCACCGTATGGAAATAGGATTTTCTTTATTTTCATATATATGTATATACAGTATTTATTTATTACATAATTGTTTAGCCAAATTCATGCTGACATGGATTGATCGAGTGGTTTACAACTTGGCATGACCAAAAGCCAAGTTTATAAGACGACAGGATTGTTAATAAATAAGAAGCGACAAAATACAATTTTTAACATCTACAAAAGAACCAAAAACAAAAATTATTTATCGAACCAATGCTAAATAAACCCCCCTCGCTGTCCAAATTCCAATGCATTAAAAATGCCCGAAAAGAAAAACTGGCCCATGCAGGTCTCGAACCTGCGACCTTCGCGTTATTAGCACGACGCTCTAACCAACTGAGCTAATAGGCCAACTGCTACTCTGATTCTACATAAATATCTTCAAATGAGAAAATAAGACTACATTAATGCGCCACTTTGAAGCTGCACAAAATAAAATAAATCCCCCAACTTTATGAGTTAGGTGAGATAATCAATTTTAATATATCGGCTAAGTAATTAATTATAATATTACTTGCCGACGTTCAAAATTGGTCGATCATGATTCGTCGGCTCGCACTGAAAGAATAAACACAAATGCCAAGAAAAGAAACAAAATAGGACCAATAACAAACTGTATGCAATAAAGTTTTACATAATTTGACTAGGATGATACCCAGTTCACGACTGTTCTCCGGTTATTCCGATAGAGTAATAGTATATTATTTTTCTCCTCCTTATACAATAGTTTTCGACTCCTATTTATAGTGTGGGGTGTTTATAAGTTTTATAAAATCCAAATTAAGAGGATAATATCATGGAGACAACATGTCTCTATCAGCTCCATCAAATCGGGAGTAGATTCTGCATTATCAAGGATTTGGTTTGCCTCAGATGATGCATGTGGACATCGCCTCTAATTATTTCATGATCTTTTTGTTATGCGAGTTGAAATGTTCGATCAATGACCGGAAAGCATCACTGTAAACTCATTTATTTTTGCGATCTTAGCTCGAGTTTCGACGACGTTCGGCCTTGGCCTTAGGCCAGTTGAACTTTTGGAGATTGGGCTGGCCTACTCAATTGATTCCAGGCCATAAGAAGTAATATAGAAAATACCCATAACACCATTTGTCATGTCTACATATGATCAAAGTTAAAAGACATCTTATTTAAGATGGTTAGACTATATGATATAAAAAAAAAACAAAATTTATTATTTGAGCTAGGAGTTTACAAAAATAAAGAAAAAAATTATTTGATTCTCGACCCATAACTTTATTACTCATAATCTCATTAAAGTTCACTAATATAGACCCCGTAGCAATCTAATATTTAAATATATAACTCTATTTATAAGTAAAAGACAATTTTTTCAATTGTAATTGAATGATTATATATGCTAAGGGATCCAATAAAATAAATTAACCAAAATTTTATATTAAACACAGCAATGGATGACTTGTCTTTTTACAAATACAACAAACAAAGTGGGGATTGAAGTTATATATCCAATGCCATTAATTAATGAATGACCCAACTTTGGATAAGATTTTAGGAAGTTTAATATGCATTTTTCATACCAATCCGTTGCTCGTCAACACCTATGCTTCTTAATAAAAGTATTGGATTTGATATCTGACTTTGATTTTGAGAATCATTCATCGCCAACACCTATGCTTCTTAATAAAATTATTGGATTTGGTGTTTCACCTTCATTTAGGGTAAGTTTGATTGGTCAACTTTTTTTTTTTATGAAAATTGACCATTTTTTATTCAAATTTTAACTTTTAAGTTGTTTGATTGGCCAAATTTTTTAGACAAAATATTTTCTCACTTTTTGTCATGTGGTCAAATTTTCCACAAAATGCTGGAAAATGTTTTGTCTTGGAGTAGATTGAATTTTCCAAGAACTATGAACACTAACCAACATGTTCTCTATTAAACTTGTCTCCAACTTGTCTCCAATTAGTTTTTTCACACATTACTTTCATATCATCTTCGTAGGGTTTCTTTGCTATTGTTCGTCATCGGTCTCCGCCAAATCTAAGTTCTAATTCCAAATTCCCTTTTGTCTTCATCCACAATAAGGTTTACATTCTTTTTGGTTTCAGTTAATTTCGAGTTCCCTTTCATTTTTTGTTATGAAATCATATGAAAATTACCATAGTAAGGTTTGAATTCCCCCTTTATTCTGGTAAGCTTCGATTCTCCTTTGATTTGTTCTAGTTTCTAAGTTCGCATTCTTTCTAAGTTCATCTTCGATTTTTTTCTGTCGATTTTGAGTTGTCCTTCGATTTGTTGGTATTTCATATTTGATTTGTGTTATTATTGATTTGTTTATTAGAATCTTAGTTGCTTGTGTATTTTACGTGTAAGTCTTTAAAATAGTTTTCCTTTAATTTGCTTGTGCATGTTACGTGGGAATTTTCTAATTTTATCGTCAGAAATTCACATGTTGGGATTTCATTGTGTAGGCGTGTCAAATTTCAAGTTAAAAAAAAAACAATTTTCACGAAAAAAGTGACAATTTTCATCGAAATAATAATGGCTATTAAATAACAAAACTTGAAATTTTTGACTATTTTTATAGAAAATAATGGCAATTAAACACAACAAAAATGAAAAAGTACAACAATTTTTAAATTGAAAATTAACTCAATCAAATACATTTAATTGACATTTTTTCTATAATTTAATTCTACTCAATTCAATTATTTATAAAATATTTTATTTTCATGATTGCAATCAAATGCACATTTAGAGAATTTTAAATATTTTGCATTATATGTGCTTTATCAAAACTAATCTGTTATTTGTGTCGATGCTAACGTAACAACAAATCATTAGAAGGGGGATCCAATCCATAATTGGGACCCACAATCCCAATGATCTGTTGCCACATCAATGTCGGACAATAAATTGAGGCTTTATGCTATAGCATTTTCCATAACATAAAGGATAAATTAATTATATCCCTTGAATTTTGAGTTTTTAATTAAATTTTAAGTTTTATCATATAGTTTGTGAACTTTTCTCAATGAATCACAACATCTCATCCCTTACTGACAATATTAACTAAATTAATTATAACCCTTTAAACTTTAGGAATTTGGACCACAAGCCCCAAAACTTTACACCTTTGCTACATACTCGCCCAACTTTCTCAAAATGTCTCGAATATCCCATTTGTAACAAACAACAGTAATTAAATTAAATTTAATAAGGATTACAGATAATTTTAACTTAAATTAATTTAATTAATATTAATTTTTATAAATGGGGCCACTTAACTATTTTAAAAAAGTTCGGAGACTAATTTGATAAAAAAAATTCAAGAAATATACGAGTCAAATATCAATTTACTTAACACCATTAGTAATAGATGGGTCTTGTAACTAATTTGAAAAAGATTCAAAACTTATAAAAATTCACAATTTTCTTGCTGGTCTGTTTGTTTAAATAAAAATTTATAATTTTTATGAGGCATGGATAAGCATAAAAAGCTCACGAATCAATGCATCATCATCTACACGAACTACTAAAAAACAGCGCATCTAATCTAAATTCATTCGCATTTCCCTTTTCTCTTCCCCCTCAGGAGAACAAGAAAATTTGATACTTTTGAAGTCACTGGGAACCAAAAGGTCACCGTCGCAGGCCCACTTCAGGACAAGCGTCCCGATAAGTCTTGGCGGTTTCAAGCTCCGATGCCACCCACTCGCTCTCTCTAACTAGCTAGCTAATCACAGGCCCCGCAAGTTCGCAACGAAATGCACGTGCGCCCCCGCACCTCTCTCCCCGTCTCTCTGATAAGGAGCAACCATCGCTCTTTTCGATCTTTTCTCTCTCTCTCTCTCTCTCTCTCTCAATGCATTCTCGGACTATGTTGATCCTCTCCCCCTCGCCTCACCAGTACTTCTTCGCCGCAGATAGGGTTTCGTTCCAGAAGCGCGCTCCGGTTACTAGCTCGGCAGCGGTTCGATCGAGTGCTCGGAGGTGTCCGTGCCGCGGCGTGCTCTACTGCTTCTCGAGGACCAGAGGAACGGCGGAGATGGTGAAGGAGGAGCCGGAAGCTTCCACGGTCGTGCCGTCCAGCTCCGGTTCGGGGACAAGCGCCGCCGCGGTCGGCCACTCGCGCACATTTCTCGATGTCCGAACGGAGGAAGGTCAGTTCTCTGCAATGCTCTGCTTGCTTATTCTGCTTTTGGACTTCGCGCATTGGTTTTGGAGTGTTTGTGCCGAGTAGACGGTTCAAACATTCGCGCTTCACTAAATTCACTGTAGAGCTCGGGTTAAAGTGTGCTCCCCGTGCGTACAGACATATACGCGTTCCGTGTTTTCGGCAGTTGGCCTGAGAATGGAGAAATAGTTGCTTTTTTACTTGCTATCTTTCCTTGTTTGATTGGTACACGCGGTTGAGGATTTTTGGACGACTATTCTGCACAAAATAAATAACTTAAAAAGGGTAGATACTTGTTCGGCACGGTCCACCTAGGCTTTGGGCATGAGGAAAAAATCTGCTCCAGGGCATACGTGGAGTGGTCGGACAAGCACAAGTGATATGCTGGGTCACTCGTGGGTTGTGAGTTCGATCCTGGGTAGTGAGCCAAAGTCTCGTACCTGCGATTTACCTCATCCCCCTGGAATTGAGGGCATGAGCGGCAGAAGCCGCGCAAAAATGGTCATTCCAAGAGGAAAAAAATTCTATTGTCAGGAAAAAAAATTATGATGCGAGAGATTTCAAAATATATTCTAACAATTTGAGCATGTGAGTTTGCATCCATTTTCCTACTCTCTGGTATGCGTAGATAGTAGGTCATCCTTATAACCACGGATGATCATTATTGAAAATGAAATTTTTGCATAAAATTATCAGCTTACATATCTGAATAGTATATTTGGAAGGATAAGCTACCATTTCAAACTGTTTTCATTTTGAAATAATATTCAAAATTTCTAATTAAAAAAAAATTTTAACGTTGTAATTTTTTCCTGAAAAAATATGCCTAGGATTTATTATTTTTTTTGTGAAAAATATTATTCCATATTTAAAAATCCATTCTTTGATCGCTTATAGACACGTTGCTTGGTACTGACAATTGAGCACAAGGGTTTCTACATGTGACATTACCAAAAGACCGTTTGTCAGCTTGCCAATGCCACCATTGCTGAGAGGGTGAAGAAGAACATGCTACAAATTGCTGGAGAATGAAAGGTGAAGGAGCATAAGATCATTAAATTCAAAATCTCTAAGTGAAACAACAGATTTCTAATAGAGAGAGAGAGAGAGAGAGAGAGAGAGAGAGAGAGGTGAAGGAGGAGGATATAAGGAGGGTGTAAAATCCAAATCAAGTTGGAATAGATCTGTGCCAAAATTTTGTTTGAAATACTGTTCCAAAATCATTCAATGTGAAGACTATGCAATTCAACTCATTGAGGCAGGCCTCGTTAGCAATGGTAAGGTTGCTCCTTTGTAATTGTAAGGTCACGAGTTCAAGTTGTGGAAACTATTTTGCTAAAAAACAAGGAGAAGACTGCTTCCAAAATATGACTCCCGCTGATCCCCTCTCAAAGCACTGGACACCCCTTTGTAAAAGATATACGTTCAGCAGGTAAACAAGAGGTTAATATGAAGAATACTAAGCCTAGCAAGGTATTTCAAAGTGAGAACGAATTCATTTTCTTCTGCCAAGGAAGAGATGCAATGGTAAGGAATTCTTATTTATTTGCAATAGAAAATTTAATATACAGCATGCACCCTGCAAAACATGGTCGCACATTTTGGTGTGCATATTTCTTTCTAATCTACAAAGAGAATATTGGGAATCATTCAAGTAGATTCTCAAGTATTTGGAGGATTTCTCCAATTTTGGCTTGTTTTCTCAAGATTTTAAACTGGTCTTGAAATATTTTACAGTAGTTGGCCTGGACAGACAACCTTGATTGCAAAATATCAACTTATAGATTTCTATTCACTTCTACAAGGGAGTTTATATCATGATAGTCAAAATTACAGAGGTTTTTTTATTTGTAATCAAGGCTGAGTGGGTTGTCATTTCTGTAGTAGGGAAAAATGCTTTGGATAAATTATATTCTCCAAGAATTGTGTTTAAAGCAAGGAGTGTATATGGTGTACATTGTGACAGAAATATCATGGATTTTAACAAAAAATTCATGCATCATTCATGCACTGAGCACTTAGATTAGATGCCCCTATTATTGAATATGCATAATTATGGAGATGTTGCTAATGTAACTTAAGAAGATCAAAACAGATAATAATTCATCTGATATGATGATGGAACTTATTCTGTGATAGAATTTTGAATTCTGTAGAAGCATGTTCAAAATGAAATTTAAGTGAATGGTTGTGTTTGGTGTTCCTTTCTCTAGTGGATGTGGTACCTTATATAGTAATGGAAGTTATTCCAAGAAAATAGTTTGAGTTTTGTATAAATGTGATCACAATGGATTTTAGACAAAGGATTGTGTTTAGTGTTCTTTTCTCCCATGGGTTTGGTAGGGGAAATTTTGAGGTCTTTTCCCTTTCGTTGGTGGTGGAGTTGTAAAATGAAATCTATGTTCTATTATGAGCAGACAGCAAAAGCCAGTGGGCAACTAAATCTGCATGTATTAATAAGATCAGGTCCTGTATGCTTTATTAGATTTCAGCTCCAAAATTCCCCTATAACAAGGGGGTGGAAGTGCAGGATGAAGCACTTTGTTCTTTTGAATTTCTCTTGTTACAAGAACAAGATAGAAAATTATAATGCAACAGTTATGAAAAAAATTATAGATTTATCCATATTTTCTATTATTATAGTGCATGAGAGAATTAAAAGAAATTATAATTTTTTATTTCTCAAGGTCTTTGGTCATGCACTTGATAGATGTTTTAGATCCATTTTTGTAGAGAGATTATTTGTTTACCCAATTTTAAGAGTGATTGTGTACCCATTATTTAACTGACAGTGAGGATTTTCCTTTGGGATTTTTCCCTCTAATTATTGGAGGGTTATATAAAAAATTTGGCATGTGTTACAATGTCTTTTTCATTTTTTTTATTGGCCAACCAACTGTTCTTTAATTTATAGATAGGTATGTTGCACCTAACAACTTGTTAGGAGTGTTCATTTCCCCTGGGCGGACCACCATATTAAATATCAAATTTTGAAGATTGGGTTGAGGTAGGATAAGTGCAAAAGATTAAGTTGACATGTTCTTCATGCTGAATGATTTTGGTGGATTTTTTCCAAATAAAATCCTAGCAAAGATTTGTTATTTTCCCTTTCATTTGGATTAATGCCTACCATAAATAAATAAATTTGGAATGCAAAGAGGTGTGGGAAGAGGAAGGGTAACGGAGGAAAAGAGAGCAAAAAATTCACTTGAGACTTATTGTCTTTCTCACTAGGGAATATAGGCATGTTTGTGTGAAGGAGATTGCAGTCCCACCCTAACTACTTTCCAGGTTGTATGGTGAATTCAGTTTCTTGATGTATTCATTGGGGGATTGCTTTTGGTTTATTTATGTTTGCTTGAGCTGCATATGTTCTGGTGCCTGCATAATGTATATCTACATGACGATAAAAGAAGGAAAATCCAGTTTAAAAGAATAGAGAAGAGCGGGATGATACATCAATTTTTGAGTATCAATCTGGCAATTTGGTCTTTAGATACAAATACTAGAAATGCAAGATGTTTTTGCATCAGTTGGTTTGTTCATGTGGAGTAGCAATCCAAATGCTGCCTAAAAGAGGCGGGACATCATTGATGAGTGGTTTGCATTATCTAATTACGCTCAGCATGTTGGGGCTTGGTTCTGCTGTTTCTTCTCATAGGAAAATATTTCTTCTGCCAATTTGATCTCACATGCATTAAATCTCCAATTCCTAACTGCTGTCTATGTGTGATTTTTTTTTGGGTTTGTTCTCAGATATATTCCTTCCAGAGGATATGACCATGCATAAAGATTTCTGGAGGTCTAGAATTCATGTAGTAGACCCACCTAATGGAATTATGGCATGTGATTGTTGTTGTTCTTAGATATATCATTGTTGCCTTTATTTATAGAGTCAGCAGACCTGTGACCATCTAGCTCAGCATGTTATGATGTTATGATTACCATGCTTTGTCAATAGGTCTCACATGCTGAAGATTCTGACATCCTCAAAGTCTTAAATGGTTAAATATGTTTATCTGTAATCAATATGGTGCTGCTGTCTTATGTTGGATCAGCATTACCCTTTATAGATTTGCTTTCTGGAATCAGAAAGGAAGCAGAAGCTGGAAGGCTGCCTTCAAATGTTGCTCAGGCAATGGAGGAATTGTATCAGAATTATCGGAATGCGGTATGAATTCTTTAAAATTCATGCTATTTTACTGCAGGAACAGGATCACCCCCCCCCCCCCCCCCCCCCCAAACTCTTACAATTACTTCTTAAAGTCGTGTACTGTTGGTTTTTTCATCCATTGTATTTCTGCTTGTAATTGCTTCTCGATTACTTATCCCAAGAAAAAAAAAAAAACAAAAGAAAAACCTTTGCATCATGAGTATTTTCCATATACTTGAAACAGAAACTACAAGCATATAAATGCTAAAATTGGGATAACAAGTTATTATTTGGAAGTGATGGATTTCTGTGATTTATTCCCCAGTTTCGGTTTTTATTGATCTCTCTCTCTCTCTCTCTCTCGCTCACTCTCGTCAGCTCCTTGAAGCTGACAAGGGATTTCTTCTGGTAGAATTGAAGAATTCAAGGAGGAAGACAGAAAGAATATGAGAGAAAGAGAGAAGGAAGGAGAGGGGAAGATAACAGAATATAGAGAGAAAAGCCAGTTGCCATAACCGCCTGGAATGTATACCCAGTACAGCACACCCCTAACCAACTAGGTACAATCAGCTTATATCCGCTTCCACGGCTAAGTCCTCTTCTGTAGGGGGAAGCTCCAAGCTAATGGAATCAGTAGGTCAGACTGACTTCTTCAAGAGAGAGACGTGAAAAGCAGGGTGAATCATCACTCCTTTCCCAGTAATTACATGGCCTAAGTATTCCACTTTCCTCTCGGCAAAAGTACACTTGGACCTTTTTACAAATAGTTGATTGGATCGGAGGATCTTGAAGGTTATCTGTAAGTGGTTCAGATATTGATCCAAAGAAGGCTGTACACTAAGATGTCATAAAAAAATACGAGGATAAATTTTCTCAGATAAGGGTTAAAGATATGATTCATCAAGGTTTGAAAGGTAGCAGGGGCATTAGTTAGGCCAAATGGCATAACTAAAAATTCGTAAAGGCCTTAATGAGTTATAAAGGTAGTCTTAAGAATATCAGCTAGACTCATCCTAATTTGGTGGTATCCTAATCTTAGATTGAGCTTTGAGAAGATGGTGGCTCCTAATAATTTGTCTAGGAGGTCCTTGATGATTGGAATAGGAAATTTATTTTTGATGGTGAGGGAATTCAATTAGCGGTAATCAACACAAAACTGCCATGTTGCATCCTTTTTTTTTAACTAGGAGGACGGGTGAGGCAAACGGATTTTGACTCAGCTGGATTATGGACTTGGTTAGCATATCCTTGACCAATTTCTCTATTTCAGCTTTTTGAAAAGGAGAGAGATCTAGGATCGGACATTGACAAGCTTTGTATTGCGTTTTAAATGGATAGTGTGGTCAAGGAAATGGGTTGGGGGGTAGGTCGGGCAGTAGGTTCCGCAAACAAATCCTCAAACTCAATCAACAATGAATGTAAAGAGTCACAAGTTTGTACCTCGGTAAGAGAATGTAGAATAGGGGCGGGATTAAGCCATGAATGATCACCTTCCTCTGCCTTTGTAGTGCTGTCAACCTCTTCCCCATCAGCCACCATCTCCACTGCATATAAGGGATGCAATTGGGCTATATCAGCTTCCCCATGTTGGAATAATCTTTGCATCGTTCGGCCAGTCAACGTCTTACGGTCTCCCTCTTCCATGCTCCCTGTTAATGTTACCCTCTTTCCTGACAAGTCAAAAATTACTTCCAGTTTGTTGAAATCAAAAATCAACGGGTTCCCCGTTTTCATCCAGTCTACCCCTAATACAATGTGGCAGCCTCCCAACATAAGGATCCTCAGATCGGCAGTAAACTCATGACCCTGCATCGTCCATTTGAACTCCAGGTACTTAAATCGACTCACCATTTTACTTCCATTAGCAACTGTAACTGAAAGTGGGAGTAGCCTGCACAGAACACTGCTATCCTCATCCAGGAAACTATGTGCTTCAATGAGGATCACCACTCTCTTCTTACCCACCAAGCCTTTCACCTTAATTATCTGTTCTGATGGGCAGCCTTCTATGGCGTGCAACAATATCTCTCTACCTTTTTCTCTGGCAACTCCATTTCCTGTGTCCTCCAACTCACCAGCATTCTCTGCCTCTTCTTCTTCCTCGATTTCTAGGCCTTCCATTTGCAACAACTGCCTCCTACATTGATGCCTCGGGGACTACCTTTCTCCGTAGTGGAACCCCAGCTGCCTTTTCTGTTCCACTGATAGGGACATCACTGGAACTGGATTAGGTGGATTCTTAGGAAGCAAATTTCCTTTATGCCCTATTTGCTGGCCGGGCTCCTCTTCAATTCTGCAATCTGCTTCCAGCATACCCCTTAGCTGTGTTCCTCTGCTTCTTAAATACTGCCTCTAAGGCTAACTCCTGCAGTTGAGCCTTTTCTGCAGCTTGTTTGACTGTGACCGGCTGCCACATCTTCACCGTTGGTCGAAGTTCATCGCTTAATCCGCTGATGAAACTCGACACAAAATACGGCTCGTCCAGGGTAGGACGGGAAATCATGAGTAACGATTTCAATTCCTCGTATCTGGTTTTATGTTCTTCCACTGAACCGACCTTCCTTAACTGGTTGAATTCCCCCACAACGTCAGTCATGGTCCTCTCCCCAAAGTGGACACAGAAATCTGTTACGTACTCCTCCCAACCTGGAACAGTTCTCCTGCTATTCCAGCCCTGGAATCGTAAGTTAGCCATATCATTCAAGTAAGCTGCAGCCAAATTCACCTTCTGGCTTTTTTCCACCCGGTAGTGATGGAAGAATCTGCTCACAATGTCAGACCCACCAGCACGGCTTGCTTCCTTTGAATGCCGGAATATCTAGCTTCGGCATAGAGGTGTGAGTCACGGTTACAGGCTCCCCTCTGTGAATTCTCCGGCTGTTCCTCTGTTCCTAGAGGATTGGTGACATGCGGCCTATCTCTTGTCCCTGTCAAGATCGGGGCTGCGGTAGGCCTTGGAGGAAAGTCCACCGGAAGGCTAGCATTCGGCAACCGGGAGAACAAGCTCAACACGGTGCTCAATTGTTGGCACAGAGGCTCATGACGTCAGCTCGAAGGTTGGTGACCTCTCTCGAGTGGTTGCACCCTCTGCTTGGGTCCGACTTAACTCTTCTTGGGTTTGATGCAGGCCAATATGGCGATATCCATCATATCCATTTTATCGTCGAGTTGTTATTGGGGGCTGTCGGAGCCCCAGCTCTAGAGCATCCAAACGTGTTTCCAGCTGCTTCATCCTCGTCCATTCCGCCATCAGTGACTCTTCTGACTTAAATCGACCACTCGCATATCACCCATTCGGGTCGGAATCGATTTCCGATCACAGAGGCAGCGGCTCCTGCCGTTTGGCTCTGTTCTGTTAGCTGACGTCTGGGGCGCAAACGGGTGGCCAGGAAAGCCTGGTTCTGATGCCCATTGTCAACTCCTTGATCTGACAAGGGATTCTTCTGGTAGAATTGAAGAATTCAAGGAGGAAGACAGAAAGAATATTCGAGAGAGAGGGAGAGAAGGAAGGAGAGAGGGGAAGATAACAGAATAGAGACAGAAAAGATCTGTCTTAGCTCATCACACCCAATCATTACCAGTTGTGGCCTTATGTATAGCCTCCAGCTTCCATAACCATTCGGAATGTACACCCAGTACAGCACAGCCCTAACCAACTAGGTACAACCATCTTATATGGAATAACTATAACTACCATCCTGCCCTTAGGAATGTGACATCTCTCTCTCTCTCTCTCACACACACACACACACACACACATTGGAGGTTCATTTCTAACTGCTTGTATCAATTTCCTCTTTGATGAACCAAAATAATTTAGTATGCCTTTTCACATCTTTTGTTTTCTTTTGAACAAGAATTTTTTGTAGTCCCAACTTTTCTAATGATGATCATTTCTTCATAGTTTTTAAGTAAATAAAGCACCGTGGGTGCTATTTTTCTTAAGATTATATGGTGGCTACAAAAAACTAAAACTTCCACCAGAAACACAGGTCTGTTACAAACTTTGACATATTTGGCGTGACTGGAGTTAGAAGGATTTTGGGGGTCTTCTATGTAGGGTTATTTTCTGTTAACACCCCCCCCCCCCCCCCCCCTCTTTTGCAGATTAGGAAGAATACTCCCTTCCCTTAGATTCCATCTTTCCTTTAATTTTTTTATGAGATTTCTTTGTAGTTAGTTTCTTTCAGCAAGGCTCTGTGTTTCTCCATGGACAGGGTTTGCCTCTTTTGGCAGTTTTCTTTTTTAGTATCATTGATTGGAACAAAAGAAAAAATCATATGTTATATTGTTTCCTTTAATTTTGATACTAAGACTGGGAAAGAGATAGTAGATTTTTCATGTTTTTTATGCCTTGCATTAGGAGGCAACTTCACTCTTCTTGTTGTTCTTTTTGAATACTTTAATCACCAATATGAATCTAGAAAATCAAGAATTTTCTTGTTTGGGGTTTGTCAAATCAAAACCTAGAAACCAACTTACTGTCATGATCACAAGGTGCAAGTGAACAAGGATCGTGAAATCTTCTCTCTTAGTAGGCCAAAAGAAAATCCAAAATAATTGTGGGCTAACAATCCCATGATGACTTTGTATATATCAAAAATTGAATCCCAAAAGCAAATAGATTAGCATAGACTAGTGGAATCTAAGTGCAAAAGTGGAATGCTTTGGTATATCTGAAACTAAGCGTTCCTAAACTCTTATTTGGATGTCACTGTTGTGATTCTTATAGTATCTCCATGACTTGTCAAGTTTTATCTATTTATTTTTTGTGAGCACGAGTTAAGACTTTCAAGCTTTGACTGTTATGTAATCATGACCTTAAGATTTGATAGGAAAAAGTAAGTTGAAGGAAGGAATTGTAGTTGTTTCTTTGATAGCTTATTACTATTGGAAATTAGCTCGTTGGACTTATTTTGTCATGCTACAAGTGCTTGTTTGATAGCTTGATATGCATTATTGGGTCAGTTTATTAAAGTTTTAAGATCTTGGAACAATTGGCAAGTTGACATGCTCTTGCGGCAATCAATGCCTTACACCATTAGTTCGAGGAGGTCTTGCATTCAAGTTTGGTATCCATGTTTGTTTCTCTCAAATTTTTCTTTCCAAAGCAGTTTTTTAAGTTCAAATCTGATTCTTTGTCTTTGTTTGCCCATTATTCTTGTTTGTTGTGCACTTTTATTTGTTTGTATTGGTGCACTCTATTTTGGTCCATTTCTTAAAAAGGTTTAAGATGTTGGAACAATTGGACTTGGTGATATAAAATAATTAATTTGAATCATTCCGTGAATTCAGTGTCGGGCCTTTTCCTTTGTTTCTTGCTGTTCATTTTGGGATTTCCAAACAGGTAAATAGAATGCAAAAATTATGAAGGGACTGTTTTTATACATAACCAGGTCTCTTTAAGGATTAAGTCTTGTTTTTGTTTGTCTTGGCTATGCTTTCCAGTTTTGTATGCTGCTTGTATCTTTTTTCCTTTCTAACTTGTTTATATTTCATAATTTCTTTGCAAAATTTAATGCTTCAGGTTTTCGAAAGTGGAATTCCTAATGCAGATGAGATTGTTCTATCAAATATGACTGTTGCACTTGATCGTATTTTCAAGGATGTGGAGGTATCTGGACTTGATCTTGCCAAGTTTTTTGTAACTTCAGATGAATTTGCCATTTCATGAACATTGCAGTTACTTTACAGGATCCTTTTGTCTTCTTGCCACATCACAAAGCCATACGTGAACCTTTTGATTACTACATGTTTTTTCAAAATTATATTCGGCCTTTGGTTGATTTCAGGTTAGTCAATAATTTTTTGTATGTCTTTTCATTGGTTTACCGTGTGCTAGTGAAGTATTTGAACAGCGTGTTCCTTGTGGACTTGAATTAGTAGTTCAGAACTCACTCAGTATATGACAGTGCTACATGTATATTTGTGCATGCATTCATTTATGACTTGTATTTAATCACCACTTACATTGGCAAAAGGCACACTACTGACACTTGGATATCTGTGCTATCTCCACCAATATAATTATAGAGATGGAATTGTTGTTTATATTTGAAAGATAGCTGTCCCCACCTAAAGGCTTGTGATTATTGTTGTTGTAGACAGTGTTGCCAATTTATTGGTTGCTTTTAGACTCAGGCTACATTTGATGGTTATTTCTAATTGAGGTTGTGGAGTTAAGATCACTGCAAAAGGCAGAGAATTACAATGGAGATTGGTGCAACCTGCTTTATTTTGTTATAGGAAATGAGTGGCAGTTTTAGGAGGTGGGAAAGAAACTGAAACTTGGAGCAGTTATCAACTGGAAAAATGAGAAAAGCACATCCACATAAACGCCTTTTGGTTATTTATGGCCTAGATATGGATGAATTGAGCACAGTGCTTTTATTTTTTGACATTTTCTTGTCAGATAAGATTGAACTTACAGTGCATGACATGAAAAAGAGTACACTTAGTCTTAGTGTAGGATTTGAACTGTTAATAAATGTAATAATCAAATAAAAGAGAGTGGTTCTTGAGAACAACTTATATGAAAAAATCCATTGTTAGAATTGGCCTAGTAAAGTCCCCTCCAGATCAGAAAAACTTAGTTATCATAGAGAAGGAAACATCACTGTATTGACCTCGTTAGGAACCTTCTCTTTCTCCATTGTGGTGGTACTTCTGCTCAATTGAGCTCAATTGATTGTGTTGTTGTAGTCAGCTTACGCCATAGGCGCTGATAGTTTGAGCATTCTTTCCCAATCCTTTAAAAGAGAAACTTAAAAATAGAGGCTTCCTAATCAAATGGCTTGAAGAAGAACAACCTTTAAGGATATAAATACCATTAAATCTGTTCAACTTGGGCCCTTTTATAGCAGAAACCAAAGATTAACACGCATAAAGGAAAAAGCCGTTAGACTTCTTGGGAGGTTTTTCTATGCAAGATAAGAGTAGCCCGTCATAATCCAATCTCCAATAACCTACACTACCTTTTTTGAAAATGGTTCCTTGTTCGATTTCCTTTTATAGTGATCCCTTATTTTCACTGAAGTTTATATACCTGCTTCCTAGACTGTAGGAATAATTTGAGGAACATTTATTCTGCATGTGGTATTTTGTTTATGTACAGCCTAACACATGCTGAATTCTGTTTTTTTCTTTACACAAATGAAGAAATTATTGTAAAAAATGCACTGTGGGGGCATCATGGGGGGTTACCAAACATGTATACAGGTTGTTTACACTTCACTGAGTTAAAGCTATAATCACTCAGGCATCAATGAATAGCTTTTGAAAATTTACCTGGGAGATAGTCCCCAGGTTCCAACCCTTCTTGTACATGGATAACCAATTGATGATTTCTTCATCTTAGTAATTTATACATGTTAAGAATTCAAGCTGCTTCCTACCCAGGAAAAGTCCCCTTTGAATGAACCAGGCAAAAACTAATATAGGAAATTCCTAGGCTATTTGACATAGTATAACCAGGGATATTACTTGGTTCAGGGGAAAGCCCTCTTCCTGTGTAAGCCCCTTCAGAAATAGGAACATGGCCTAGCTACTTGATTGAGAAATTTTGGCGTCATTGAGAATTCTTTAAATAGTTAGCTGCCGTTTCAGTGGTTGAAGTGCTGGTTTGTGTTGTCTACACCAAATCGTTTGTCATGGAAAAGAGAAATCTCTCGTACAATCTACCAAAAACAAAAAAGAACAAAGGGGAAAGGAAAAAAAAAAAGGAACAGCCTCTAGCATTAACCTGGCATAAAAAAAAATAACTTGCTACCTGCACTTGAGGCAGCCTGTGCAATTGAATCTATTCAGTCTCAACTCTCAAGCTACCTTAATCTATCAATTTCACAGAAAACTTGTGATTGTGTGAATCTTCTAGTATAATCTGATCTTTCCATAAGAACATGTTTAGACCTCTTGATTATCCTTTCCTTTCCTCATAATTTTTTCCATCGAACCCTCTGTTCTTTAAGCAATACTGAACAGTTTTGATAGCCAAACTAGGAATGCTAATGATTTGGTTTATACTTCTTACGAAAATAGATGATTGAATTACTAAATCATTCCTGATCTGGCAAACTACATGGATATCCTTATTACCAAAGCTTTATCTGTGCATAATGAGTGGTAATTTAGATTCATCTAGACCCATTGGAAGCGTTTTCTGTATTTCAACAATTGTGGGACCTAGAGGCCTATTGATGTGACCAAAATTTATGCTCCTCTTGTTCTTTCTTTTCCCAACGTATTCTGATCCTCCAATTTGTGTATCTGCTAAAACCTCTCCTGATGTGTTCTGCAAGCTTATTGCTTTCACTATAACATCTTTGAATACCCTTTCAAAACCATACTACAAGACACATGCACTTGGGAACTACCAATCCCTGCAGAGAGATAAAAGATATATAAAAAAAAGTGTGCCCTTGTTTTCTTGCTAATTCTTATCTTAATTTGCCTTTTGAGATTCACAATGGGCTGTAAAATGATCTTGATTCTACTCTTTCAATCATGCCATACACATCCTTGTTGGGTTCAGGAATATGCTTATCCCTGACTAATTGGATGGAACAGATGAGATCTTAAAAGAATTTTGGGGAGAGCTAACTCTGAAAAACTAAGGATCTGGGAGCAATGATTGCATAAACATACCGCTTTTACTATTTTCTTCTATACTGGAGTGCTAATCTCCTAGAAATTCATCTAGTCATCTCGTTCTGAAGTAATCAAGCTATCATCTAGCCATGTTCAATGTTTTGGCTCCTTGATTAAAAACCATAATTTGATTCTGTTTGTTGCTTTTATATAGCTATTCTTCAGGTAGGCCCACCTCTAGGTGATGTGCATGCGTGCTTTGGGTTGGGGGAGGGAGTACACGATGATGGCAAATGGCAATGTGAAGATATCGTGGGATCCATTAGCTACATTTAAAAAAAAATGTAAAATAAAATTTATCTGAGAACACATTGGTCTTAAGAAATAGCATATAAATATTTTTGCTGGTTCCAAAACATTATTATCATAAAAAATTAAAAATCATGTAAAGACAAAAGTCTTTCAAGTTTTCATAGTCTTCAAAAGCAAAAATAATGAGAAACACAAAACCATTAATAACTAGATGGGCTTATGAATTCTACATGGATATAACAATTTTTTGTCCTTGAGTAATTAGATCAATGTTCTGGGAATTTTTGAAATTGAAGCATTTTAGGAATTAGACAATTCTAGCTTTCCAGTCTAGTCTTTTATCCATGAAGTTTTCCCATCCTCCAAGAAATTAACGTTTGTCCTTCAAACCAACTAAACACTTTACCTCCAAGGGCTAAGGTTCCTTCCATTTAGAGGTATGGCAAGGATATGAGACAAAGAGGAGATGGCACAGTAACTTTGGGTAAAGGTAGAAACAAATCAGCAGGGGTATGTGTCTCAATTTTTTAATTCACACTTGCAATTCTCTATAATCCTTGACAGATGGACATTACTTTGTTGAATTAGGTTGTTTAACACCAAATTGTTTCTAGTATAGTTTTTGAAGCTTTCCTTAAATATGAAGCGCCTAGCTTTTAAAGCTGGTTGATAAGTAATCTCAGTTGAGGTTAATATGTATTTTTGTGATCTTTTAGCTAGTGTGGAACAGGTGTTATTGTTCTCAAACCTTAGTGCAACTATTGTACACTGTATGAAAATTTGTATTTTGTGCCTTAAATAAAGTTATTCTTTCTTGTTCTTGATGTTGCTTGGCTTTGTCTCTTCAGGAGATCATATGTTGGCAACATACATCTTTTCTATGAAATGGAAGAGAAGCTTCGACAGGTGCCTAATTCTAGGGTTCTCTTTTTACTAGGTGTTTTTTTATTTTTTTTGGTTATTTCTCTCGGTCATTTTTTTGGTAATCTTAGTCAGTGTTGATATGTTATGTACAGTTGAATTCTCATAACTAATAATCACGAGAGATCCAAATATTATTAACTTTTGCCTATTTAGTATACAATTTATCCTTAATAAGCAAGCTAATTCATGGTATAGTAGTTTGAGCCCCCTCAAAAAATCATATACAGTTTTTATAAATAATAAATTTTTTATGAAGTTGTTCTCTGTATGGTCAAAATTGTCAGGCAATTACTAATTGCTTCTTTTCCCTAATAACTAATGGTATTAATAATTTTTCTCTACTAGCTATCAATGGTTTGGCATGTGATGCATACTTTATTATAATAAATTGTGCGAAGTGCCAAATAAGTCATTGTATTTTGGCCAAAATGACCATTGTACTTTCAAATGCAGGGCCAAATTGGTCATTGTACTTTAAAAAAGGCTAAATAAGTCACTGTATTTTGGCTCAAATTGGCCACTGTACTTTCAATAAACCTCAATCGCAAGCAATCCACCTTAGTCGGGATTGAGATTTGAAAAACATTCACAAATTTGGATTTGAAGAACACCACATAGTTGCAAATGCCCAAATCAAACCGCCAATCCAGTTTTGAAGAACCCTAGACAGTTGCAATGGCCCAAATTGAACCCCACTTCTTGATTTGAAGAACCCCATAGAGTTGCAAATTCATCACAATGCAAGAACCCTAGAGCACAATCGTGAAAGCTGTCCTGTCCTGTCCCAGTGTGTTTGGAATATGATTTTGGATCTAATTTTTTAATTAGGTTTGACTGGGGATAGAGTTGATGTTGTTAATGGAATTAAAATGCCGTTGACAATAATAAGACGACATCCACCACAATGGCTAACATGGCCTTGGGTCTGAAAGTACAATGGCTTATTTGATCATTTTTGAATTAAAGTGGCCAATTTAGCTCCCAGGCCAAAGTACAGTGACTTATTTGGCCCTTTGCCATAATAAATTTGCATCGGAAAGATAGAAAAGAAATAGCAAAAAAGTTGGATGGTCAATGCACAAGCAAAAATGTATTTATTGTATTTTTCCCATAAAACCCAAACTAAATTATTTCAGTTTCTTTGACCATGGCACTGTAGATACTGGACAACACTTTTACTTTTGGTATCAGTAACCCCAGTCCACTTGCATCAAACATGAAACTCTAATAAATCATCAGACCTTAATTATTTTGGGGTTTTATCTTTGGTTGATCTGCTTAGTTTATTAGAAGTTAGATATGTTACCTGACTTAAATATTTTAGAACATAACCATGTGACAACTGCATATGTGTTACATAGTACTTGTAATTGTTCCCATCCATGGCTTCAACACCATCACCGCCATTATCAACATCTTAATGTAGTGAAACATTACCCTGTTTTCTGACTGTTGTCTAGCAATTGTATAAAGAAAAATAAGAGATTAGACCACAATATGGTAATAACAGGGCATAAACAAGTAAGATAAATATTCTAACCTTTTTCACTTTTTTTGCCTGTCTGACATGCCTTATTTAAAGAAGCTATGCCAGAACTAATGTCATGCATCCATGTCTTTGGACCTATGTAACTTGACCCGGGCATTTGAACTTGTAGCCTAAAAATGTCCTGATAGTCCTTGAAATATAAATGGCCTTGTAATTCTGGATGACATTGCCACTGCAATGGTGAAATGGTCCCACATTTTGGGGCACGGGCACTCAGTACAATGGGACGCATACAATAGATCCTTGCTGGAATTTGGTCAGGAGGCACTGTTGAGGTGTCAGTTCATTATCAGGGATTAGGGTGAGAAGACCTTGTGATGTTTTATTTGTGATTATGCGTCCAAACCCCAATGCTCATCGGTTTGGAAGAATTGCTAAGGCCTTTAACCTCCTCCACTTCTTCTTCTTCCTTCCACCACCCGCAACAACAAAAGGGGGTGGTTAATGAAACCTGGTAGGATCTGTCTCCAATTTTTTCAAAGCATTGCATAAATCTTCTTTTTGGTAAAATTCTTGATGCTATTCTAAGCTTCCCTATTTGCTCTTGGTTTTTTATCTTCCCTTCTCTTTCCTCGTTAATATGTAATCAGTAACAGAATGCCATGGAATGCAGGGCCATAACGTTGTATTGATTTCCAACCACCAAACAGAAGCAGATCCAGCTATTATTGCCTTGCTACTTGAAGCAACTCATCCATATATTGCTGAGAACTTGGTGACAGTTTTTTATACTGCCTTGTGGTGCAAGTTATGTGTGTGCAGAGCTGTTTGTTTGAACTCTGCCTAAAATTGTAATGCAGACTTGTGTAGCTGGAGATAGAGTCATAACTGATCCTCTTTCCAAGCCTTTCAGCATGGGAAGGTGCTTTAAAAATACATTTTGCTGTGCAAAATAGTTAAACAATTATAATGTGCTTATTCCTTTTTCCTAATTTTTTACCCTCACTTCTCTTGGCCCTAGGAATCTCTTTTGCGTGTACTCCAAAAAGCACATGTATGATGTCCCCAAGCTTGCTGATATGAAAAAAAGAGCAAATACAAGAACTTTAAAAGAAATGGCTTTGCTTCTGAGGTACATATATATTACGTTCTTAATGCTGCCCTTTTCTCTTGAAAACAATTCTATTAAACCCTTCAGAAGGGGGTGTTTTCATGTGGGTTTTTTTGTAACAGGCCATCCCTCCAAATGCCATAATTCTAGGGGTGGACACAAGGGCCTCTCACATGCATGTAGTGTCATATTTGTTCAAATAAAAAGGATATCTGAATTGTTGCTGAAGTTAACTGAATTGTGATATAAGACTGGATGATCATTTCAACTTAGTGAGAAAAACAAATATACACATTGAAAACATGAAGTTTGTATTGTAGAATTATGTGATATTGAGTACAACAATGTAAGAACTTCTTGCGAGCACATGTAAGGAGTATGTATATGCTTGTTGCCTCCACAACTAAAATTACAAATCCTGTTGGTTACTGGTTTCCACTTTCTGTTATAAGTCAACAGTACATTATCTTACTATTTCATATTAGACACAGCTCCTGTTTTTCCATCAAGAGCTAGACTTTCAGGCAATCGCTGGTCTATTATGTTATTATTACTGCTACATGTATCTAGCCTTGCCCCTTTCCTACCAATTGGACAATGGCACTTTTCCCTTAGTGTGATAATTGCCCCTTGTTACACATGCCTAATCCATCTCGTGTTTTCATTTTCTTCTCCTATATTCCATTGTCTGGTACTATGTGGTGTTTTACTAGATTTTATTTCTTTGATAACTAGAAGTTGGAGTGGCATGTATCTTACCTTACAAATGAAAAATAAGAAACATGCCAGATAGAATACAACTTGCATTAAATGACAAACTGCTAAGGTTATATTCCTGTAAGATAGAGCATCTGGTTGATCAATGTGCCTGGATTCTACATCAAGTTCTCAGGTTGTGAGTAGACGAAGTATTGAAACTGTAATCTCTTTGTAACAGACCATATGTCGATATCAAATTAGGAATGTGATGCTTATATTTCTGGAGAATAGACCTATTTTGCTTATTTCATCCTTAAATAGTAGATGTTTCCTTTGTTCTGTCCTTTTGAATTATGTTACAGTTTGTTGTATCCACTGCATCGTTACTATAGGTCATTTAGTTTCTTGACATTTATTAACATGCTTGGTCTTGCATTAAAGATTATTATGACTTTGATTGCTTGACCAGGGGTGGATCACAAATTATATGGATTGCTCCAAGTGGTGGAAGGGACCGCCCAGACCCTGTAACAAAAGAATGGTATCCGGTATGATTTTAACCCCATGTCAAGAGTACAAAAAGATTAAGAAATGAGCACAATTTAGAGCTGAAAATGTTGGTATCATATCACAGTTTTCTTGTCACATTATCATGGCTATATATGGGAGCTAAAATTTTAGGTTTACATGGACACTGTTCATATACTTTTATATGCTAACTGTGTTCATATTGCACTTTTTTTATTATTTTTTTTTTCACTCTTGCTCTTTTGAAGTGTTCAGCTTTTCCTATTTGTTGCAATACAATAATGTTCCTTTCCATACTGATAAAAGAGCTCCAGGCGCCCTTTGATGCTTCTGCGGTGGACAATATGAGAAGGCTCACAGAACATGCTGGTGTTCCTGGTCATATTTATCCCTTAGCAATACTGTGTTATGACATTATGCCCCCTCCACCACAGGTATATGCATACCCCTGATAGATAAGTCTCACAACATCATTTTCTTTTCTCTTACAATAAGTTTTTCAAGGTTGAGAAAGAAATTGGAGAGAGAAGAGTGATATCCTTTCATGGAGCTGGATTATCAGTAGTACCTGAAATCAGTTTCCAGCAAATTGCTGCTTCATGTGGAGACCCTGAAGAGGTTTGGCCAATATGATCACCCATTGAATTTATTGGAATTTTTAATTCTTCTCTTGCATTAAGAAGAGTGGAATGATAATTTTTTGTGGTTAACTTAAATTTGTTTCAGAGGATGGCAAATCCACCAGTTTTAACATCAATGTACTAATTTTATGGTTATAAATCTTCTGTTGTTCTTAATTACGATAAAAAAAAAAAAAATCATAGTTGTAATTGTAGGAGAGATTACTTCAAGCTATTAGGTTCATAATTTCATTTAATTGACTAAGATATTATAAACAGAACCATCTTTTTTGATACCTTACCAAAGTAAGAAGAGTACCTTCCATTTGTCCATTTTTCATTCTTGCAGTTGTACATTACAACTGTTGATCTGGGTCCTGGGTAGTACTCTGGTCTATTTAGCAATAGCTACTGCAGTTGAGATAATTTTGGGTGCTTGAACTAGGATTCTGCTTTCTAAAGTGCTTGCAACTGTGCCATGCTGATTGAAGTCTGAATCTTAGCAAAAATCATCACAAGAATAACATACTATTGGCTGGAAATAAAGCTGGGTGCTGAGATGTAAGTATGGGAGATGCTAGGAATGTGGGATTAATAGAATAATGACCTGAGCACTACCACTAATTTAGTAGTTTGCTCACCACTCTAGGGCGGTGGGTAGAGCTCTAATTTATGAATCAGCAAATAGATAGCAAAAACTTCAGGCCATCTGTGAATTGTGTTTTACCAACTTATTTCCAACATAATCTGCCAATTCAGGATTTTTGAGATAAAGACTGTTCCTGACACATCACTCTTATGTTTTCTTTTAATTCATACTTGAACCTCTTACATAAATTGTTCATAGGTCATAAGGCGTGTACTTCCCTGATATAGGGTAACAAAAGTGTCAAAACCATGCACTTCACTGAAATATACTAATGGAGTTCTTTGTGCAAATCATTGGCTTCAAGCTACACACTTTAAAAAGGCTAATAGCTGTGTGCTATGTGACTTGAACAAGTGAATGGCAAGGTGATGGCTTCTACAAGTCATAATGCTTCTAGGACGTGCTGTTTTTTGTGCCTGCTAAACCATTTTATAAGTGTTAATACATGTTTTTTCTTTCTCCAATACTCTGAGACATGAGCAAATCATATATTAGATGCTTTAAATGGTGATCTTGAGCTTGGACCTATGTTCTCAAATTTGGTGTAATTGCACATGGCGAAATGACCAAAAGGAACATGCCCAAATATCTAACTTATTAGGATAGACTAAGATGCTAGTGGAGAAGATATGTTAAATTGAATCCTAGATGCATTTTACAGTTGCCAAGTGTGGGAGAACAAAAAGTTTGGTTCTAACATTTTTACTGAAAAAATGTGTTGCATAAGTTAAGTCTTTTATTTTCTTTTTCTGTTTTGTTCTCCATGCTTTTCTGGATTTCTGCTTTTGCCTGTTTCAATTGAATTGCTTCTACTTCAAATGAGGTGGAAAATATCCAATTTTTAAATCTGGTTCAAATTTTTGTATTGTATCATTATATGGCACTTATACTATGCATGTGGGCTTGGTAACACTTGTTCACTAGGGAGTGGTGCTTATGTCATGTGGGCTGAAGAGATGACATTCATAGAGCTCCAAAACTATGGTGCTCAAGGAACTTCCAGATGATTGAACTTCAGGTGTCCCTCAAAAATCAGAACAGAGACAAAATCCTTGAGCCTGATGACTTTCATATCTTATTTCCATTTTATTGTTATAGGAAATGAAATTCTACCAAGTGTTTTCATTCATGTGAAATCAATTTTTGGTTCTACAGTTTGAAGCCAAGCAATTCTACCCGTTTCCTTAAAAGCTTGGCCTGTGGGCATGTGTGGTCTTATTTTAATTGGTTTTACAATCCAAAGCTGACTGTTCCAAGTGTTCTCTGTTGCAGTCTAAGATGGCATTTACACAGGCCCTATATGATTCTGTGATGGAGCAGTACAATGTGCTAAAATGTGCTATACATGGCAAAAAAGGTCTGGAGTCGTCAGCTCCAAGCATTTCATTGTCACAACCGTGGAATTAGTCAACTGGTTATATTATGACATTGCTTTATGATCAGGTAGTTTATTTTCATTTTCTGCAGCATTTTGTCCTTAATGTATTTTACTGAAAACTAGGTCATTAATGTTGTTCTCTATATATTGTTAAATATGGATACCTGTTTGGCATGATTGGCATTCGTTCTTGCTGTGGGGAAACGTTCTTTATATTCTCTTCTTTTTCCTTTGTTGGTGGTCTAGGGTTTTTCTTTTTGTACGTTTTTGCTTTTCTTCTGCAGAAGTTCAACTATAATTACCATGAAATCCTAAATGGATGCAAGAGTGTGTGTCCAGCTGTAATGAAACTCTTTGAAACTTTTGGAGAAGCATTTACAATAATTTGAAAAATGTTTCAGATAGTTTAGTATGCCTGTTATGGTCTATTAAAGAATTATTGTAACATTTTAATAAAGTTCTCCAAGATTCTCTCTTATGCTATATCTGGAATTAGGATGTTTAGAAGGAAAAGAAAAGAAAAAGAAGAGTGAAAATATTTACAATTAAGGGGAAGGGAACCACAAGGCAAACATGAGCTGAATAGAGACTACAGATGGAAAAGTGGGACCCGCCTGATCATCACCTCTAGGCAATTGCTGAATAGAAGGGGATTAGTGGCCACTTAGCTACTGCACAAAGTCCCTGCTCCAGCGCCAATGTGGTACCCTTGCTCCTTTATACTAAGTGAATACTTACAACTAAGGGGAAAGGGAACCGCAGGGCAAATGAATGTTTTTATGTACGTGCAAAATGCTTCTACATAAGTTGTAACATTTTCTTTATATTTTTCTTTCCATATTGGGTTAGGCACCCTTGTTCCTTTTAGTAAGTGAATACTTACAACTAAGGGGAAAGGGAACCACTGGGAAAATGAATGTTTTTATGTACGTGTAAGATGCTTCTACATAAGCTTTAACATTTTCCTTACCCTTTTTTTCCATATTGTGAAAACCTTAAATTCTAAACGCATTGTTAGTATTACAATGTTTCTTTATTAGATTCTTACTAAGTTTTCCAAATAAATTGTTACCTTAGTGTTTTCTATTTGTAGATAACATTGTGTCAGTGAATAAGAGACAAGAAGGTATAAATATTAAGTTTGAGATATGGAGAAACACTTTAGAATTTAGAAATTTTAAGTTCAAGTAGATTGGAAATCAAATATATGAAATGTAGTTTAGTAAAATAATAGGTGTGGATGATCTTATAATAGAACTTAAAAATCCATTAGCCAAAATTTAAAAAAAAAAAAAAACACCTTAAAGATAGAATAATATCAAGAAAAGATTTTCAAATATCTTAGATCAATCATCCAAAAGGATACCCATGGTATTAAGGTAGAATGGTTAATGCAAAAGTGCATTCCGATGTTCCATATTATAGTAAGATTATGTTTAAGTTACAAGAAACGTTTTAAAAGATAACTATATGACCAGCTTTGTATGGCACAAAATATTAGGTAGTAAAACACAAATATGTGGCAAAATATGATAGCGGAAATAAGGATGTTAAGATGAATATGTATGCTGTCATACAAGAAAACATAAAATCAAAAATAAGGTTATTTGTAATAAGATTGAAGTGCTTCAATTGAAGATAGGATGCTTGAGAAATGATTAAGATGGTTTGGTCATGCAAGAAGAAGACCAAATAGAGGTTTTTGGGAAGGGAATTGATGGAATGGAATGAATATTTAGCAAGAGATTAAGGAAAACCAAGAAAAACTTGAGGAGAGACTTTTAGGTGTGTTATGAGTCAGAATTTATGTGGCCCACTCAACATAGTGGAATTAAGGTTTGATATTATGTTGTTGGTAGTTGTTTTATCGCTAATCTCTCCATCCCATTCTTATTTCTGCCTTGATTTGAATCCGACTTAGTTATCTTACATTGCATCCTGGCTTTCTGAAACTAAAATGTTTTGGTGGAGTTCCAAACCAGTTAGTAGGGCAAATAACTGAGATTTTGTTGCTGCTATGTTTTTGCACAGGGTAGGATGATTCTTTTGACAAGAATTGTATAGCTTCTCTTGACACGAATCAAGAGACTGTTGTGTTGCCAAATGAAGCATCTCCGGTGAATCTGCCATATTTGATGGGGCTTATTCTTTTTTGCGGAGATGAGATCAACAGAGATGGGAATGGTTTCAGCAGCTGCTTCTTTTGGATGCATGCCTATAGTTCAGCCTCCCTCTGAAACAAATATCCCTATCCTTGGGAGCAATTCTCCTGTATATTCACTAAACGTCCCAGAAGACAGAAAGGTAAAATGTTATCAGATTTTGTTTGAAGGTAATTCCTTCCCCACCCCCCAGAAAAAAAAGAAAGGGAAAAAAGAAAAAGATGCCTGTACCAGAAATTGTAGTGATTTGGATGCTGGTTTTGTATAAAGTTTAATCTTTGCTTTATAAGCTGTTTCACAATTTGAACCAGTAACGTAATTATTGAGAAGCAATTTTTCTGTTGCTTTCAACAAGTGCATTCGTTTATTTATTTATTTTTGGTGTTGTGCGTTTGACTTGCTAACAGATGTTTCTGGGAAGACATATTGGCAGCCGAATTTTGGTAGTTCAGTAGTTACTAAATGATTCGAGTATTCAAGTGGTAATATTTTGAGGTGTGGAGCTTGGGTTCACGAAGCCCTAACATTTAGGGGCATCTTGAAAATGTTGTGAGAAATTTTCGTTTCATTCTATGTTTAACGTTCCAATGCATTTAGTAGTAAATCAGGGCCTGGTAGGACCCAGATCTGATGTTTGGCTAGGCCAAGCGCCCCCCACCCCCCGGCCCCGCGATTTCTTCTTTTACTGTCTGCGTGTGTGTGTGTGTGGAGAGAGAGAGGATCTAGGGTCGGCGCCTCTAGATGTGGGGTTGCGAGGTTGAAATGGCATTACAAGAATCAAAACACTTTTAACCCTAACAAAAAAATTAAAATCAAAGGGGAAAGGGTTTAAAACATTATTTCATTTTTTTAATGAAATATGTTTTTGATTTCTGAATTGGAAATGGTGGAATCAAAATTCATGAATTTTCATTGTATATTGGGTGAAATGGAATGAAATTCCTGGAACAAAACAGAAATCAAGTAGCCCCCTTGGAACATTAATTAGAAGCGTGTCGTGCCCCGCCACCGCGGCCGCGGGGGGCCCGGGGGTGTGGCCTGGCATATCCCGCCTGCAAGCCCCGAGAAGTGAATTACGCGCGCGCGTATATATAAACTATGAAAATGTATAATTGTAAATAATAAATCTATTTGTTAAAATTTTGATGCAATAAAAACATATTGATGTGTTATTTACTATTTTTGTATAAGCAATGTTTTTGTAATAAGAAAATTTTGAAAAAAATTGTGTGTTTTATATTCCTTTGATTGTTAGTTAATATTTGAAATAATAAAAATAAGGACAAATTGATTAGACACTCTCTGAATTGGAGGGTGGTTATGATTATTTTTAGAAAGTTTAGGAATTGATTGAGATGGTAAATTCTAAAATCAAAGGGATATTCGAGTTAAATAATTAAAATTTAAGAGGTGTACAACAAATATATTCTAAAAATAATTTGAGATATTATTAAGATATATTTTTTTATTTGTTTTTTCCATTTTGGAAACTGCATGTTTATAATTTTTTTAGTTTTATTTATTATTTAGTAAGATAAATAAAAAAAAATGAAAAGTGGAAAGCAGGGCCCGGAAATGGAGAGGGGCTCATCACTCATAAGTGGGCCGGTCGTGGGCTCTATGTGGGGGCCATTCACAGTTGAAAGTGAAGGTGGCAAAATGGCAGTGGCATAATCATGATATCTGTCTTCGTGTCTTGCTTGAATTCGTGTTATTCTTCAGTGGTCATAAATGAAAAGCAACAAAGTGTTAATACGATGAAATCAATGAGTCTCTTCTAACATCCTTCACCTTGTTGTGATTCCCGACAAGACAAGAATGATGTCCTTAATATATATATATATATTTTAATATAAACATTCTTTTAATAATACTATTTAAGCGTTCATATTTTTATATATATTTTTGTTATATATCACCATCTTTAATTTAGATAAATAACATTATTTTGTTCTTTTTATATATACATATATATATATATATATATAAAATATGAACTCAATCGTCTTCAAAGTATAGGTCAAGCGATTAAATGAGCAATATATCGGTGTTAATTCAATAAGTTGCGAGTTCAAGCCTTACCTTACGTAAGAGTCAAAGGCCTAACTTACGATTTATCTCTCTTAAAATAATCAAAGATACAAATATCGGGAGTCACACAGGGACAATCATCCAAAAAATATGAACTCAATTTATGTAAATAATATATAATCTTTTCAAAATGGATTTTCAACTTATTGTTGGCCAAACCCACCCTTAACGGTGAGCTAGTCACGTGATGATGGGTATGGGATTGATTTTTTTTTTTAATAATGTATTAAATTGGACTCTCAAAGAGGTATGAAAATTAGACTAAGATGATGTAACTTATTTAGATATCAAAATAATTAGACTGTTATATTATATTAATATAATTATATAATATTAAAATTTTATTAAATATACTTTCTATATATATATATATATAATTTCACACAAGAATTTAGGACAATAATAAATGATTAACCCAATTAGGTGGAGGTAGCTAGGAAGACCACTTTTTTATCATCTTTATTCAAAGTATTATGGCAGTGTGATATATTGTGTAATCATATATAGTATTACACTAAAATGATTGCATATAGCTTTGGCTAAAAATACAAATAGACTTTGGCCTTCCACGTATGTTGGAGTAAGAATTTATGATTGTGGGTGCATTATAAATCTCAATCATGTTTTTTTATTATAAATTAAGAAAAATACTATTGATACATCATTGTGTATATCTTAGATTATATAATAATGTTAAAATATTTAAAATACCTATCACTCAAGATAGTGAGGTGAAGTGATGAGGCGTCGTGAAGCGTGAAGCGGTGAGGTGCATAACTAAAATATCCCTCACTAAAGATAGTGAGACAATGAGGCATGGTGAGATAAGACGATGAGATGCGAATTTTTTTTTTATTATTTATGTATATTATGTAATTTAAAATATACATAAATAAGGTAACAATAGTACGATGTAATAAACAAAATAGAGAAGTGAAGCCGGCTGAGACTGCGCCATTTGACCGCTCACCCTCACTTTGCACCTCCCTTCTTTCTTATGTGCAAGTTATTAAAAATATAAAAAAAAAAAAATGGTCCAATAAGCTCTCTAAGCTTATTTGACACTTTATGCTCTTACGAGAAGAATAACTAAAAGAAATTGACACTTTATGCTCTTTTATGTGTTAGATTAAATACAAAAGTACAAGAAATTGGCTCTCCCAATTTGACTCAAAACTAGAGAAAGTATATAAATTATTGGAGAGTGGGTTGGCCTTGGCGTCCAGATTTGGGTGTCCCTTCTTCTTGGTGGTGCTCGTTGGTGTGGAGAGAGAGAGAGAGAGAGAGAGAGAGAGGGAGAGAGAGAGATGACAGGGCACCTTCCCCTTTGCAACTTTGAATTTGTTCATCCAATCCAATACAAACTCACTCTTGTGTTTGTTATTGTTTCTGTTTTGTGGGTTACATTAATTAATAATTCCCAAAACCACTGACACCTCTTCATTTTTTAAGCATCAAAGACAACCAACTAATGTAGAGCTTATAAGCTAAGAAATTATCTTGTGGGTTACATCGTGTCTCAAAGACAATAGTTTTGTTCTCATAAATACAGACACAACTGAACAAGTGTGTGTGTGTGTGTCTATATATAGATAAAGATTGATTATTTAAAATTTGGCTGCACGAGGTTGTGGAATCATCTCACATTCTAATGAAGGATGTGGTCATGCATATGAAAATAAATATGCAAGCAGCAGCACCACCAGCACTATATACAGTATACTAAGTCTATATATATATATATATATATATGGGGTGTTGTGCCATTTGGATTCTCTTTTGTTTCCTTTCGAGAAATATAACAATAATATTTTAGTGGATGGGATGGCATGACGTGGCAGCTAAATTTAAGTTCATTTTATAAGTTACCAACTTATAAGTAAACTTTTTTATAAGCTTTATTTAATATTATATTAAAACTTTTTTTTATGGGATTAAAAGTTTTTTGGGGTTCACCAAGTGGATATATTGATGGATTAGTTTTCATGCATTTGTCAAAAAATAAATTGTTTTTTAATTAAATAATATTATATCACTAGGATTATAGTTTTTATGCAGTTGTAGCATATATCACTATTATTTTTTTTTTTTGTAATATTGATCATGACCTTAAATGCATCTTATTCTTAAATAAATTATATTTATGATACTTTATTTTAAATTTTATTAATTGATAAAATATTATAAAGCATGATACATTCATCATCAATATATGAGTATCTTTCAACTCAAAATTTATTGTACCTTATTTAAAAATAAGGTATATTTAATCGTAATAATTAGTATTACTCTTATTTTTTGAAAAATTTTAATAACTATTACTATCTATCTTGCATATAGTCAGATAAGAGTGTTAGAGGTCAAATTTGTCAATTTATAATTTTAAGATGTGTGAATATAGGCTTGACTCGTTCTTTTAAAAATTGAATCGAAATCATCTTTTTAGTTTCAATTCAAGAATCGAAATTGAAACAAAAAATTTATGATTCAGTTCTAATTCTTAAAAATAAGAAATTAGAATTGAAATGGGAATCAAAATTAGAATCGATTTAAATAGTTAAAAAATATATATAAAATATATAATATAATACATAATAATTGATTTTTCAAAAATAATTTTAATTAAGATAAGGGATTATAAATTTAAATGATAGGTGAATTATGTAGGTTTGATTTCTTTAAATTTTAAGAGAATACGTAGATAATTTAATTTATATAAATTAAGTTTAATTTTTTTATTAAATTAATTCAAATCAAAACTAAAAATTTTAAGAATTGAAACCAAATCGTCAACGACCGCATAACCACAAAACAAACATAGCCAATCGGTGCCTGCATGGGCAGTCTAGTTGGTCAAGAAGGGGGCACAAAATGCCTTTCATGATGAATCTTGGACCATGATCAAGAATCGAGTCTCGCAAGTGACAGTGTGGGGGTACTTTTCTCTAAAGTGAGGGGGATCCTTGTACGCGGTGAGCCCAGATTTAATCACTACGTCTAGCTGAATCACCATGATTAATCTCCTACCACATCCTATTAGACCAGGTGTGGACGATATTACCTTTTTGACCACCAACGTAGCCAATCGGCCATGCCCAGTGACCAGGGGCCGGACCTACGACGTTCCCTGAGCCTTACACGTGTCCGATGATAGTTGACAAACCCGTGAAGTTATGATAGCCGTCGGATCAGAAAAATTCAGACTTTTTATTACGCTACTGCTGCGATACATAAGAATCTACCAGATATAGCTGGCGGTTGATGACGTCGGAACTGGACCCACAAAAGGACCAATGATCCGCTGACATAGATGGCTGTGATGTGAATATTTGACACTTGTGGCCACGTGCCTGTCATGTGAGGTTGCAACATTAAATTTTGCGTAAATTATAATAATTACCCTTCAAGTTTTACATAATTATTAAAATATTTATTTCGAAAATAATAATAATTCTTTTTGTTATTAAATAAGGAGGTAATGGCCATTTCAATTTCTCTTTTTTTCTTTTATCTGATTTAAAAAATATACAATAAGTGATTACCAATTTATTAGTGATCACTACGTCAATTTGAGTTTTGAATTAAACTCAAAAGAACAAGAAATCTTTTTTTTATCTTGTTTGAATACAAATAAAATCTAAATTTATTTGAGTTTTTAAAAAATCAAGAACAAAGAATCATAATTTGGATTCTTTGAAAGGTAGAAGTTCAAAGATTAAAAGTAAAAGAGAAAAAAAATGACAAGATACACTTGCTCTCATTTTTATCGTGGTGACATTATTGAATTAGTGGTTAAATTAAACCCATAGATGATTATGAATTGAAACTAGATATCATATGAGTTATTCGAATATTAGAATTTCAAAGGTTGAGAGAAAAAAGAGGGTTATTTTCATCTTTACTTCCATCACCATAATATCATTGAAGTAGTGGTTAAAATTTATCAATTTGAGTTTAATCTGTGAACTTAGAAATTATCGTGAATCAAACCCAAATATCATTCGAGTATTTTGAAGAATAGAATTTCAAGAATGAGAAAGAAAAGGATAACAGTCCAAACTCTAAATTATCGTTGTCATTACTAATTGTGAAAGAGAGAGGTAGATAAATATAGGAGATATTTGAGAAGATATAAGAAGTAAAGTAAAAAATAAAGAGAAAGTCTTTAAATATTATAATATTTTTGGCTATTTTTGAATGTTTAATAAAAAATTAACTTAGTAAAAAAAAATTACAACATAACGTTGAATTTTAAAGGTACTTCCTACATTATTTTAAATATTAAGAATACTTTCTTATAATTATCTTAAATGTAAAGGACACCACTTATAATTTTTTCTTGAGTTTAAACTGCGGCTTCAACCTAAATCTTATTCAATAAAAATGATTTCCCATTCCAATTTGGACTCAAAATTCTATTAAAACTTAAGGGTATTTATTATAACATTTTAAATATTATAATCTACTTGTTTGGGACCACGTTGAGTGAGCAATCTATTTGTTTGGGGGCGAGATTAAATTGGGATTTCCAAGTAATGGAAGGGTATTAACGTAACTAAGGCGGTGTCAATTGTCATAATTGAGGGGGTCATCTGGTTGGATTAACCCTCCACGGCGTGCATAATTAGTAATTAGAAACGGTGGGTGGTCCTAACAACGCTCAAAAACTTAATTTTAAAAATAAAGGAATCAAACTAAGTAGTAGTAGTAGCAAATAAATAGAGACTTTTTTATTCTTTCAAAATAAATTTTTATAAAAAAATAATAATACCTAATTTTTAATGGACACCACAGACAAAATTTTACACTTTTGGTGTATTATTTTAAAAAATAATGAATATTGAGGTGAAGTAAATTTTATTATTTTATATTAAATTTTTAATAATTTATTAAAATATGCAGTAAATTGATTTTAGTTTAGAATGTGAAAGGGGGTATTGTATTGAGATGACACTCACTTTAAATTAAAATTATTATGTTATTTATACTGAAATAACACTATTTATTGAATACAGATAAAATTAGGAGGGTGAGGGAGACTCATTCATGCTCATATTGGGTAAATCTAATCTAAGTAGGATAATATTTCTCTACTTTAAATAACGTTATTTGGGATGATTGTGCTTGCACAATCTCCGTATTTGTATTTTTAATTATGTAAGAGAAAATAAATCATAAATAAAAAAATTTACTTTGTTACTTAAGAAAAAATTTGAACTTGTGCTCTTCTAGATATGCCACTTATTCTTACCAATTGAGCTGCTTAAATAGCAATATTTGTGAGCTATATTGTACGAAAATAAAAATAAAAAATGTTTTTGATAAGAAATGAAAACGTAAAAATAGATATTTTTTTTTAAAAAATAAACATAAATAGAGTTCAAAATGAAAATAAGAAACGTTTTCAAAACGCTTTAAAAATAAAAACGACATTTATAAAATATTTCTATGCAACATAGCTTGTGAGAAGGGAGGGGCATGATTATATTACAGTTTCTATCAAATATGGCAATTAAGTGTAGTAGATCGTAGAGAGTTGGAAGAAAGAGACAAAGGGAAGATGAAAGAGCGAGTAGGAGGCGTTGTGTAGACGCAAGCGAGTGAGTGTGCATCGGAATTCTTCAGATTGGGGCCAAAAATGAAGTCTGAGCCGCTGCGGAGCGGATTGAAATGACGTATTCACCCCCTCCCTTCTTCCTCCTCTCTTTTGTCGTAACTGACAAAAAAAAAATGAAGTCATTATCTGAACTGAATCCCCCCCTTACAGGGAACTCACCTTTTCTTTCTTTCTTTCAGCATTAATATATTCAAGCTTAACAAGCACACTCTGCAGTGAACTAACCCATCTCCATCTCCCTCTCTCTCTCTCTCTCTCTCTCTCTCCTCTGAAAAGTTTTGCCATTTCTATCTCTGTAGCTTCTCATTCTGTGCTAGACCTTTCAACTTCACTCTCATTTTCCATCCACGAACCAAAACACAGAAAAAATCTTCCCCCCCCTCCCCCCCCTCTCTCTCTAGATATACATAGAGAGAGATCACACATGCAATATTCATGAGTTGGGTGTTGGGCTACCTTGCTGGGGGCGGCGGCCGCAAATGGGGTGTCTCGTGTCTCAGCTGGCGGCCAAGTTCGCCTTCTTCCCGCCGTCACCGGCGACCTACGCCGTGAAGAACTGCAACGGCGGCAAGCTCGTGGCCGTCTCCACGGCGGGGGCCATGCCGGTGCCGATCGGCGACGACGGCTGCCTGGATGTCCTCTTGCTGGACACCAAGCGAGGGAACAAGATCGTCGCTTTCTATCTCCGAAACCCGTGTGCTCGCCTCACTCTGCTCTACTCTCACGGCAATGCCGCCGATCTCGGCCAGCTCTACGACCTTTTTGTTCAGCTCAGAGCCAATCTCAGAGTCAATGTCATTGGGTATTCACCCTTTCCGTGCTTACTCATTTTTAAGGTTTTCTTTCCCTTTTTTTTTTCCCTTCTGTTTGATGACGAGAACCAGTATCCAATATTTTTCGGGTGCACTCTTCGAACACGTCCAAGAGTCACTAACCGCAACCGCAAGCATTAGATAAGCTGCAAAAGTTTGAACTACAGTCTTTTATCACTATGACTTTTTACCACTACCCAACTCTTAGCCTTCAAATTTATTTTTCTGATTTATCGAAAATCTTATAAAAAAATGATCTATAGAAAATCTTGAGGTTCATGTGAACCATATGGTCAGTCTCATAAACACTTTTGTTTGTGACTCTAGATTTATAGTGAATCTCACATTTTTCTCGTTTTTCCTGTGAAAGGTGAAGGTTATAAAGCATTTTTCAACCTGTTACGAACTAAAAAAATAATAAAAATAAATAACTAAGAACAATCTGAAAAGAAAGAAATCATTTTTCTGTTCTACACACTTATGCTCTCTGAGTCTCCTGATTCTGTGGTTGCTATCTTATAGGTTGTATCATGTTCTGATTTCCTTTAAATTTTCTTCTCCCAGTTTTCAGGTCTTCATGTCCGCTTAGATACATGATTTTTTTAATTTATCCATTATTGTAAATTTCAATGTCTTTTAGTCCAGATCTTTTATATTTCCAAAAATAAAAAAGTGAAACGTAAGTTGAGCTGCTTTTGGCCTCTGTTGGTCCAACTAGTCTTTGTCATGTTTTCAATTTCACCGCCTTTTGTGAATTTTTGGTGCTTGCCTTTTGGGTAATCTCGAGGTTTATTCATCCTTTCAGAGTGTTTACTGTTGGGGTATCTTTGCTTCCCTGTGCTCGTTCCAGATACAGTCTTTCTGATATTAGATCTTGGAATTCTCCATTTTCTGCCACAGTGCCACTCATTCTTCCAATCTATGGTTTCTTGGAAGTCCTGGAAATTTGTGAGGAAACTGGGTTTTAGCTTGTTCTAATTCCAATGGACTCTTCCAGATAAAATCTTCAATTCGATGCTTGCATCAAATTCATGTAAATTCTAAGAAGATTGTATTTTTATGTTTCATTTGGTGTTAGCTTTTAGTTCTGTGGTTCCAATTCAATGGTTTATGTTTTCCGCTTAATAATGCCGCTGCTCTTTCTATCAAGTGAGTACCGTTCTGATCTTTTTCATTTTAATACTATCATGCAGATACGATTATTCTGGCTATGGAGCTTCGACAGGCAAGGTAGGATTTTACTCCCGTTATATGTCATGGTCAACCTATTATACTTCTCCGTTTTGAGGATTATGGAAATACATATTTATGCGCACACATCTATATGTACATATTTATTTCTTTATGTATATGTATGTTACTACTGGCTTCAGTTCTTAAAATTCTAATTGATAGTGCTGTATCAGCCATATTTGAAACCAATATTAAGTTTTTATGGGTTGCATTTAAGTCTCTTTTTCCACAATGATGACTTTGGGATTCACAATTGATTAAGGGAGTGCTCAAAAGTACTTAAATATAGGTATCATTGTAACTTTATTTTGAAATTAGTTGTCATTTTTTCGATGCCAATTTGTGATACTGGTCCCTCTTATCATTTAACGATCAGAATTTAGTTCCAAGATTTAGTATTGCAATGTTGCGAATAAAGTAGTTCCTGGCTAATTTGAAGAAACAACTATGTTTGTTGAATGCCTGTGGCATCGATTCATCTTACTGTTTTGTTCTTTTGGTTTCAAGAAGTTTCTTAGTGCCATGAAAATGGAGAGATTTTTTTCTTCTCGATAACCCTTTGTGGTCTAAGTCCATCTCACAATTGGCAATGCTTTCTCTGATTTTGCTCATTGTTACCTTTTCCCCCTTTATACGTCCTATAATTTGCTTGCATTGGTAGCTTGACTGGACTGATTTTTCTTTTTATGTAATCCAGCCAAGTGAATCCAATACGTATGCTGACATAGAGGCAGTGTATCAGTGCCTTGAGACAGAATATGGCATTAGCCAGGAAAATGTAATTCTGTATGGGCAATCGGTTGGAAGTGGACCAACACTACACTTAGCAGCTAAATTGCCAAGGTTGAGAGGCGTTGTCCTGCATAGTGCTATTCTGTCTGGCCTTCGTGTGGTATGCCATGTGAAATTCAGGTGTTGCTTTGACATTTATAAGGTGCGAAGCACATTCTGACTGGTTCTGTTTTATATTTAAGATACATGATATTCATTCATCTGATAAACAATATGCTTAATGGGTTTTGTTATGCAATTAACAATAATGGAATGGTAAAAAATTGTTTGAACCCTCTCTGATTTACCTAAAAAAGAAAAAAAAAATCATGAATAATAAGTTTATTTCCTCTTTATAGTTGGACTATTGTGAATTCTTATGATAAATCGAATAATGTTAATAAATGATTGGGTGCAAGAGATATCTTCATTCTATTCTATAATCACTACTACTAATTTTGGTTTTACAGATGCATAAAAATGTTGTTATTCCTAAACTAGTAACTATTTCCACATTATATTAGAAAAATAGTATGAACAAATTGTATTTTTATCTGTTCACAAAGCTTCACTCATAAACAAATAGGAGGCCTAGGAAGAAGGAATTAATAGACACATCCTTATTTGTTAAATAACTGGCTCCTGTGTTTCTATACTACTGCTTATTTTGTGTTAGGAAATACAGTTATGTACTTGGCGTTCAACAACAATAAATATATACAGAAAAGATTCTTTTTATTTCCTAGAACCAAGTCATCACTACCCTTGGTTCTTGGCATGCTATTACCTAATTTACTAAGTTTTATTTTAAGTGTGCTGTGGAGCTTGAGTGGATGATTCAATACAACTGGTCTTCAACTTTTTGTCACATGCAGCCTAACTTCCTGCTAAATAGTTCACTTACTTGTGGTGTTGAACCAACTAGTAATACGCAAAGTTGTTGTATCACATCTCTTTCCGGTGTACAATTGGTTAATACCATTCTTTTTCTTGCGTAGTTCAACATATTAGTTTGTTCGGTGATTAACAACCTGATCACAAGCATGCCATGCTCTTTTTTTTTTGGCCTATCTTTTACCTTTCTTCCAGTGCTGACTCAACCTATAATTGTTCTGGTTAATGCAGAATGTAAACAAAATTCGGAAGGTGAAATGCCCTGTGTTAGTCATACATGTAAGTTATTGACATCTAAAAATATATTAGCTCTAATGCACCAATAATTTGTTTTCTTGTTCTTCCTTAGATTGAAATTTCAGATTCCAGCTACATGATCCCTACGGCAAATTTTTGCTTTTCATTTGAAAGTTTAGTGCATCAGTTTTTTGTTTTTTACCTTCTCCTGCCTCCGCTCATTTTGTGTGTGGATAAATTTGAAGAAATGCTGTCAATGATATCTTCGACCTCATTTCCTTTTAATTACTCCATTATATTGCATAATTTTGTTACAGTTATTGCATCTTAATTTCCAGGAAACATCTCATGTTAATGATGTGCTGTTTTCTTCCTTCTCTTTTCACTTCCACCTGATATCATTTTTGATGGGACACACAAAGATTTTCTGCTGGTGCAGTTCCAATGGGAAATCTAAAAGTTCCAATTTGGTGGATTCCGTAATATTTCATGGCTATTTGATTTGTTTGCTCAATGTTTTTGGTGCTATTAAAAATATGGTTAGGACCAATAACTAATATCACCATTTCTGTGACTGGCCAGTGCATCATGAAACACTGGTATATCATTTGATTTCTCTATCCAACAACAACATATCAAGCCTTAATACATTTGGTGAGGTTGGCTTCATGGATTCTAGCTTACTAATCATCTCTATCTATTATTCTATCTTTTGCACGCCCATTATAATGCATATTATGCCTAAGAGTTTCCCATCAAGTTTTTCTTGGTTTTCTCTTTCTCTGTTACTAAAAGCTTCTTTCATTTCATCCATTATCCTCTTAGGAGTATTTATTGGTCATATCTTCATATAAGCAAATCATTTTAATTGCCTGTCATGTATCTTATCTTCAATAGGAAACACTTAGACCTCATGATAGATTACCTCATTTTTAATACTGTCCTCTCTTGTATGGCTACGCAGGTACTGTAACTTCCTTAGCTTTGTTTATGCTCATATTCTACACATGTTAATGCTTCGTTGCTCAGCATTTTGTATCATACAATAAAGCTGGTCTTGTAGATGTTTGATATATATATATATATATATAGCTTTAACTGGATTTTACAGTCACATAAATGTTGGACGCACTTGCTATTTTAACCATCTTTCATTAATTCTGAGTACAACATCTTCAACAATCTTTTCCCATCTTTTTTGGATACTTTTTTTTTTTTTTTTTTATGAGTTATCTTTTTGGATACTTGATACAAGGTACATGTACCTGAACTCATCTTTTCTTGGAATGACTTGTTCTTAAGTCTAACCACAACATTATCCATAGTTTTATTTTTACTAGACTTGCACTCTGTATATTTGGTTTTCTATATCTTCAATTAAGAGCCTTTGGTTCTAAGGTGTTCCTCTACAGCTTGAGTTTGGTGTTCGTGCCTTATCTTATAATGCCATATGCAATAGTAGAAACCAAGACATTTTTCTTGGATGCATTTAGTCAGTTTGTTCATTGTTAGGGAAAATAGATTGTCTAGAATTGATGATAAATAGATTTGACAATTTATATGTTGGTTATCTGCTATTTAAAGCAAGCCTTGTTCACTTGAACTTGGGACTGACTATGATCGTAATACCTTTACTACTAATGGTAATAAAAGAGTTATTTGATTTCTCTACCTGTTTCTTTAGAATCAGTCATAGACAAGTACATGATTCCACATGGGGAGCTAATGCAAATGAAACATCTCAAGTTCCTAAATGGTACTTATATTAGTTACTTTTTATTTTTTTAAAGATTGGAAAATGCTAATTTTTTTCTATTTTATTTTTGTTTTCAAGATCACGTGTGTGATCTTTCTGCTCCATGCTGTATGCATATTCATGCAAATGTACTTTGGTTTGTGGCTTAGGTAGGCGATGCTATTATTTGCTTGCCATGTTATTTGACCATTTTGAGATAGAAGATTGTGGTATCAGCTAGAAATTTATTCCTGCTTTATGGTTGCTAATTTATGAATACCTCTAGATAATTAAATATGCACTCAGATAAATTCTCTTCCCTTAAGTTTGTAATATATTTTAATCTTGCTCTATGGCCAGACATGAGAGTTTTGCTTGATTAAGTTGTTAGGACAATGGTGGAGCCTAGTTATCAAAGGCTCAAGGCGCACTGAGGCAAAGATCTGTATAAAAGTACATATACATAATTATTTTTAATAAATACCTATAAAGAGATAAATGCAACCTTATAAAATCATACATAACAATAGCCAACACCATTAATTTGGGGGGTGTTTTATTGTTTTCTCAAATTTCTTTTATTTTTTCTGGTTATTACTGGTTAGATTGTGACAAGTCCATTGAAAAAAAAAAAAAAAAGATAGGTGCAAAAGGTGCACACCTTGCACCTGGTTGTGTGCCTCATAGATCAAGGCGCTCTCAGCTGAGCCTTGAGACTAGGCGCGCCTTTGTCAACTATCGGGTGGGATTCCAGACATGATTCAACATGTCAACTGCTGTCACATCCAAAGAAATTTTTTTAGTGGATTTTGGATTTTCCATACACTCTGAATAACAAAAATAGTGTTAAGTCATAAATTGCCTATATATAGCACGTTGAGAAAGTAAAACTGTTTGATCTACATCTGGTTTAATTTGGTTTGTTTGGTGTTACGAGAGTTTTATACTATTGGAATCAGTATTTAGTTGATATAAGGATTTCCAACTGCAAATTTCTGGGGCAATGGGAAGTGGGCACCTGGATGTTTCCACTACAGCGCTTTTAAATTAAAAATTGAAGATCTTTTTGGATCTTACATTTGTCGGTGAATAGTGCTCGGTGTTTCTGAGTATGTATTTGTTGATATGGCATCTTCTGCAAACTGTTATTCATGTGTCTTCCTGGGGCAAAATCACTGAAAATTTGTAACCTGTTCTGCACGCCAGAGCATATTTTTAGCTTAAAAATTTTAAAATAGGATTATGTGACTTTTGGGAAACTAAATTTAACCATTAGGACTACAGAATATATCTTTTTCCCATAAAAACAAAATTACAATAGCAGAAGAATTGAAGGTTTTGAGTCCGCTATTGTATTAAAGGATTTGATTGCAGGACTGTTTTGGACTTGTCTCTTCTCGCCTGACCTGCCACCCCCTCCCCGTTCCTGGTTTAAGATGTTTGGGTAATCTGTATGCCTTCTGTTTTGACAAGTAACCTGTATGTTTCATGCATCCAGTCCCTCTTTTATCATTACTCAAATTATTTTTAACAAGCAGCATTTATCCCAATAAATCTAAATTATTCTTATAAAAAAATTAGTTATTGGTCAAAATTTTTGATGACCAAATGTCATTCGTACACTGTTATTAAAAAAATAGCCATTCTATCATGAGTAATGGTTTCCCTTTTTTTATGGTCACCCGTTCAGGTCCTTGTGATCAGTTGCCAAACTCACATGGTTTCGTAAGATAGCCAGAGATATTGCTTGAGATGCATGATTAAGATAGACGAACTTACAATTGGAGCTGTAGCCTAGTGGTATGGGTAATGTTAATGAGCCTAAGTCTTGAGTTTGAGCTTTGGGAGCAACTGCCGGTGCTCCCTCATTAGGTCCCAAGTGGTTTAATCTATTTTTCCCCTGATAAGTGAGTGGTATAATCTTACTAGATGACCTTAGTCAAATCACTGGAGAAATATCTTGTATGAGCTCTTGCATTTAGGACCTTGTATGAACTCTTGCATATAGGATTCTTTAACCTTGGAGCACCCAAAAAAAAAAAAAAAAAACTGAGCATTATTTGTAGTATTGCTTTTGTGCAGAACGAGAAAAAGAATGATAAGCAAAAGACACTAGATTATTCCTCTTTACTCCTGCCTTTTGTGGCTTGATACTCAACATGTACTTTTTGTTTAAATGAAATTTGCAGGGCACAGAAGATGATGTTGTAAATTGGTTACACGGTAATGGATTGTGGAAACGAGCGAGAGACCCTTACGAGCCTCTATGGATTAAAGGAGGCGGGCACTGCAACTTGGAGCTGTACCCAGATTACATCCGCCACCTCTGCAGGTTCATCCAAGAAATGGAGAGCATAACAACAGAAATCCGACTTAGAAAGATCAGGCAGAGCCTTCGTCTGCAAAAGCGCTCTTCTAATACTTCTTCTAACACTGCTAACACCAATGCTGCTAGCAGGTGCTGTGGGATCAAATTCAGCCGACCCAGATGCCTGCCTCAATGCTCGAAAGCAAGCTGCGCGAAATGCTTCTGGTGGCCGAAGTGCCCAGAATGGAGATGCAGATGCCCAGAGTGGCAGTGTAAATGCTGTGAATGTCGATGCAGATGCATCAAATGTTGGAGGCCTGGTTGCGCGCGATGTTTATGCTGTTGCTGGCGATAGTTAGTTGCGGAAAAGTTTGTGTATAGGTTGCTGAAGTTGCTGACACACAAGAGGAAGTAGTTGCTTGCGAGTTGAAAAGGGATAGGAAGGATCTAATTATATGATTCCTGACACATTTGCTTTCTTCACAATCAATTTGCTGTGTTTAGAAGTTTGTTTTCCTTTTTGTTTTTGCCCAACTACCCATCTGATGCTCCAAAATTTGATGATCTGATGATCCAAAATTTGTTGCTTGTGGGTTGTTCTGTAAACCAATGGCATACTTGTCCTGGAAAAAAGCTGAAGCAATGGGTATTGGAAAAGAATTGGTGTTGTGGGAATTCTTCTTCTTTTTTATGATGAGAACCCGTAAATGATGATACTCTTCTTTCAATGTGTACTGGATAAATTTTATGTTAACATGTTAACTCTCAAATCAAACTATTGGGGGATTGAAATTGTTTTTGAACCAAATGAAACAATGTTGGAATTTGTCGTAGATAGATGAAAATCAGCAATAAACAATATTGCTGCAATGAATGTTCTATTTACTTCTTGGATACCTGTTTTGTATTTTTTCGTTTTTCAGAAAAGTGTATATTTTGTGCCGTTAGGCAACAGCAAAAGCATTGAATGACTGTATGCACTACTGTATAGGGCGTAGAAGGAAGAATTTAGAGCTTTCGTTGTGCAGTATAATTATAAATAGAAAATAAAAATTTGTTATAATAGGCATTTTATGGCTGAAACACAGAGTTTGGAGCCTTATATTACAAATGGGTTGCTTTCAAGGAGATTGAAAAAAATGATTGTGGGTTCCGTTTAAATGTAAATAATGTAAAAGTGGTAAATTGAAAACTTAGATTATGTTCTCTTTGTTGTTTTTAATTTGTTTTGAGTTTTTCAAAAAATTTAAAATACATTCTCTTTATTGTTTTTAAAAACATATGTTAAAACACACTGAAAACACCCAAAATGCAAAAACACGACACCCCCTCCCAAATTTCGCAGACCCGCATCCCTCTTCTCTCTCATCTATTCTTTCTAAGACGCCCAAATCTTGCAAATTCGGAAACACAGCACTGCCACCGCCACCGCCACCGCCGTCGATTGCACCCGCCACTGCCACCTTGACCACCATCGTTGATTGCACCCCGCCATCGATTGTGCGAGCTACTGTCGACCGCCCACCGTCGCTTCCCTTGCATCGCGTCTGACATCATCGCCCCCTTTTTGTTCGATCGAGCATCACGCCTGCCACCACCCACCGTCATCGACCAACAAGCCCAACCACCATTGCCGTTCGAATCACGACTTACCTCTCCTTCACCGATCATTTCTTTTTCTATGATTGATTTCTTACTACTGTGGCTCCTCATCTTCTGTCTTTTGAATCATTTTGTGATTTGATTTTTGTTTTGTTTTATTTTATTTGAATAGTGAATATGTAATATGATTTTTTTGTATTAATTTTTCTTTTTAATGATATTTCTAAAGTTTTGGATTCTTTTTATGATAAACCAATGTTCTGTTATTTTGTGATGTATAATTCCTTTCTTCAATGTCTCATGATGTGAGTAATTTAAATCTTGAAATTAACATCAGATTTTAATTTGTAGACAAAAGTAAATTTATCACGGAACTAATAGTTAAACCAAATCGAAAATTGCTTTAAAAAGCACTTTGTAATTTTAATGTATTACATACTATTAGATTATCACAATTATCTCTTGTATTATAGTTTAAAACATTTGAATCAAATTTACAATTTATTAATAATTATTTACAATTTACTTTGAATCAAATTTATTGAATAAAATATCACAATATTTTTTTTTTCAAAATTTCAAAGTAAATGCATTTTTCAATTTTTTAATTTGAGAAATAATTTTTCAGAATGACAAAAAAAACTCATTTTCAATAGTCTCAAAACAAACACTCAAAACACAAAACTGAAAAATGAATTTAAAATTTAAAATTAAAAATTAAAACACAAATAGAACACCACCTTAGTTTTTCACTTAAAATTATGAATATTTGTTTTAAGATGGCAATAATAACACCCATAATTATTGCTAGCAAATTATCTAAAAGTGAGAGAGAGGCAAGAAAGAAAAGTGGAAAGACTCTTGCATGGAATTGTTTTCTTAATATTGGGATAAGATACTTTTTATAGATATAAGATTAAGTAAATAAAATGTTTGATGAGGATAGAATGGCGATCCTCCATTTTAGTTTTGAAATGGAGACTGATGGGTTTTCATATAATAACTCGGATCTTATAATTTTTATAATTTTGAAAGCGAGTAAGAATTGTGAAGGGGAAAATAAAATAATTCTCTATTTAAATTATCATTAGAGTGTCATTTCAAATAACATAACATGAGCGTTGAAGTGTTTACAGAGTTTAAGTTTTCATGAACAATATTTTTTTGCTTTTATTGCTTAATTGATTGCTCTGATTATTAAGATTAAGAGTAAATGATCCCTTTTATTAAGAAGAATTAATAAAAAATCCATTATAAATTTATTTCCACAAGTGGTTCAATCCTTGGTACGTAAATAGGTCAACCTCAGGCTTCTTGCCAGGTTTTCTTTTTGTCTTTGCTTCCTTTGTCTTCTAATGTCTCTCCTTTCTTTGGCTTTGCTCTTCTAGAAATGACAATATACCTCCATATATCTATATTTGTATTACTAAATTAGAAGTTTCTAGAAGATGAAAGTATTTCACTATTTCTTATATTTATTGGATTATATTTCACTAGAAGATGAACTGTTACTATGTTCTCGTTAAGATTGTATTAGTAATATTGTAACACCTTAAATTTAAAAGTCTTAAACCCTCCTCAACCCCTTTTATGAACAGACCGATTTCAGCAATAAACCATCCAACAAACATACATAGAAAAGTAAAACAAATTAAAGCGAAAAGAAGCACAAGCAATTTATCGTGGTTCACCCGTTAAAGAGAGCTATGTCCACGTTGAGTTTCGGCAAAGGGAACTCACTGCACTATCGGGACAAAATCGATTACAGTCTCAATATACAAACTCACTCTCAAATCTCACTGTACAAAAACATCCCTCAACTCAAATCGGTCCCATAGCCACAAATCTACAGGCTAGAGGCACAAACCCTCGAGAGAAATAAACCAATCGAACAAACTATACAACGAGAATGAAAATAGAGAAATGAGCAGACAAACCCTAAAACGAAGCTGATAATCGAAGGCTAAGCATTCCACATCTTGAGGCGACTGTAGCTGATATAAAGAGAACACAAGCGGTGTAGATTGCATCGTATAAAGGCACAACAGAGCATCGACAATCGAGGAAGAGGAAGGCTAAAGGACAAGCTGAAGCACACCAAATGAAACGGCAGGGGGGTTGCCGTTTTGGCCCTCCACTCAGGGCCCAAAATGCTATTGTTTTGGTCAGCCATGAGGGTTGCCAAAAGACCCTCTTATCCCTCCTCAAAATACTGCCGTTTGAAGCTTCACTTAAATACAACACTAAGTTTGACCAAAAGAAAATTTCATCTCGCCTTAATTTCAAGCTGTTCAATCATATTTTGATCCAGCACTCCAAAAATTCCGCTGGTAACCATCCTATGCCAATTTCCTACACAGAACCAATTCCTAAGGAATGGCGCCCGTTAACAGGTCACACCTCTACAACTTGGAACGTATGGCTGTCCACAACTGGCTATATTATACACAGATCTCTCCCCGCTGAATTACAATGAAAGAGTATTCCTTCACTCACATAAAGGAAAAAGTGAAACAGAAGAGCAATAAAAATATAAAGAGGGTGCATTCTCTATTTCGATGAATGCGTTCATCACAAAAATGGAATTCTTACAAGAAAGGAGCTAATCCAAACAAAATTTATGTGCAAGTACAAGTGTTATAGCTAAAATTTAACTTAATACATGATTTCTAGGCTGAACATATGAAGTCAATAGTTGTTTTTATCAATAAAGCACTGCTATATATACAGAGGAAGAAACAAAAAGACGACTTTACAAGAATTTTCAATACTGATTTGTCTGATCAATACAATCATGTATTTTAATGACGGGGGAAACAAATACTAAGTTAATTTTCGGGTAATGCAGCAGAGGCATTGTATGATTTTGTTCTTCACTATTTACATATCAGGTGCATACAATGAGATGTTTTAGCGGGCCTCTAGTCGTGTCACAGTCACCTCATTAACACTGGAAATACTTTCGGCCCCCATATAATATGTCTCCTCGGGTATCCTCTCCACATAGAACCCTGGTTGCTTGGGCTGGGGTAGGATTGCAGTCTCAGTAATCAACATTAAGAGCACAGATGACATGGTCGGTCTGTCTTTAGGGCATTTCTGCACACATAGAAGACCAACCTGCATGCATCTCAATATATCTGACATTGGAATTGAGCCCTCAACTTGAGGGTTTAATAGCTCAGAGGCCTTTCCTTCAATCCAAAGGTTCCAAGCCTGATATCACTCAATATGGCACATCAAAGAAATCAACTACTAATAAGAAAGATAATATTAACAACTGCAGAACAGGAGAAAGTAAAAAAGGTATGTTCGATCATGAACTTACATGCCCAAGAAGGTTAAAATCATGGTCGCAATGATGGAACAGTCTGTTCCTTTCGCAACTCAATATTTCCAAAACTATGACTCCAAAGCTAAAGACATCTGATTTCATTGAAAAAAGACCATCTATAGCATACTCTGGAGACATGTAACCACTGCACGTAATTATCAAAGGAACTAAAGATTAATGCAAGATGATTAGAGATGTAATTAGGTCATTTTCTTGGCTAAACCTAGATAAGGACAAAGAGCATTGGTCACATACTAAGTTCCAGCTACCCTTCTTGTTTTTGCAGAAGATTGATCCCCTCCAAAAGCCCTTGCGATTCCAAAATCTGAAATCTTAGGATTTAAATCATCATCAAGTAGCACGTTGCTGGCTTTGAGATCTCTATGAATTACTCTCAATCTTGAATCACGATGAAGATAAAGAAGTCCTTGTGCAATCCCCACAATAATATCCAAACGCGGCCTCCACCCGAGGGATTTACTTCTTGTGTTTGCAAGACCTGCATTGAAAAGGGACCTTCTATAATGATCTCACTAGACCAACAATAATATCATCACAAGCCTTTACTCTCACAAGTGGGGTCAGTATAATGATCGTCATTAATTTATTAAAAAAGAGTTCCCAGTGCAAGAAGTCCCCAACTTCAAGAGAGTCGGGGGAGGATCTTATTTGTATTCAACCTTTTCCTTGTTTTTTCAGCAAATAAGCAGTTCTCCAATAGTCAAACCCATGACCTTCCAGGTCAAAAACAAATTCGAAAAAGCACATAAAGGAAGGTAAAGAGAGCGAACCAAAAATGAAGGAATCCAAGCTCCCATTGGCCATGTACTCGTAAATTAACATCCTTTCTTCACCATTGATGCAATACCCCAAAAGCCTCACCACATTACGATGTTGAAGTTTGGTGATCAAAATAACCTCATTTTTGAACTCATCAAGACCTTGTTTGGAGTTGATTGCGAGCCGTTTGACAGCTATCTCCTTTCCAGATGACAAAAGACCCTATGATAATCACATAACATTCATTGGATCTTGATGCTAAAGGTTACAGCTTTCTATTCTGAGTATGTAGGGACCTCAATTGTCCCCTAAAATAGTATACTAATGTATTATACTTACCTTGTAGACAAGCCCAAAGCCACCTTGTCCAATTATATTATCATCAGAAAACTTGTTAGTTGCCCCTTCAATTTCCACTATATCAAATATGGGCAATTCTAGATTTTCTTTATCAGTGGCTTGAATGTTGGATCCTACATCTGTTATCACAAAATGGCAGAAAAATTATTTGTTACCTCTATATAAATCCTCTATATAAATCCTGTGTTTCTCATTGATGTTTGTGTGCAGGCAAAAGAACTACTGCCATAATTTCTCATTGATGTTTCTATGCAAGCACAAAAGAAATAATAGCTTATTACAACTATGGAGTGCAAATTATTGCTTTTTGGTATAAATTGTTCATCAAAAGAAAATATTGGAAATACAGAAAAAGATGAAAGACTGAAACAATAATAAAGTGGGGAGGCAGGAATAAATAGAAATTATTTTATTTACCTTTTGTTCTTCTTTTTGCCAACGAGCATACTAAGGAAACGCTCAGCAATAACATCACAATAACAGAAGTTACCACAATGGCCATCTCCTTGCCATGCAATTTGTGGGGCTTCTTCGAGTGTTGAGCTGCAAAGAAGACAACTATGGCCAGGGATTCACAAGACACAATTATCGGAATCACCCATGAAGTAGATGATACTGGAAGGCTTCTAAAATGAGAAGATGAAAAGCATGGGAGGGCTCTGTGGCATGCTCAAAGACCCTTTTTTATCAATGAAATATTGTGAACACACCAGAATCAGCAAACTTAAAATCTTTTTTTTTTTTTTTTTTCATGTGTAGTAGGAATGAAATTTGATGATGCGGTGGCCGATCACCCTCTTTTGCCTCTACCTCAGCACCTGCGATGGAGACGGGGACTCACCCAGGCCCGGTTTATCTCCGACAATCAAGTCAGATCACGAGATCAATAATTAACGTAAGAACGGATATCACTTAATCTTTTCAGAATTATCGTATTCGATCCCCTACCTCTTTCTCACCTCCTTCCTTTTTTCCTCTCGCCTCCTAAGAGGGTCATGTCGCTCTTTCAACATCTTACCATTGCTCCAGCTCAACTATCCCCATTCAGGTGGAGGTATCTAATGGGCTTTATCGTCATCTACCATACTGCCAAGGTGGAACCCATAGGTGAGCTCTTTGATTACTTTTTCTCCACTAACCGCGATCCCAGTGGTTGGATTTCCATCTCCCCTTGAGTTGTGAAAGAGAAATCCCTTCTTAGGGCTAAAGAGCATCCTAATCCGGATATCCTTGCTACCTCGCTCATGTTCTCAGGGGGATCTAAAGATTCGGATGACTGGAAGGAGGGCTTTGTCTTCGTCCGTCCCAGGGCGTCTAACTCTGTGCAAGAGGTTTGGTCGGTGTGTAACGAGTGGACTTTGGATACTAAACATAAATGCCCGAATGCTGAAGCTATCATAGAACCAGCCTCTCGAATCATGGGCCCTAGCCGGGACTAGAAGGAACATTGGCTCTCTAACCCCATGCTTCGCCAAGCGGGTCTGGATGGCGACAACTGTGAGTGCCCACTCTTGCCTTTTCTCTTTTTTCGCCCCTCCATCACCTTTATATTTTCAATATTGACTCTTTCTATTTTTCTTTTGGTAATTAAAAACCTTTGGGAGATAACTTACTCTCCTATTTCCTCGGGGATGGTCCTGGACTTCCCCGAGAGTAAGGGCTCTTCAGGCCCTTCTGGCGGTAAGAAAACATCCGAGAAGGCTCCCAAACTTTCCCAAGGCCCGGGGCTATTCGCGCCACCCAAGCGACCTCCGGAGAACACCAGGAGTAGGAAATTCTTGGCCTCTTCCAGATCGCGAAGAATGGTGGAGGGAGATCCTCAGACATTCCAAGAGGTTTCCAAGAACAGTGCTGAGGCATGCTGAAAGGGCCCGTCTGCGGAGCCTCCTGCCTCTAAAAACAAGGACTCCCCATCTATGCAACCAATAGCAACAACAGTGCCTGCCCCCATGCCAGTCCCCTTTGAAGACGATACAGAGACTATTTCCCAAGCACTTGAGGTGATTCGCATGGAAGCACAAAGATAACAACCTCCTGCAGGTACGGAGCCCACTATAACGCCTCCCAGCATTCCTATTAGTTCTGTCTTTAAGCGGATATTAACGTCTCTGGCACCAGCGGAGCGCCCAGGAATGATAGGGGAGGCTTTCGTACTGTCCATGAAGGAGATATTGGCGTGCCAGACTAAGCACCGGAGGGTAGAAGTTACTTTTTCTGTCTCTACAATCCCCGTACCTTCGGCTCCTAAAGTGAACAGGCCCCCTACTAAAACCTTGGCCTTCTCCAGCGTTTCGCCTGGCACGGGTGAACCAGATTACTGCGCCGAGATTCTAAGGGTACGACCACATTGTCTTTTCCTTTCTTTTTATGCTGATAGGTCTTAATCCTCACCTCGCTTTTGCTTCTCAGAACCTTACGGGCTTCCAAGATTCAATCTCCCGGTGAGAATCCAAACTCCGCGCCCGGATTACCTCTTTGGAATCCGAGGTCGAGAGGCTTCGAGGGCTTGAGTCCCTTTCTTCCCAACTGTCGGATTTTGAACACCGCGTACATATACTCACCAAATCCGTCGAGCTAGCGCAAGAAAAGGCAAGACTCGCTAATGAAGCCGAAGCTCAAGCTCGCGAGGATCTGGAGTTGGCCTAGAGAAATATGCTCGAAGCTAATCAGGCTAACTCCATGCTCGGGGAGGAACTGGATGTCGTGAAGGGCGCAAATGACCTGCTTCAAGAAAATATAAGAAAACTCACCTTAGAGTTGAAGGAGGCTAAGAAGGGGCAAGTCGAGGCCTTGGAGTCCTATTCTCGGTGCAAGGAAGACCTTCGCACCGCTCATACCCAACTCCAATCTGCACTTAAGGATGCCGGGTAGCCTTTCAAAATGGTCGGGAGGATTTTCGAAGCTCTGAAGCTTATGCAGTGGAGTTGGAAGGAGTCATTCGGGGTGGGTTTGAGCATATGAAGAAGCTTACAAAGGAGCGTTTCTCGAACCTGGATGTGGACTCTATCCCCTTCGATGTTACTGCCGCTTTATTCTCCTTAGAATAGATATCTTTGTATTCAAACTTGTTGCCATAATAAAATTTTAGCTTTCACTTGCCTGACTTTTGGAAATTTTCTTTGGATGTTATCTTGCTTTAGTTGACTTCCCTTGCTTTTCATCGAAAAAAAAACCTTTAGGGATCAGGTCTGATCCTTCGTAAAAAAAAACCTTTAGGGATCAAGTCTGATCCTTCGTTTTTGTCGAATTTGTTTGTTTTGTTTGTCGAAGAACTTGAATTTGCAATTTTCTTTGAGGGTTCGAGCCCCCCAAGGATCATGTCTGATTCTTCCATTTTTGTCGAGGGTTTGGGCCCCTCGAGGATCACATTTGATCCTTTCATTTTTTGTCGAGGATTTGGGCTCCCCGAGGATCACATCTGACCCCTCTATTTTTGTCGAGGGTTCGGGCCCCCCGAGGATCACATCTGATCCTTTCATTTTTTATCGAGGCTTCTGGTCCCTTGAGGATCACATTTGATCTTGTTGTTTTCGATCTAGGGCTCGAGGCCTCCTGAAGTTAGGCTCACTTTTAATCAAGGGTGCCCTCTTGTGTCTTTTGAGACGAAGAGTCTTTACTAACAGGAGAGAGAAAGAATAAGTTTATTTTAGAATAACATATGAAAATAATAAAGAAAGCATTACTGATAGAACTTTCTTAAATTCTGCACGTTCCAAGCATTTTTAACTGGTGTACCCTCGGGGGTCTAGAGTTTGTAAGCACCAGGGCTGAGAACTTCCATTATCTTGAAAGGACCCTCCCAATTCGGTGTTAACTTATTCGCTTCTCGGGCCCCCCGAACATTTGTTCGTCGTAATACCCAATCTCCAGGAAGAAAATTCCGTGCCCTTACTCTTTAATTGTAGTATCTTTCTATACGTTGATTGTAGGCAGCTTGCCGAATCTATACCTGATCGCAAAATTCATCAAGGAGCTCTAAGTTATCCCTTAGATTTTTCTCATTGGATTGAGGGCTAAAAAGCTCCACTCTTAGCGTAGGTACTCCTATTTTAACTAGGATTAATGCTTTCGAACCGTAACATAAGTTGAAAGGGGTTTCTCTCATGGATACCTTCACAGTGGTTCAATAAGACCATAGGATTTTTGGTAGTTCTTCCACCCAGCTTCCGTCTGCCTTATCCACTTGCGCTTTTAGACGACGCAGCAAAGTCCTGTTGGCGAGTTCAATTTGTCTGTTGGCCTGTGAACTGCTGCCTTATTCCCAATTCCTGGCACAATTCTTAAGCAGATCGTTTAGTAAATTGAGTGCCGTTATCAGATATTAGTACCCGAGGAATCCCAAAGCGACATACCACATTCTTCCACAGAAATTGCTTTACACGCCGAGCGATGATAGAAACCACTGCCTCAACTTCAACCCACTTTGTGAAATAATCAATGGCAGCCATGATATACTTAACCTGCCCAGCCGCTGGGGGAAAAGGCCCCAAGATGTCGATACCCCATTGAGCAAAAGGACAAGGTGTAGCCAAATGAGCTAGTGTGACTGCCGGCACATGAACCAAGTTAGAGGTTTGCTAGCATCTATCGCAAGTCCTGACTAGTTGCTTTGAGTCCTTTACCATCGTTAGCCAATAGTACCCCTGCCAAAGAGCTTTTTAGCTGAGAGTTTGAGCTTCGATATGACTTCCGCATATGCTTTCATGAATTTCCCTCAGGATATAGTCTGCTTCGCGAGGCCTGATACACTTGAGCAAAGGTTGCGAGAATGACCTTCTATAAAGCTCCCCGTTAACTAATACAAAGCCTCGGGCCTTCCTTCTGACTTCCCGAGCTTCTGAATCATCTAGAGGGAGTTTCTCCTATCTTAAGTATAACAACAAAGGATCCATCCAGCTAGGCTCATCTTCCACACATAATTGATCAGGGACTTCTTCGATACTCTTTTGTGGTAGGGACTCGATCCGAATTTCTCGAGAGCTTGTAGGAAAAGAGGAAGAGGCGATCCAGGATAATAAATCTGCCTCCATATTCATGGCCCGAGGGACATACTCCACCTTTACATATCGGAAACACACAATTAATTCTCTGACCATGGCTAAGTATCTCGCCATGTGGCCTTCCCGAGCCTTATACTCTCCATTCACTTGCTGCACTACCAGGTTAGAATCTGAACTCACCTCGACGCACTGAGCTCCCAACTATTCGACTAATCTCAATCCTGCCAACAAAGCCTCGTACTCCGCCTCATTGTTAGATACTCGGAACTCAAAATGTAAAGCATAAGGCCATGTCTGTCCATTAGGACTTTTGATCATTAATCCTACTCCACCGCCACCCGAGGTTGAGCTCCCATCTACAACCACTATCCATGACCTCTGATCCTCTTCTGGAGCTTCTGACGTCTTTATCCCTTCGGTGATGAAGTCTGCCAATAACTGAGCCTTAATAGCCGGCCGCGACTTATACTCAATATCAAAAGATGTAAGCTCTATTGCCCATTTTAGCATTCTCCCTGAAAGTTCTGTTTGCTAAGAACCTTCCTCAAAGGTTGGTTAGTAAGCACAATAATCGTATGAGCTTGAAAATAGGGCCGAATCTTCCTTATCGAGACTATTAAGGCAAAAGCTAACTTCTCCATGGGAGGATACTGGACCTCTGCTCTTATCAACCGCTTACTTGCATAGTAAACGGGCCTTTGTCTCTTATCTTCTTCTCGCACTAGCACCGAACTTACGGCTTCCTCGGCTACCGCCAAATAGATATACAATGGTTCTCCTGGTTGTGGCTTCATGAGAATCGGAGGCGTAGCCAGATGCTCATTCAGCTTGTTAAAAGCTTTCTAACATTCAGCGTTTCATACAAATTTTTTTGCCTTTGATAGGACCTTATAGAAAGGAAGACCTTTTTCTGCCAAATGAGAGAGGAATCTCCCTAAGGCTATCATCCTGCCCGTAAGGCTTTGTACTTCCTTGACATTCCTTGGGGCTGACATATCCATGATGGCTTTAACCTTTGCTGGGTTTACCTCAATCCCTCAGTGATGCACTATGTAACCCAAAAAATTTCCTGCAGAGATGCCAAAAGCACATTTGACAGGATTAAGCTTTACATGGAACTTACGAAGGGTTTTGAAGCATTCCTCCAAATCCTCTGGATGATTCTCCACAACCAGGCTTTTCACCAGCATATCATCCACGTACGCCTCCATATTCTGCCCGAGTTGGTGTTGAAAAAGCTTATTCACCAGGCACTGGTAAGTGGCTCCTGCGTTCTTCAAACCAAAGGGCATCACTATGTAACAGTAAGTTGTCTTATTGGTAATGAACGTCGTTTTGTCCTGATCTTCCGTGTGTAATGGAATTTTGTGATATCCCTGAAAGGCATCTAGAAAACTCATAACCAAACAACCGGCAGTCCCATCAATCCGGGCATCAATCCTAGGGAGAGGGTAGCTATCCTTCGGGCAGGCCTTGTTAAGATCAGTGAAATCAATGCAAAGCCTCCACTTGCTTTCCCCTTTAGGCACTAACACAACATTCGCTAGCCATTTCGGATAATCAACTTTCCGAATATATTGTGCCTCCGTTAACTTTGCAAATTCTGGCTCAATTGCTCGAGCTCTATCAGCGGCGAAGCTCCGCTTCTTCTGTTTAATAGGTCAGAAGCCCGGTCGTATTCCCAATTTGTGCGTCATAACTTCTAGATCTACTCCCGGCATGTCCTAAGCAGTCCATGCAAAAATATTCGCATACTGCGGAAGGAGTGCCAATATCCGACCCCTTAATGGGTCTTTTAACTCTGCACTCATCTTTATACAATGATCTGGGCAATCTTCCTTCAAGGGTATTTCCTCCAATTTGTCCACTGGCTCTGCTGTTTTCGGATCCTTCGGCCCTTCTAGTAGAAAATTGACCTTCTTTGGGGGATTCTTTCCTTTCTTTCCTCAGGAGTCCTTTCGAGGACCCATAGCTTCCTCTTGCAACGCTACTTCTCTTGCTCCCCTATCCCTTGCTATGCCTATGGAGGCCATATAACATTCGCGGGCTGAGCGCAAATCTCCTCGCATTTCGCCTATTCCGTTGACCGTAGGAAACTTTATCATCATATGATATGTGCTAGGAATAGCCCGTAGGGCATTAAGGCCCGATCTTCCGAGGATCATGTTATAGGCCGAAGGCACATTTGCTACCAAGATATCCAGCATGACTCGAGAGGTTCGGGAGCCTCTCCCCACGGTTAGCAGAAGTTGAATGATCCCTTCCGAATATACAGCCTCCCCGTCCAATCCCACCAAAGGGACCTTCGCTGGCCTCAACTGCTCCATTTTGTAACCCATGCCCAGGAAGGCCTGTCGATACAAAATTTTCGAAGAACTTCCTGGATCCACGAAGATCCACCGAAGCTCCCACTTTTCGAGCTCAGCTGTTATTACCAGCGGGTCATTTCGATTCAGGTACCCTGGGAGGTTGCTATCTGAAAAAGAGATTGACTCGACACACCTCGACCTTTTTAGCCCACCGGCCCGACTGCTATCACCTTCTTCACCCTTCGCTACTGGGACTTCCCCTGTGGCAAGCATATGGAATACTAGAGGCTGGGGATGATCGCCTTCCACCCGCTGCGATCTCTCCCTTCGAGGCGAATGTCGAGTTTGATCCCTGTCATCCACCCGGTCCCTCCTAGAGGGGCTCCATGACTAGACCATCAGTCTTTCCTTCTTCGAGAATCAACTTCCTTGGCTACATAATTCCTCAAGAAACCTCGGTTGATTAGCTCTTGGATCTCCTCTTTTAATTAGTGACATTCCTCCGTATCATGGCCATGATCTCGATGGAAACAACAGTATTTATTCCGGTTCCTTTTATTAGACGGTGCTTTCATCGGCCGAGACTTCTTCAGATAGTCCTTACCTTCAATGGTGGCGAGGATCTCCGCTCTTGGGGCATTCAGAGGGGTAAAACCACTCGAGTCCCATTGAGGACGATGCTTTTCCTTCCGGTCCTCATTCTTCCTCTCTTCGGGGTGTTTCTTTTTTTCCTTTTTCTTTGCGTGCTCCGCCCTCTTAGCTTGCATAACTTCTTTGACATTTATGTACTTCGTAGCACGACCCAAGATGTCCATGAATGTGATCGGGGGTGTTTTGGCTAGCGACTGTACAAAAGAACCGGGCCTTAGGGCATTATGGAACGCCACCATAGCTACACTGTGATCGAAGTTCTCAATGCTCAAGGCTTCCATATTGAAGCGTGAAATAAAGTCTTTCAAAGGCTCTCCTTGGTCCTGCTTCAGATTAACAAGAGCCATAGTGGACCTTCGATGCCTCTGAAGAGGTGTGAAATGTACCAAAAAACTACCCTGAAGCTACACAAAACTTGCTATGGAGTGGTGGGCCAGGTTTGAATACCAGGCCCGCATGTGCCCTTCCAAGGTTGCTAAGAAGACTCTACACCACATTGCATCAGCACTACAAGAAAACAGTAAATTAGAGACGGATTTTGAGACGGATTTTGAGACAGAAAATTTTTGAGACGGATTTAGAGACGGAAAAAATCCGTCTCTAATTTGAGACGGATTTAGAGACGGAAAAAATTCTATCTCTATTTTGAGACGGATTTAGAGACAAAAATAAATCAGTCTCAAATTAAAGACGGATTTAGAGACGGAAAAAATCCGTCTCTGAAATGTGAGACAGATTTTGAGACGGATTTTTTTCCGTCTCTAATTAGAGATGAATTTTTTTGCATCTCTAAATCCGTCTGTAATTTGAGACGGAAAAAAATCCATCTCAAACTTCAGAAACAAATATTTTTCTCTAAATCAGTCTCTAATTAGCAATTAAATATAATTATTTAATTTAAAATCTATTGAAAATTTATTTAAATATATAAATAATAAAAAAATATATTAAAAAATGTAAACTAAATATAAAATTTTATAAAACACACACTCCATTTTAATTAGTAATTAATATTAATAATATATACATTACATTTTAATTAGTAATACACTACATTTTAATATTATAAAACTCTATAAATAAAATATATACTAAACATACATTACATTTTAAATTTTGAGGAAGTAAAATGGGAGAATCAAATATTAAAAAATAATTAAATTAAAATTTAATTAATCTAAAATTTAAGATGATTAATTAATTAAAAACACCTTTAAATCAATTAAAAAATGTTAAATAAAAAAAATTATAGACATTCAATAATAAATATATAAATAATTTTCTAATATGAATCAACAAAAAAAATGGTACTACCTATGTGACTCGTGTCACATTCAGTAGATGTTCAACTAACATTTATCCATATATCTATTATATTCATCTCATGAATATTGACATGTGACTTATTATTCTTTAATATAAATATTTCATACTAATTAAAAGTAGTAGTCCATGTGTCAGTTTATAATTAATTTATAATATTTTTCTTTTGAGAAATCTAAGAACTGTTTATTTATTTAAGGATGATAGGTTAAAGACATGTTCAATTGGACCCTATAGATTTCAACAATGCCAGTCACATTAAGATAGTGAATACATTTACTACAAGAATTTAGACTTGTTCTGACAAACTAATTTGTCACAATAGGTATGAAAATTCTGACAACATACTTATTGTAACGAAATGACATTATAATAAAGCAACAGTTTAGAGACGGAAGATATGGGAGAAAATCGATCTCTAAATAATAATAATAATAATAATAATAATAATAATAATAATAATAATATCTATATTAAAAAAATAGATATATATACACATATATCTATATTAAAAAAAAAAGAGAAGTCAAGCGGACCGGGTCAGATCCGCCTACTAAAAGGGAAGGTCTCTTGCCGATCAGCCCAAAGATAAATAGGATGGGGTCGATAGTGGGAGACGAAAGTTTCCCCACCAATTTTGCTCTATTTTTTCTCTCAATTTTATCTCAATAACACTTTTCTAAATCATCGCTTTATGTCATGTATCTAGCCGTTCGATCGTCGATCCGACACGTTTTAATTATGAAAGTGAACTTGATGTACAAGTAGGTAAGTCTTTTAGTTTCATCAATACAATTTTTTCAGTATATATCCATTATATATATACTTATATGTGGAAATTGAGTATTTGGCCAAGTAGGTAAGTCTATAGAGATCCAACCGTTGGATTTTGTTGATTTTTGGGTATGTTGGTCAATATGGGTAAGGGTGTTGGGTGCTTGTCTCTGATCGTCGAAAATAGCCGGCGACAATTGACAGTGTTTCACTTTGTTTTATGAATCTTCATTAATCGTGCAACCCTTTCTTTAGAAGTTTGAGGGCTTATGTATGATTTATTTATTTATTTTTTTGATTAATTGAGTATGTTGGTAGGAGAATGAATGGTATTGAAACTCAAAAACACGAGCGTTTCATAAAAATAATGGCACTTGCAACACATTATCAAATTTAAGTCGTAATTTAGATACTAACTCAAAATTAGATTCTTAATTCTAAAAGTAATATAATTTATTATTTTACTATTATAAAGTTTATTGACTAATCTGATTCAAAATTAAATATTTATTTGATTACTTTTCAAGTATTATGACACTCCCAAACTTAAAATATAATAAAATATTTGATAGTTTATTTTTTATTTATTTACATAATAATTTTGTTGACATTTTATTTTTTATTTTTTTATTAACTCGACAATCAATTTGGACAACTAATTTTGATGTTATCATTATCCTTTATATTTAGATCATTGAGATTTTTTCAGCTAAAAAATATAAATGGTAAATATATACATAAATGTGAAAATATTAAAGTAATATTTGATATTCAAGAAAGGATAATAAAGATTATCATTGAAAAAATATATCTAATAATAGAAAAGTACATATACAAATGAGAAAGTAAAAAATCACTTTTGTATCATTTATTATTAAAAAGTATATCTAATAATAAATTTTGTTGTTTTTTATAAAAATTATAATTTTTTAATATTTTATAAACCAAGTTGTGTGACACAGTACTTAAAAAAATTATTAAGATTTAATTAATAATTAATTATTTTTTTTAAAAAATTCAAATCCCCAAATCCTTCTTTCCTCCACTCATTCCCTCTTTCCCTCAAATCCCTAACTCACGATCCCCAAATTCCTAAATCCTTCTTTCCCTCTCTCATTCCCTCTTTCCCTCAAATCCCTAGCTCCCCCCTCTCTCTCTTTGAACTCACGCCCGACGTCTCCGCCTCCGCCTCTGCCTTCGTCTCCCGCCTCCGGTCGTCGCCGCCGCCTTCGTCTCCCGCCTCGGGTCGTCGCTGCCGCTTCGTCTCCCGCCTTCGGTCACCGTCACCGCCTCTTGATCCGCCTCCAGTCATCATCGCAGCTGCCTCAAGGTCTGGTTCTTCCACCGCCCATTTCGATTTCCCTCTTTGCGAAAAGAAACCGTAAGGCTAAACTCCCCCCTTTCTCTCTCACTCTTCAACCAGCTCTTCTCCAAGTCCTCCTCGACTAGGTTGGTTAAGAGTTTGATGATTCCATTTGTTCTAGTCAGTTTGGTAGTTAATTATATGCTGTTTGATTTTAATCGTTTCATACAGAGCTCAGCTCTAGGATAAGAATTGTGTTTGTGTCAGTTCAATTAGAAATCTCAACCTTCTTGAGGATGGATCGGTGCATGCTTGGCTGTGCCATATAGGTGCTTGCAGGTTCTAAAGGAACAATCGAAAAGCAAAAATGATAATAACAAAATAGAATAAAATATAGAGAGCAAGAAAGGAAATAAGTCGTTGATGATAATTTAATATAAGATATTTTCTTGTTTGATTCAACTGAATAGCAAATAAGACTGTTCGTTAAGTGACTAAAAGGCAATGTTCATCAGACAGGTGAAATTGTTGCAGCCAGAGTGTTTTCGATGTCTAGTTTTAGACATTTACTTGAATGTGTTATACCTATGAGTATCCCATTGAATTATGAATTACTATGTCTAACTGTTAAAAGAAAATTACTGTACATGTATTTTTGATTCACACAACAAACTGTATACTCCTATTTTTCATAGATTATGTGGAAATTGGAATACCACATAATCTTTTAAAATGTATATAGATAGATATAGTTTTCAGAGAGACATGAACTTTTAAACTCTCAAATTCTGTTTTTATTTATTTTCTAAATATATATTATTTGAGGTGACTTTTTTTTTGTAACAAAACCATAGGTAACTTGAACACATATTAATCTCTATTATACTCGTGAAAATCATGTGATTTGGAAGATATGAAATGAATGAATAATTGAAGTGCCCATTTCCTCTACGTATGTATATTATATATATATATATGCATTGAAAATCCAGTAATTTGGGAGCACAGTGATGCCAGGGGATTACATGCTTGCAACTGAAGTGGGTGGGATCAATGATAACCTTCCCTTATTGTTATCATTATCACTAATTAAAATACACTCCCAAACTCTAATTTGATGTTCTGATAAAGTAGCATGATTTATGAGATAATGATCATATTACTTGCTTTACTAGCCTGCAGTTTTTTCAAGCAAAAAAATGTCTACCAATCTAAGCCAATTAACCAAACAACAAGATATATGAAGGTATTGTAGGCTAGAGGGGCAATATAAATAAAATATATATAAATATATGAAGTGAGTGGGGGTGGGGCAATACATAAATTTATTTTTCTCAAAAGTGGGCTATTTGGAAATTCAGATTCTATTATGAGAGGTATGACATGGAACTTAGGAAGTGTTGAACATGCTATGGTTCAAGTGTACCTTTGCTTCAAATGTTAGCTTTTAAGATGTTTGGACAATCTATACTTCCTCTTCTTGTTGTGAAAGAAATTGGAGTACTTATTCATTTGTTCATTCATTTAGAAAGAATAAATTAACTTCAAAATGTATATATAGAGACTTTGATCTTTGTAAATGTGAATAAATGCGCTTTATGTCCTTTTTCTTTTTCTCAAAGTGCTGAAAATTGCCATAGTTTTCATCCAACTCCTTAACAACACAAAAGAACAAGCAGTTTTGAAAGATAGGAAATAGATTCACTAGGATTTGTGGCCTTATCTATAATTCAATATCATTAAAGTTTGTACCAATTTGTTGTATTGCTTGACCTTTTTATTCTTTTTGTGAAAAATCAGTCATTATTCCTTTTGCTTTCCAGCACTTCCATGAAACTTTGATATGCTCGCTCTAGTCAATTGATTTTAACTTGTTGATTATGTCTTGATTCTTTAATTCATGATTACTTAAATGTTATTTTTACTTGTAGGTGTTTCAAGTATGAAGCTTTAGAAGTTATAGTGGTTTTCTTATTGCAATTATTTTGTATAGCTATGCTATGTTGTTGTATTGCTAGTTTGTTTGAGGATTAGAATAGTGTTTTCCTTGCTTAAGCTTTTGTGTACTACCTATCAATTATTGTTTAGTTTAATATTGTTATACCAAGCTGGCGCTTAATCGTTACCAACACTATTTTTATCAAAGCATGGAATGACTATTTAAAATCACTGCCTTCTCTAGCCCCAGATTTTCCTTGCCTCTTCCGCCATTAAATTGCTGATTTTTTGGTCTGATCACTAGCAAGCAGTTGCTCTGTATGATCTATATTGCACTCCTTTGAAGTTATGTTCATATACAAGTTAAGGTTGAATGTGGTATATATCTCGATACATTTGCCCAATGATGGAAATCTTTATTTATTTTGCGGTCTTATGGACAACACAACACTGCCAAGCCAAACGAGGCCTTAGTCGTGAACAGTTGCCTCTACTGCTATGGCTACCTTCTCTTTCTACTTTCTTTCTTTTAAACACACTCTCTCACACACACACTAATAGTTCCTTGGATGTGTTTATTGTAGTATACAAGCAAATAGCATTTTCATGCATATATTCCTTAGAGATGATTATTGGTAGAGGTATTTGATGACTTATGGAGATAAATCATTGATGAATTGATCAAAGATGTTTGGGATCTGAAGGAATCCGAATATGATTGATGTTCTTTGTGGTGTTACTATTTAGATTTGTTTTTTCTCACTTGAGATTCATTATTTTATCATTTATATTTTTGAGTGTCTTGTGAAAAACAATAGTTTTAAAAATAACATTGGATATTAGTGACTAAATATATATGCACTGGGCTTAGGGTAGTTTATATACCTATTTTGTCAATGTTGGCTTACTTAGAATGTGAGGGAGGAAAAGACAGCCTCTGATTGTTTGACTGACCTTTTGTTCCGTGTGAGGAGGGACTTGTCAAAAAAACCATCTTGGATGTGTGAAGTTGTATTTGAAGCACTCAAGGAGTATTGGAATACTCCAGAATTTAAAAACAAATCAGAAAAGGCCAAGAAAAATCGGTCTTCAGATGTCGGAGGTAGCAAGCATACTTGTGGTTCCATCTCTATATCAGAGCATAAGAAGAGACTGGTAATATTTGATATTTTTTGTTATTTTCATTATATTTAATTACTTAAGTATGGTTGCATGAACACTTTATTTTTTCCCTTGCAGTCTAAGCTACTTGGTCGCTCACCTACACAGGTTGAGTTATTTATTGCGACGCACCAAAAAAAAGATAAATCAGGATTCGTTGACAATAGGTCTGAGGAAACTTATGTAAGTATACAACAATACTTGTGTCTTATATTCTATTATGCTTAACTGACATTTTTGATAATACAACTTATTCCATGTATATACTTGCAGGCTGACTTCCAAATGTGCTAACATGATGCATCATCACAATCATCAGCAGTTGGCCCGATAGAAGATAGTGACGCTGCTGCACAGCCTTCACAACTAGCTTTTGATGAGACATCATTATGGTTGGAGGTTGCAGGCAAGAAAAAGAAGGGTCGTGTATATGGGATCGGATCATTAAGAGGATTCGTCATTGCCATGGATAGATATTACATTGTATTATTTTTATTATTCATGGACGATGTATTTTATTAATATTGTATGGATTTCTTGTATGAATTTAATATTATATGGATTTAATATTGTGTATATCAAGTTTATATATTTATACATTATTTATATTGTGCATAACAGGTTTATATATAAAATTTTGTAAGAAAATTATTTTTTAATTAAATTTAAAATAGAGACGGATTTAGAGACGGCAAAAATCCGTCTCTAAATCCGTCTCAAATTCTTTTCAAACTTCGTCTATAAATCCGTCTCAATTTGAGACGGAAAAATCCGTCTCTAAAATCCGTCTCTAAATCAGTCTCAAATAGAGACGGAAAAATCCGTCTCTAAATCCGTCTCAAATAGAGACAGAAAAAAATCGTCTCTAAATTCGTCTCAAACAGAGACGGAAAAATTTGTCTCTAAATCCGTCTCGAATAGCGATGAAAATAATCCGTCTCTAAATCCGTCTCAAACAGAGACGGAAATAATCCGTCTCTAAATCTGTCTCAAACAGAGACGAAAAAAAACCGTCTCTAAATCCGTCTCAAACAGAGACGGAAATAATCCGTCTCTAAATCCGTCTCTAATCGGTCTCAAAATCCGTCTCAAATTTACTGACGGAGATTTTAGCGATGGCCCAAAATCCGTCTCAAACGCAAAATCCGTCTCTAAATCCGTCTCAAATTGACTGTTTTCTTGTAGTGCAGAGGCATCCTGCACCATCATATGAGAGGTAAAAAGATCGAGGTGATCCAACAGGTCGGAAGTCCCCGCATATGGCTTAATGGTCTGAATGCGAAGACGCTTCGGCGGTATGGCGGCCATGATCTCCGGACTGAGGGGTTGATTCACCATTATCCCCTGAGTCTATTCTAACTTTAGCTTCAGGGCCGCAATCTCCTCTTCCAACTGTCGTAGTCTCTTCTCTTGCCGCTGTTGCGCATACGACATGTCAGAAGATTCGGCCGCCTCACCACGTCCATCATCTTGTCCAGGCCTCTGAGGATCCCCTTCCCACTGATAGGACTCCTCATCCCATGGGGGTTCTTGCCTTTCCTCCACCCTAGAATGCTGAGCTTGTTGGTGCTGGCGATCCAAGAAGCCAATGAGCAACTCCGTCAACCATTGAACCTGATTTTCCAAGAGCGCTATCCGATCAGGTGGGGGTGGAGGGCCCTCTGGACTTCAATCTCTCCCCGACGGACTCCTTGGAGGGTTTTGCAGGCTTGGCTCTAGGACGGGGTTACCCCTAGCAGCTCGAGATTGCTGCCTTCTCGTTGCCATCAAAACAAAGGAGATTGCTAAAAACGTAGTGACCAGTCGTGCTAGAGAGACAGAAAAGAAAATGCCTCAGCCCCACGGTGGACGCCAATTGATGATGCGGTGGCCGATTTCCCTCTTCTGCCTCTGCCTTAGCACCTGCGATGGAGACGGGGACTGACCCCCCGGTTTATCTCCGGCAATCAAGTCAGATCACCAGATCAATAATTAACGTAAGAACGGATATCACTTAATCCTTTACCTCTTTCTTGCCTCCTTCCTTTTTTCCTCTCGCTGAGATAAGGATTCTCTTGAAATCCCCAAGATCCCTATCCCATTCTTCTCGAAATCTGGTTGATAGGATTTCCATAATCGTAACTGCCCCCAAAGAATTTGGGATAGCTCCTGTCTCCGTGATCTTCGGTGGGACAGTCAATCTCGAGAGGCTTGGATTATCCTCGCTGAGCAACCGGCCAGGTAAGGCGGTGATGTGGGCTTGCCACGTGTCCCTTTCGAATTCAGGTAGGATGGCGCCAGTTTGTTGTTCCCTTTTGGGCGTGAGGCCCGAAACTAATGGTTTTATTAGGGTAATTATGGGCCCGAGGATATTCTCCTCATCAAAATCAAATAAATGCTGAAATAGTAACAACTACATTTAGAGCGGGTAATTCCAACAAAAGTTAATGGAGAATTTGGTCAACTCCCAAAGACGTTCTTTTTGGCTTTGGTTGTGAACTAGATAAATGATACAAGAAGTAATGTTCTAAAAAACCAGACAGGAGTTGTGATCCAATAAAGGAAAATGGTTAATTGTCAATAGTCGAAAAGGGTTTGAACTAGGGTTGAAAATAATTATATTAAGATAAACAAAAATAACTAAATTTAGAATAATACTATTTCCTAAAAATAATTAAAGTACAAACTTAATAACATACCTAATTCAATAGCCTCCACCCGTATATACAAGTCTAGACCCCCATAGGAGAACCTTCTTGTGTCTATCAAATCCGCATACCATGTCAAACATTCGCCCTTGTCTCCACTTGCGTAAGCCAAGCAAGAACAATTTCCCAAACACGCATGCTTACACTCTTCCACCTTCAAGTTCATTGCTAATTGTGCCTCCAAGGTATTGGGAACCTTTGCATTTGTAATTTTGACAAACCCTTCTCCATGACCACACATGTGATCTTCCGTGCGCTTCCTCCTGCATCCAGCAGAACCATCTCCTGCATACCGATCACGTGTAGATGTGGGTTCATATCCCGGGAGGCATGAGCACTCAAACGAAAACCCATTGTTTGGATCACAAATACTATATGCACCGCAGTGGCCATAATAGTCACACTGATCTTTAGGGGCTGACCAAAATAGGTTCCATTCATTGTTATGATACCATGTACTCCCTACAAAACCAGACTCATCCAGGTATGTTATATACACCACAGAGGCATTGAAATCATACATCACAGAGAGTCCATCACTATTGTCAATATAACTGGCACTGGATGCGGAGAGAACGCTAGGAGACACTGGTATACCATTAAAATTATTATTGATCCATGGCCCGGTTTGCCATCTAGGGGTCGAGCCCTTGAGCAAGACAAACCGGGGCAAGCCTTTTGGATCCATTCTATAAGAATATTCCCCAGTGCTTGGGTCATCAGGCGACTTCCAAGATGTCAAGAACCGGTCTAAACCAGTCTTACGGTCCAGCCCCAGTTTCATTTTTCGTAGAAAAACATGTGTGGGATAATCAAAGCTTTGCCACACAACAAGTCTACTTGCCTTATCACCTCGAAACAACACCAAATTTCCAGAATCAAGGAGTTGAGTTGAATAGCTTCTGCTTGCTGTTATTGCTTTGGAAATATTTGTCTGCCAAAATGGAACACTTTGGTTATAACTGTAGATGACGAGATCTCCATCTTTGTTGATGGACAGAACTCCAGTGGTACCCTTGATTGGATTGTTCCTATTTGCAACCCAAACTATGGTTTGTACTGAGATCTTCTTGTACCATATTCCTACATACCTGTTTCTGGAATTTCCAGGACTAAAAAACCCAAGTGCAAAGGTCTCACCCTTTGACACCAAAAGGTCACCATCCTTGATGGCTTGGCTTGAAGTTAAGGTATCAATGGAAGTGCAAAATCTGAAGAAAAGAAACAGCAATGAAATGAAGACCCATGTTTCAGGTTGCATCATTTTGGTGTAGAAGTTGAAGGACATGACTTGAGACCATAAGATGCTATTTCAATGTTCGAATATCAGTTATCCTATATGTGCTTCCCTTTTAAATTGTGAGCGGCTTCTTAAACTGGTGGTGTTATTACAAAGTGCAGTTATTTGAATCGGTAGAATATGACAAAAGCCTAAAGACCCAAAGACCGGGGTCAATAAAACAATTTCTGACTTTACCAATGCCATTGTTCACTAGTATGTGGAACCATGTATAGCAAGATTCCAGTCAAGTGATGAATAACATTTGTGTATCCCATATTTCATGATATATTTTTCTTGCTCTGCGTATTTGACTGACGTTTCTGACTGTAAATATAAACATACAGTCCTTTGAAGGATCGATCCTTGAACAGCACAAGAGTTTGTAGTATCTACTAACACAGATCCTCCTATTTTTCCCCAGCAATTGGACAACAGATGGATTGGCTAGCACTTAGTCAAGGGCATTGACTAGTCAAATGGTCACATACTCTCAATGTTGCGATTCCTGTAATGACACGGACTTGAAAGGAGACAGTGAACAAAAGTCTAAAGCAGTTCCAATCAATTTCTATCAAGTGGGTATACAAGGACATTAAAGTCTTCGTGCTTGCTGTAATTAGTCTTCTTTTGAATGCTTTTGAAGCTTGTTAAGTGATTCTTGTTGGAAGTTTTGTGCTGTTTTTTGTTGAAGAAGAAGGTGATAGAGAGATAAAGAGAAGGATGCAAAAATTCCGTTACTTCAAAAACTTATATATTTGATACAAAAGTATGGGTCAATACCAAGTCTCCATAATTTAAGGAGAGTTGGTACTTTGTCTAAAGCTGAAATTAAGCTCTACCACAATTCATTCAAATTTCAAGTACATTCATTAATTACATTACAAAAGATTCAAAAAGGCAACATGATTGGCGCATAGCTTTGTATCACACAGGAACCTTCATCACTCCTCCTTGATGCAAGAGCTATGCACAGCACCAAGCTTGTCTCTAAGTTCTTCGAATCTATTCTTCTACAGCCCTTTAGTAAAAATATCAGCAACTTGCTCTTCTGCTGAACAATGCAATAGCACAATTTCACCTTCCTTTTTTGCTTCTCTAATAGCATGATATTTGATTTTAATGTGTTTAGTTTTTCCATGAAAAACTGGATTTTTAACCATTGCAACAGCAGATTTGTTATCACACAAAATCTTTGTAGCAGCTTCTTGCTTAAACTTCAGATCACTAATAACTTTTCTCAGCCATAAGGCTTGATTAATAGCAGCAGATGCAGCCATATATTCTGCCTCTGTAGTTGATTGAGCAACAGAGCCTTGTTTTCTTGAACTCCAACATATAACACTTGATCCAAGAGTAAAGCAATAGCTTGAGGTGCTTTTTGAATCTTCAAGTGATCTAGCCCAATCACTATCAGTGAATCCTAGCAAGTTCAGAGCTGAACTCCTCCTAAACATCACACCATATGAAATTGTCCCCTGAATATACCTCAGGACCCTTTTGGCTGCTGTGAAATGATTTTCAATTGGCATGTGCATGTATCTTGATAGAATGTTGGTTGCATACATTATGTCTGGCCTTGTGATTGATAAATACAACAAAGAACCAACCAAACTCCTAAAGATTGAAGGATCAACAGAAGCTGACCCATCATCAGCTTGTGATTTCAATCCTTGAACTGCTGGAGTACTAACAGCTTTGCAACTAGTTAGAGAGAATTTCTTCAGTAAATCTATTGCATATTTCTTTTGAGAAATGAAAATGCCTGTTGAAACCTGAGACACTTCCATTCCCAAAAAATAACACATCTCCCCCAAATCATTCATCTCAAACATGCCCTCCATTTGTTTCCTAAATTCTTTCACAGAGTTTGAATTACTTTCGATAAAAAGAATATCATCAACATAGATTGAAACAATTAGAATTTCAGCAACCACTTGCTTCACATACAATGTTGCTTCATTGATGCTTCTTTCAAATCCCAAGTCAAGCAAATAACCATCAATTTTTGCATACCAGGCTCTAGGAGTCTGTTTTAAGCCATATAGTGCCTTTTTCAACAAATAAACTTTATCAGCAGCACTTTTAATAACAAAACCATCAGGCTGCTCAATATAAATTTTCTCCTCAAGAATACCATTGAGGAATGCAGATTTAACATCAAGTTGATAAACTTTCCAGCCTCTATGAGCAGCTATAGAAAGCAACAATCTAATTGTATCAAATCTAGCTACAGGAGCAAAGGTTTCAGTGAAGTCAATACCTTGCTGCTGAGTGTAGCCTTTCACTACCAATCTTGCCTTGTATTTTTTGATTGAGCCATCAGGATTCATCTTAACTCTGAATACCCACTTTGTACCAATTACTTGTTGATCTTCTGGTTTGTCAACAAGTAACCATGTGTCATTCTTGACTATCATATTAAATTCTTCCTCCATGGATACTTTCCATTTTGGACACTGCAAAGCTTGATCAACTGTGACAGGTTCCAATACAGCAACATTGCATCTATTGTAGATATCTTGTAGAGGTTTCATACCTCTCACAGCATAATTTTCATTATCAGAGTCCTCCTCAAAGGTTTCACCATGAGTCTCTGATGCATTTTCACCATTAGTGTTTTGGTTTGAAGACTCTCCAATCATTTTCTCCCAATTCCATGCATCTTTTTCATTAAACTTCACACTCCTGCTCACATAAACCTTCTCAGTTTTAGGATTTAAAATTCTGTATCCTTTTGAAGTAGTACTATAACCAACAAATATACCAGCATTAGCTCTTTGATCCAATTTGTCTCTTTTTGCCTCTGGTACATAGGTATAACAGATGATGCCAAAGATTTTTAGATGTCTCACTGATGGTTTAACACCTGTCCAGACTTCATAAGGTGTTTTACCATTAACAGCTTTAGTTGAAAGTCTATTCTGCAAATACACAACAGTATTAACTGCTTCAGCCCACAACTTCTTTGGCAATCCTTTTTCAAACAGCAAGCACCTTGCCATGTTCATGACTGATCTATATTCTGCCCCATTATCAGATCTTAAAGATTTGATCATTTGCCCACTTTGATTTTCTGCTGCAGCCTTGAACTTATGAAACATCGAAAATACTTCGGATTTGTGTTTGAGAAAATAGACCTAGCAATACCTTGAAAAATCATCAATAAACAAGAGAAAATATTTGCTGCCATTGTAAGAAGGTATACTCATAGGTCCACATATATCTGTATGAACTAGCTGGAGCTTCTCAATTGCTCTCTAAGCTTGGTTTAGAGGAAATGGAGTTTTACTCAACTTACCAAGTTGACAAGTACCACAAACATCAGAAATTACAGTCACAACAAGCAAATCATTCACCATTTTCTCTTTTTCAAGCAACTTCAAGGCATCATAATTTATGTGCCCCAGCCTCTTGTGCCACAGACAAGAGTCTGATTCAATACTAACTAAACCTTTAACTTCATCATTTTTCCAGTCAATATTAAAGCTCCTATTGTACATTCTGATTGTCAGAAGCTTTGTACCAGAAGGATCTATAATTTCACAGAACTTGTTCTTGAATTCAAGTGAATAATTCTTGTCTAACAGCTGACCAACACTTAGTAAGTTATGTTGAATTTCAGGCACAAACAACACATCAGAGATAAGCTTTGTACCTGATGAAGTTTGCACAGATACAACACCTTTGCCTTTGACATCCACTAGTCTCCCATCACCAAGCTTTACTTTGGAAGAATATGTTCTGTCCAAAGTTCTAAAATTTTCAAAGTTTGCTATCATATGATGAGTACAACCACTGTCAATCATCCAGGCATCAGTGTTTTGAGTTGCAGCTGAACATCTCTCAACTGTGGCAGCAACAAAAAGTTTATCCTCTTGAATTTCAGACCCTTCTATGACTTGAGCAGGTTGAGCTTGATTTTGTTGACTAGAATTTCCTGGACAAATCCTTTCAACATGTCCAAACTGCTTGCAGGATTTGCATTGGACCCCCGGTCTGTACTAGCAATAATTTTCAGTATGATTTGTCTTCTTACAATGAGGACAAGGTGGATACTTGCCTTTTCTATTTCTTCCTTTGTAGTTTTGATTAAACTTTTTATCTTTACCTCTCTTATGATAGCCTTTCTTTGCATCATCTGTTTGCACTTTTGCCTTTTGAGATGCAACAAGTGCACTTTCAGTTGAGCCTTCTTCTTCTCTAAATGCCTTTCTTTGTTCAACAGCTTGTAGAGCATTTACAAGCTCCGTGAGAGAAAGTTTAGATAAATCCCAGGCATCTTCAAGTGAAGAAATTTTTGCCTCAAATCTTTCGGGAAGAGTTACCATTACCTTCTCCACAACTCTTTTTTCTGGTAAATCCTCACCCAGCAGCCTTACTTGATTAACAACTTTAATAACTCTATCAATATACTCTTTCACATTCTCAGTTTCTTTCATCCTGAGAAGTTCAAACTCCTTCCTTAAGTTGAAGATCTGCATTTGTTTTGTTTTTTCATTTCCTTGAAACTCTGACTTTAGTCGATCCCAGACTTCTTTTGCTGTTTTGCATGCCATGATCCTGATAAAAATAGTCTCATTTACTACTGAATGAAGACAACTCAAGGCTTTATATTTTCTAGAGACCTTTTCTTCATATACTTTGAGCTGATTCAGAGTTGGATTCTGTGGCTCTACAGTTTCAAAGTTTGATTCAACAGCTTCCCACAGTAGCAGACCCTTGAGATATGCCTCCATTTTCACAGACCAAACATGGTAATTTTCTCCAGTGAAGATTGGAGGAGAAGGAGTAGAGATATTGCTGCTTGTAGCCATCACAAAAAACACTCAAATCTTTCAAGTGTTTAGGCTTTTAAGTGAGGTTTCCTTACTTGTTTTCTCTCACACACAGCCCTACTAAGATCAAGAAGGCTCTGATACCAGATGTTGGAAGTTTTGTGCTATTTTTTGTTGAAGAAGAAGGCGACAGAGAGATAAAGAAAAGGATGCAAAAATTCCATTACTTTTGATACAAAACTATGGGTTAATACCAAATCTCCATAATTTAAAGAGAGTTGGTACCTTGTCTAAAGCTGAAATTATGCTCTACCACAATTCATTCAAACTTCAAGTACATTCATTAATTACATTACAAAAGATTCAAAAAGGCAACATGATTGACGCATAGCTTTGTATCACACAGGAACCTTCATCAATTCTCAGTGGAGTGTCAATCAAGTACTCAGCAACAAAACATTTAGCTAGAGGCAGGCCATCATTGGACATGAAACAAGTCATCGTCCATCCTCCATTCCAACTTTGGGGATAAATGACGATCAATAGTGATTTCAAAACGCCCAATTAAGAATTGAGGACATCATACAATTAAAACCACATATGTAAATGAGGCAGATTAGTTAAGAGGTGGTTGAATTAGCCAAAACCATGGGGGTTTTAGTCAACAAGTGGGGTTAATTATCCAAAACTCACGCAACTCAAGGCAATGATTCCATTTAATGTTGTTAATGGCAGAATCGCTCAATTTGACTGAGCCTCACACTTGATTGGAGGGAGGAATCACTCAATTACAACAAGGAAGCTTGGAAAAATATACAGCTCCTAAATTTTTAAGGGAAAAGGAATCTTTCTATCTCTTTCATCATAGGGTTTTCCTAGAATACACAGTAAGGCCACCACTATATCTATGACTATTTACAAGTTCTGCTGGTTATGAAGCATCAAACGACGCTGTCCCTCTTAGCTGGTTGGAGGGCCACGTGTTGCAACCGCAGCTGGCCAATTGGCAGCTGCTGGATGGTGGCATGTGGCAACCATCGGCAGCCTCAATCAGCGCTTGCTTGATCTCTCCTGCCCGATCCTAATCTCTGCTATTTTTGTTGGAATAATCATTCGTGCTTGCATGATTGAATCTCAGCTGCCCCTCAGTGCTTTATGAGGATCAATCCCAACCATTCTTTGCTGCTTTTAATCTTGCCTCGGGATGTGTTCAGTAGAGACGAAAGATCGAGAAAAAGGTGAGAAGAAGAAGGAGAAGGATCAGTCGGGTATTCGGTGGTTGGCTCTCGCCATCGGGCTAGGGTTTTTCTGGTTTGCTCTCTATTTCTTTTCTTCTGTAAATGCTTTGTATAGAGCATGTTTATAGGGTTCGATTAGGTTGCCTTTTAATCTGTATTAAGTGATTTTAGGGCAAGTTTTGTTTCATCAAACCATTGTATGTACAGAGTGATGGGGAGGCTTTATATGTTGGTGTAATCTCTGGTTTTTCTCATAGTTCAGTGAGCTCTCCTCACCAGAGCTCAATGTGGACGTAGCCTCGGTTTTGAGGTGAACCACGGTAAAATCTCTTGTGTCTTACTTTCATTTTTGTTTCAGTTTCGTGTATGTTTTATTTTTGCTTCCAGTTTTTTGTTCATCAATCTTCAGCGATTGAAATACTATAAAAGCCCTAAGGTTTGTTGTTAGTTCTCAATAGTGGTATCAGAGCTTTGTTAAGTTCGGCTCTTAGGGTTTCTATAACTTCAATCTGTTAGGATTTCATTTCTGGGGTTTTCTCATCTTGCGGGTGATCTAGGGTTTCTCTGAGAGAGTCTATTTCAGTGGGTGTGTGCTGTGTTGATTCTTTTCTGAGTTTAGAGCCACCTAAGTTACCTTCGTGCAAGGCGAAGATGAATTCTACCTGATTTGAAATCGGCATATTTGATGGAAAAGGAGATTATGGAAGCTGGAAGAAAAAGATGAGAGTATTACTCTCTTATCATAAAGTGCTTATAGCACTTGAGACAGATGATCGCAAATGGTCAGCAGACCAGCTTGCGAGGACAGAGGAAATCAGAGAAGAAGCCTTCAATCTGATCTTCCTCCACCTGGATGACAGTGTGATTCGCAAGTTAGATGGTATGTCCACTCCCTTAGAACTTTGAAATAAACTAGATGCTTTATTTTCTGTCATTACTGCACCTAATTTAGTATATCTGAAAGGCATGCTATTTAATTTTAAAATGAATGCATCAAAGACAATGGATGAGAACATAGACGAATTTACTAGGCTTGCATTATTACTTAGAGGTATTGATCAAGCATTAGGAGACTTTAGTGAAGCTATGATTCTATTAAATTCATTGCCTGATGATTATGATGTTGTTAAACATGCATTAAGATATACTGGCATAGTACCTAGTCTAGACCTTGTTATTTCAGGCATTAAGGCTAGAGAACTGGAACTAGGGACATTATAGAAATCTGGAAATAATCTTTTTATAAAGGGGAAGAATGAGAAAAAGCATTCGACTGGTAATAATGATCATGCTAGTGGGTTAGGGAAAAAGGGTAAGAAGAAAGATAAAAAGGGTAAGCAAAAGTGAAAATGCTATCACTATGGGAAAGAGGGACACATTAAGAAATACTATTATGACTACATTAAGAAACAAAAGTAAGGGGGAAATGTAAATACTAATCCTAGTAATTCAAACTGTTTAGCTGAGGTTCTTACTGTTTCAAATGCTTCTATTGATAATGAATGGATCATGGATTCAGGATGTTATTTCCATATGTGTCTTAACATTGATTGGTTTCATAATTTTGATAAAAATGAATCTGGAACAGTGTTTATGGGTAATAACCAATCATGTAGGGTTAAAGGTATAGGAAGCATATCTCTCAAATTACATGATAACAAAACCAGAACCTTAACTGATGTAAGATATGTTCCTGGCCTAAAAAGAAATTTGATATCTCTTGGCACATTAGATGAACTAGGTTTCTCTTATAAAGCAGAAAATGGATCAATGTATGTGTTTAAAGGAGATGATCTAATTCTAACTGGTGCTAAGAAAAATGGATTGTATGTTTTGAATGGCTGTTATTTCTCTTATGATAATATTAGTTCTGCATGCATAGTCAAATCTAATAAGACAGAATTATGACACCTGAGACTTGGACATATGAGCCTAAAAGGTCTTAAGGCACTGTCTAACCAAGGCTACCTTGGTTCAGTGCCAGTGGGGTCCCTCGATTTTTGTGAGCCATGTGTTCTAGGAAAGCAACACAGGGTGGGTTCCCCTAAGGGAACCCACCTGGCGAAGGTATGCCTAGAATATATACATGCAGATTTATGGGGGCCTTCTCAAGTCCCTACTCACGGTGGTAACAGGTATTTTCTTTCTATTATTGATGATTTCACTAGGAATGTTTGGGTTTTTCTTCTAAAATCTAAAGACTAGACTCTAGAGAAGTTTAAAACTTGGAAGAACATAATTGAAAATCAAATAGATAGAAAGATTAAAATCTTAAGGACAGACAATAGTCTGGAATTCTGTAACAAAGAGTTTGATGAATTCTGCAATACCCAAGGAATACTTAGACATAGGACCGTGAGGTATACACCCCAACAAAATGGGGTAGTTGAGAGGATGAACCGAACTCTTCTTGAAAAGGTTAGATGCCTCTTATTCACCTCTAATATTGTAACGCCCTGTTTTCCCAGAACGCGCATTACGTCGAGATCTTGGGATTTTTTTTTTCAACATTATACACACTACATAAATCTCTCGATATACATGCCTTCATCATACTCATTTCCCGACAATCCCAACTATACCTTCTTAGCATTTAAAAATAATAGACTAAGACAGATATTAACAATCACATCAGTGGAAGCAATATCGAAACCTCAATGATATATAACTGACAATTTCCTTTTACAGATAATAACCGAATCGATGTTTCACATGAAAATATCAAAATATTACATAACCTCTGATCATCGCAATCATAGACAAAAACCTACGAAAACTAAATATAGCAGCTACATCTCGATGACATTCTTTCCCTTAGCGCCATTGCTTTCACCTGGAACGTTTGAATATTCCAGGGACATAGTCCAAATTAGATACTGAATCATCTAAGTGAGAGTTCAAAAATATTTTCATGTAGATATGCAAAATCATATATATAAAACCGATAAATCCTGACATGCCCCAGCCTAAGAGAATCTCACAGAGCATTTAGCCCTAACCGGGGAAAATGCAATATCTCTAAAGGCGACAGGACCATACCGACCCATTGGCAAACCAATCCTACTTAAGAGGGACAACCTCGACATATGAGCCCGGGAATCACCCCATTGTCATTGTTAGGCATTACGCTCCTACCCAAAAGCATTCCAAAACCCAACACAACCCTAGCCCTAAGAGTGTCACATCAGCACTATCCCCGGAATCAACAACACCTCGATATTAATGCTACTGCTCAAAGGATCCTGGGGTGGTGTCCACTCTCAGCCCCTCCACTTGAGCCAACAATCAGGGTGGTGTCCACTCTCAGCCCCTCCATTTGAGTACCGTAGGGTGAAGTCCGTCTCAGCCCCGTCCCAAGTGGGTCACATAGCATTAACCTTTGGCACGCATCCCGAGTGCTGTCACTCGAGGGCTACATCACAGGTTAACAACTCACGTCCCACATGGACAACACATAACATGCCAATGCCGAAAATCATAACATGCATGACATAAAATCAACATATTAATGTATGCAATTTACCGTACAAAATCTTATACAGGTGTAAATAATCATTTGTAAAACCAACAATAAACTTAGTCATGGGGATGAACACTCACAGTAATCCACAAACGAGTTTTTTGTTAGAACCACTCACCTTGGGCTAAATTCAAGATTCCTCGAAATGCGTGCCCGATCGACCTCGATTCTCGTGCCAGGCGCTCTCTAGTTCAACCTCGAGCTTTAATGATACCCTAGACATCATATGTATTCAAAGGAAAATAAATATCTATTTTCTCAAGTTTCTCATAATGTTTTCTCTAATTTCATCCTATTTTTCTCTCAATAATTCCAAATAAATACCTATTCAAGCATTTTTCCAACTTTTTCTCCATAAAAATTTATAAACCAATATTTATAAGCCTCTGGAATTTTCTGGAAAGTTTCCAGATTTTTCTCCTATTTTCTCAAATTTCTATAATTACTTTTCCTTGAGAAAATTTACTTCTCCTTGATTTCCTTCGAATATCCTCCAATAAAAATCACCCACACTGATAAAATAAATTCCTTATGCTTCTGGAATTTTCCAGAATTTTATGAAAATCCCTCGTATTTATTTTTCATTTACCTTTCCTTTCAAAAATCAAAAATAATTATCTCCTCAAGGAATTTTCAAGATAAAATTCATCAAAATAAACTATTCCTTTTTCTTGAATTTCTGGATATTTTTTCAGAATTTTAATTCTTTTAATTCTATTTTTTCTTGAATTTTCTATATTTTCAGTATTTAAAAAATACAGAAAATACCTCTGGTCATCTTCTCCGGCGACGGCACACCAGAAAATCGAAGTGATGACACCAGGATGCTCCTCTCCCTTAGTCAATCCCAATGGTACCAATCTTGGTCTGAAAAACCCACCGGAAGCCTTTCGATTTGGCCGAAAACAGTCCGCCGAAGCTACCCGCCACCGAACTCCGGCGAATCAAATTGGCCTTTGATTCGAATTTTGATTGACACGAAACTTTCCAGATTTGCTACCCATAGCCTTGCAACCAAAAGCCCTTTAATAGATCCTTCGATCGATCACTCTACAACCCGATTTAATACTCACGCAATATGTATATATATATACGGTCGAATGTATATATGCGAAAACACTCCCTACATTACTCCAAAAACCCTCAAAATTCCCAGAATTACTCCTCACAACCTGGGGAACAAAATCCCCTTATCCCCGACCTCTAATTCGCTCCTAAAAGTAAGAAATTCGAAGTAAAATCTTTGATGCAAACCCTCACCAAAACTCGGCTATTTATAGCCAAATTCGTCATTTTTTCCGACCAATCAGAGGCCGTTGCTTCGCCCTTACGCGACCTTGGCCATGCCCTGTCGAAGAACAGCTGCAAATCTCCATATTTTTCGACCACAAATCGCGGCCATATCTGCCATTCTGAGCAGATTTTTCGAAAATTACAGTTTGGCCTTCTTGAAATTTTCTTTTACATTTTGGTCCTTATCCTCAAGCCCCTGATCTTCCCAACACCATCACTAAGACCCTCAAGATCATTACTTCTCATTTTTCCTTGGAAACTTCTGAAAAATTACCGTTTTGACCTCCATCGGGCAAATTCAAAAATTGCACTTAGGCCCGATTGATTGTTTTGACCTTAAATCCACTTGATTCGACCCGAAATCACTTAAGGGTTGTTCTATGCATAAAATGCTAGTCCTTGAAATGCTCCGTTGACTTTTTGGACGTCGTCTATAACAATTCGATAATACGACCTAATTGGCAGCTGTATTTTTGCTGTACCGAAAACTGTTCCCGATCTCATTTCTTTCGATGCCATAATTCTTTTCTCGGGATGCTCGTTACTGATGTACCATTTTCTTTAGACATCTAAGTCCCGGGGTACTCCCTTTAGTTGATTCGGCAATTTATTTTACTTTTAAATCCACTTTTCGATATTTTAAATTCATCTAAATTACGCGGTGACCTTACACAGATATGGGGCATTACATTCTCCCCCCCTTAAAGAAATTTCGTCCTCGAAATTTTGCACTTAACATATTACATCATTGATATTGATACAACTTCCAATTTAAATGCCCTAAATACCTCAATCAATTATCCCAATCTGCTTTTATTACACGCCCATTGCTTACGTGTTTCTCACAGAATTTCCAGTTGTAGCTCACTTACAGGTAGTTACACATCTCCCAAAATGACCTATATTACTTTGATATCACCACAAGTTTCTTGCCGTAATCACTTCTATTTTTGTCTTCAGGAGATCCGAATTCCTTTCAGACTGATTCTTAAAATAACATTCTACGTCACCCAATTTTGATTTTCTAGTTGACACCCTATATCATGCTTTAGCCTTTTTAGGTAACGTGGTTAAGAATCGATTTTTGGTAGGCAACACCTAATTCATACAGTTATTTGCCTCATGACTTTCATCGTCTTAACATAATCCGCATGCTCTTAATATCTACTTCTGGTGTTCTAGACTTTAGACCTAATTTCCAAGTTTACTACCAAGCTAATGCATATGCTATGAATGCATAAAAAATCAATCTGAATTGACATACCTTTGGTCATTGTCGAATGGGTCTCTTTGTCATCTCTTGCCAAGCCAGGGTAGACCTCTTCATTTTCTTTTTCTAGACAATAGACTCGTCCGGTACGAGGTCCTGGCGTCATGTTTATCTTCCCGGGTTAATCTATCTTTTGTCTTTTCGGACATTCGCTAGCGTAGTGACCGGGTTGATTGCACGAGTAGCATGTGATCCCCATTCGATTCCCGGTCGGAGGTACATCTTTCTTCTTAAGGCAGTCTTTTTCCTTATGTCCTTTTTCACCGCATGAAAAACACGTGATATACCCTTGAGAACAATTTCTGCCTGGGTGTTCTTTATTGCATCGAGGACACGATTTGCTATCTTTGAAATTTTTCCCACCTGACTTATGCTCCTTGCATTTCGAATCTCTTTACTTTTCATCAGATCTTATTAGTCCTACACGCAATAGATTCATCTCGGTGGTCAGAGCCCTGTCCAGCTCCTCGTTGTAAGTGCTGATAGTATATGAGTTGAGAGCTTATTATAGATCCACCTTCAATCCACCCACAAATTTCTGTGCCTTCTGCCTCTCGTCAGTTTCGTACATAGGCACGTACCTGATTAGTTGGGTAAATGTAACGCCCCGCTCCCACTTACGGGTGTTACTCGTGAACAATTACCCAAATTGTCTACCTGCCCGGCCTTTGGTGAAAGGCGGACCATGTTTCAAGACGAAACGCCCTAGGTGGGAACTAGGCTCGTCCTTCCTTTCGTTGAATCCTAGGATTCACTAGCAGAATTGGGCTTTAGCCACACCGCATTGGCTATAAAGAAAATCTCTTTCAGACGCCCAATCGCCTTTTTCTCATTTTTATTTAATTATTTTCCTACCAAGAATTTTACCGGGCTCAAAAAATCACCATTTAAACCAATCCATTGATGGATCACCAATTTTGGAGGAAAAACTCATCATTTTCAATTTTTCAAATTTTCGGCATTTTCTCCAAAAATGCCCGAAAAATCCATTTATTTTGAAAATTCCTCCGGGGCCCAAAATCGATTTAGAAATGCCCCTTAATTTCCCAAAATTCCAAATTTTTAAAAAAATTTGGCCAGCGGGGCCCGCTGGCACGCCGCCCACGTGGGACCCCGCTAGTCGATGGCCGCCCGGGCTGGCCGCGCCTGCCCGCTCGCGCGGCTGCGCGTGGCTGCGCGCCTGCCTGCGAGCACGCCCCCGCGCGCTGGCATGGCCGCCTGCGCGGCCGCCTGCCCGCGCGCGAGCGGCGCGCAGGCGCCTGCTGCTTCTAGCAGCCTCCTGCTGCTCCTTCGCTCCTTTTCTCTTTTTTTTTTTTCCTTTTCTGTGGGCTATAAAACTCCAAATTTCCTGAAATTAAAAAGAATAAAAATACTTCACATGCTTTCAATTTTAGCCTATTATTCTCCATAATTAAGGCTTAAACAATATTCTTGATGCTTCCACAACATACATCAAACACTCACTAATTTTTCCAACAAAAATTCCTTTACTTACATCTTGGTTGCTTCCCACAACATACCTAACAATGAGGCTTTCACCCAACCTAGGCTTCAACATGCCTTAAGCCAATGCCTCATTTCAACATAAAATCAAGCATTACAAAAATGAAATACATTACATCTCATAAATCAAACACATCAACATAAGCTTCCATAAGCCATAACATACACTTGAATCTTCTTTCCATGCTTTCCCATGCCATTTCACTTGGCCTTGACTTTATCATGCTTTCACAACCTACATGTGAGGGTAAAACCTCATGAGCTATTAAGCTCAATAAGGGTGCAATACCAAATAAATATGAACATAACAAGTTATATGATGCCAAATGCATGCAAGTGTGGTAGGTTTCTTTGCCCTCATAACCCTCCAAGGTTAGAGGCATCAACCCACCATTTCAACCATGTTCTCAAACTAACCTATGGCCATAAGTCTCATGAACACAAAGAACATGCCAAATGCAACATATACATTTATGAAACATATTTAAAAACCCATTGCAAGGCCACCCTCCCATGGGGCCATCCCTTACCTCTTCTTGAATAATTAATCTTCACTTCAAGAGAGCTTCTAACATCACTTTCTCTCATCTAAAATGGCATTAAAACAAGAAATTTACTTTCTTTGCTTACAAGAACACTAAATAAGGAGAAAAAGAAGGAGACTTACCTTGATTCCTTCTTCACTTCTTCTCCCTTCTTCCATTTCCTCTCATCTCTTCTTTCTTGTATTCTTTCTTCATCTCTCTTTTTTTTTCATTCAAATGGCCAAAGGGGAAACAAGTCTTCCATACTTGCCCTTATATACTACCATTTTTCAAATTTCAAGAATGGATCTTCACCATCCATTTAAAGCACAATCCATGTGCTGAAGGGAGACTTGATCTCAACCATCCATTTTAATAAACAAGGCTTCTTTCTTGAAGAAAACACAAGAAGCACAATCCATGTGCTCTCTTCTTGGTTAATCTCATCCATTGGATCATTTGGCCTTTTCAAGATTTAATCTCTACCATTTAAAGAAAGCACACTTTAAGGAGTTGGCAATCCATGCCAACCACAAGCTTTCATCCACCACCATTGGATCACAATCCCATTAAAAGATTAATCCCAACCATTGGATTTATTAATTTCTCAACATTTACAAAATGGAGACAATTTTCACACATCAAGAATGAATGACATAAATCATTTCTTTCTCCTTTAAATAAATCTCATAATTTTCAAAGCATTAATGGGAGACCATTTTCCTATTTTCCTTTTGATTTATTTAACTCTCATATTTTCCAAGGCATTAATGGTGACCATTTACCATTTTCTTTTTGGATTTTCATTAATCCAAATAATCATGCCTCTCATTAAATGCTTACAAGACCAATTATCATTTCTTTTGCATTTAATTAATTCCTTCTCCAACTCATAAATCCACACACATATATATATATATGCTCCCACATTTCTAATATATATAATTCCTCTCAAATTTCCAAGATTATGCCAAGTGTCACTCTAAGACACAAACTTGGCTTCCAATTCTTTATCTTGGTTATCCATGTGGCATTACCACATTAATTCACTAACTTAGGGAAAATTTAATTATTCTCCTCAAATAATTTATTATCCACCATTTTCCCTATTTCCAAAATTAATTTCCTTCATGGAATCACTCCAAAATTCTCAAATACTATTTGTGAATTTATTAATCTCATATATCTCTTCATAAATATCAAATTGGGATTTTTATTCACTTACACACCTAATTCCACATAGGAATTATTTTTAATTTATCAAAATACCCTTTTATTGGATTTCTCTATCCAAATTACCAAAATGCCCTTCTCATGGGCATTCTCAATCTCAATGATCATCACTTCCTCAGGGGCATTTTTGGAAGTTTACTTACTTCATTTCCTGATCTCTTAACACCGATTATATCGGGTGTTACAGTAAACTTGACATCATATTGAGTTACTGACATTTCATCAGTCTGCCTCAACTTCATGAATTCCCAAGTCTTCTCTTCCTTCTAGCTTTAGGGAAAGTACTTAGCAGTGAAAACTTCTTTGAATGCTTCCTAGGTTATCGGCTGAGCTTGTCTCGGCCTTGGATCTTATGCTGCTTGCCTAGGTGTGTCCTTTGCAGAGCTCGCTGGGTTGATTGCCACCATCGTGCAGCCTCTTCCTCTAGCATGAATGTGGCGCAATTAACCTTCTCTTCGTCACTGCACCACAGATGTTGAAGCAGCTTCTCAGTTTGTTCCATCTAGTACTCAGCTGCATTGGTGTCATCTCCTACTTTTCCTCTAAACACCGGGGGTCTTTGTCGACGATACTGATCCAGCACATGGGGGGTGCGCCTTGGCGGCTCATTCCTCGTTACATGTGTCAGCACGCCCTCTAAGATTCGCTCCATTCGATCAAGTCTACTTTCCCTAGGACTTGATTGCTCTTCTTGTCGTCTACTGCTCGCGGTGCAATTCGTCGAATGACTACGGTGATTACTTGTAGCGAAATTCGTAGAGCGACTACGGCGACTGCTCGTGGCGTGACTCACAGAGCGACCTCGATGATTGCTACTACCGCTTTCCTCATCTTGTTCATTGAGATCTGTGATTCTTCGAGTTTTCACCATCTGGAAAAGGAAAACACCAATACTTTCTTAGAGGTAACCTCAATCATCAGAATCCTTAGACTCTATTTCCAATAACACTAACCGAACCATCATAGGTTTCTCTTTTCCCTATGATCCATGGTAAATACCAAATCATTCTAATACTCGAACCTCAATGATTCATATCACCTATTTACAAACCTAACTTGATAGCTAGATTATGTCACCTTAGACTAATCGTTACTGGGTCAATTATTCCCAATTTCCACTAGTACCTCTGAGTCTCCAATCGGGGTTTTTGCTAGTTTGCTCTGATACCAACTGTAACGCCCCGTTTTCCCAGAACGTGCATTACCTCGAGATCTCAGGATTTTTTTTTTCAATATTATACACACTACATAAGTCTCTCAATATACATGCCCTCATCATACTCATTTCTCGATAATCCCAACTATACCTTCTCAGCATTTAAAAATAATAGACTAAGACATGTATTATCAATCACATTAGTGGAAGTAAGATCGAAACCTCAATGATATATAACTGACAATTTCCTTTTACAGATAATAACTGAATCGATGTTTCACATGAAAATATCAAAATATTACATAACCGCTGATCATCGCAATCATAGACAAAAACCTACAAAAACTAAACATAGCAGTTACATCTCGATGACATTCTTTCCCTTGGCGCCACTGCTTTCACTTGGAACGTTTGAATATTTCAGGGACATAGTCCAAATTAGATGCTAAATCATCTAAGTGAGAGTTCAAAAACATTTTCATGTAGATATGCAAAATCATATATATAAAACCGATAAATCCTGACTTGCCCCAGCCTAAGAAAATCTCACACAGCATTTATGTTAGTTCTATGTAATGGCAAAAATATCCCAAGAGGGGGGTGAATTGGGATTTGAGTGATTTTAGACAAACTTGGGGAATTTTAGCTAAGAAGGATACCAGGTTTCGAAACCTGAAGAAGTATGTTTCGAAACAGACCTCTCTGTTAAGTATGTTTCGAAACACAGGTGATTATGTTTTGAAATCTTACTCACTGGAAAGTATGTTTCGAAACCAACTGCAGTATGTTTCGAAACCTTTTTCTCAGGTTAGCTTATTTTGAAACTTCTTTTACTTTTGAAAAATGATTCTTTTGAGTGTACTGATAGCACCAATAAATCAATAGGACGAACAAGACACGAGCACATGAGATTTATAGTGGTTCGGCACCCGCCTACTCCACTACCTTCAAGCTTACCCACTTCAAGGATTTTCAACCACAATCACTTTTACTTAGTGATCAACACACCAAGGGTTTTACCACGGTTCACCCTAAAACCTTACAAGGTGAGTTTTTATGGCTTAACTCAAACCTTCACCACAATGAGCTTTTACGGGATAAACTTGAACCTTACAACTTGTGAGGTTTAGGCTCAACTCAAACCTTTACAATTTTTAAATGAGATAAGTAAAGTTTATCTCTTACAGCCCAATAGATTTGCGTAATGAAAACGACTTATCAAAACTCGGCTGTACAAACCTCTTTGGTTGAAGATTGGAGAGTATAGATGAAAGAATGCTTGTAGCTTGCTTCTCCTTTATCACTTCACACAGCACACTTTGAAGATGGATACAAAGGATCTTCGTAGAAACCCTTCTAAACTGTTTTCATTCACATGTGCATGTGAGTGCAACTTGTGTCTCTTTTGAGTATAGATAGATAAGTGCTCGGCTCTTTTTCGTCTTGAGTGTGGTGTCTAGCTTTGCATCTTGAGGATCTGCTATATATGTGTTGGAGAGCAAAGTTCTGACTTAAAATAGTCGTTAGAGACAAGTTCAGGAAAGTAGGTTTCGAAACATACATACTGTATTTCGAAACATCAAAGAACTAGACCAAGGTTTCGAAACATGACCCTCAGGTTTTGAAACATCACAGCTTCTAGCTGGACAAAGCACTTAGAGACACAGTCAAGTGGGAGACAAGATTCTTAAGGAATCTTATGGACATTTGAATATAAAATAGGTCTCCACTCAACCATTTAATAAATCAATTTACAAGGCATGGAGAAAACATTTCAAAATGAATTTAAAGCCATTTTATTTAAGTAAATGTTCAGCTCCCATGCTACATTGTTTTGAAAAGATTCTACTGACATAGTAAGAAGTTTTGAAACATAGATGAGAGCTTTCGAAACATGTTTTAAAAAAAAACTTCTTTTAAAAACATTAAGCAACTTATAAACGATTGGATGTTCTACAAGCAGAGACTTAGATTTCAAAACATGATAGGGTAGGTTTCGAAACATGATATGCAGATTTTGCAAACAATGAAACCTATAAGAACAGTGTTTCGAAACATGGACCGTTGGTTTCGAAATATCATATAGGCATTTGGATTCTTTCAAACATACAAGGTTTCGCGCCTAGAATTTCTTTATGCATTGTTTCGAAATATGACAACCTATTTCGAAATATGAATTTCTTCAAAGACATATTTCACAACAAACACTTTTTCTCATATACCAAAAAATATGATACAACAATTTAGCCCTAACTGGGAAAAATGCAATCTCTCTAAAAGTGACATGACCACACCGACCCATTGGAAAACCAATCCTACTTAAGAGGGGACAACCTCGACATATGAGCCCGGGAATCACCCCATTGTCATTGTTAGGCATTACGCTCCTACCCAAAAGCATTCCAAAACCCAACGCAACCCTAGCCCAAAGAGTGTCACATCAGCACTATTCCCGGAATCAACGACACCTCAGTATTAATGCTACTACTCAAAGGATCCTGGGGTGGTGTCCACTCTCAGCCCCTCCACTTGAGCCAACAATCGGGGTGGTGTCCACTCTCAGCCCCGCCACTTGAGTACCGTAGGGTGAAGTCCATCTCAGCCCCGTCCCAAGTGGGTCACATAGCATTAACCTTTGGCACGCATCCCGAGTGCTGTCACTCGAGGGCTACATCACAGGTTAACAACCCACGTCCCACATGGACAACACATAACATGCCAATGCTGAAAATCATAACATGCATGATATAAAATCAACATCTCAATGTATGCAATTTACCGTACAAAATCTTATACAGGTGTAAATAATCATTTGTAAAACCAACAATAAACTTAGTCATGGCGATGAACACTCACAGTAATCCACAAATGAGTTTTTCGTTAGAACCACTCACCTTGGGCTAAATTCAAGATTTCTCGAAATGCGTGCCCGATCGACCTCGATTCTCGTGCCAGGCGCTCTCTAGTTCAATCTCGAGCTTTAATGATAACCTAGACATCATATGCATTCAAAGAAAAATAAATATCTATTTTCTCAATTTTCCCATAATTTTTCTCTAATTTCATCCTATTTTTCTCTCGATAATTCCAAATAAATACCTATTCAACCATTTTTCCAACTTTTTCTCCATAGGAATTAAAAAAACAATATTTATAAGCCTCTGGAATTTTCTGGAAATTTTCCAGATTTTTCTCTTATTTTCTCAAATTTCCATAATTACTTTTCCTTGAGAAAATTTATTTCTCCATGATTTCCTTCGAATCTCCTCCAATAAAAATTACCAAAACTCATAAAATAAATTCCTTATCCTTCTGGAATTTTCCCATAATTTTATAAAAATCCCTCATATTTATTTTTCATTTACCTTTTCTTTCAAAAATAAAAAATAATTATCTTCTCAAGAAATTTTCAAGATAAAAATTCATCAAAATAAACTATTCCTTTTCCTTGAATTTCTGGATATTTTTTTAAAATTTTAATTCCTTTAATTTTATTTTTTCTTGAATTTTCTATATTTTCAGCATTTAAAAAATATAAAAAATACCTTCGATCATCTTCTCCGACGACGGCACACCAGAAAATCGAAGTGATGACACCAGACTGCTCCTCTCCCTTAGTTGATCCCAATGGTACCAATCTTGGTCTGACAACCCACTGGAAACCTTCCGATTTGGCCGAAAATAGTACGTCGAAGCTACCCGCCACTGAACTCCGGTGAATCAAATTGGCTTTCGATTCGAACTCCGATTGACACAAAACTTTCCAGATTTACTACCCATAGTCTTGCGACCAAAAATGCCTTAATAGATCCTTCGATAGATCACTCTACAACCCGATTTAATACTCACGCAATATGTATATATATATACGGCCGAATGTATATATATGCGAAAACACTCCCTACACTACTCCAAAAACCCTCAAAATTCCCAGAATTACTCCTCACAACCTGGGGAACAAAATCCCCTTATTCCCGACCTCTAATTCACTCCTAAAAGTGAGAAATCCGAAGTAAAATCTTTGATGCAAACCCTCACCAAAACTCGGCTATTTATAGCCAAATTCGTCCATTTTTTCGACCAATCAGAGGCCATTGCTTCGCCCTTATGCGACCTTGGCTATGCCCTATCGAAGAACAGCTGCAAATCTCCAGATTTTTCGGCCACAAATGGTGGCCAGATCTGCCATTTCCGAGCAGATTTTTTGGAAATTACAGTTTGGCCCTCTTGAAATTTTCTTTTGCATTTTGGTCCTTATCCTCAAGCCACTGATCTTCCCAGCACCATCACTAAGACCCTCAAGATTAGTACTTCTCATTTCTCCTTGGAAACTTCTGAAAAATTATTGTTTTGACCTCCCTTGGCAAATTCAAAAAATTACACTTAGGCCCGATTGATCGTTTTGACCTTAAATCCACTCGATTCGACTCGAAATCACTTAAGGGTTGTTCTATGCATAAAATTATATTCCTTGACATGCTCCATTGACTTTTTGGAAGTCGTCTATAACAATTCGGTAATACGACCTAATTGGTAGCTGTATTTTTGCTGTATTGAAAACTGTTCCTGATCTCATTTTTTTAAATGCCATAATTCTTTTCTCGGGACGCTCGTTACTGATGTACCATTTTATTTAGACATATAAGTCTCGGGGTACTCCCTCCAGTTGATTCGGCAATTTATTTTACTTTTAAACACACTTTTCGGTATTTTAAATTCATCTAAATTACGCGGTGACCTTACATAGATATGGGGTATTACAAATATGCCAAAATATTTTTTGGGGGAGGCCTTGTCTACTGCAGCCTATTTGGTGAATAGAAGTCATTCCACTGCCCTAAATCTAAAATGCCCTGAAGAAAAATGGACCGGTAGGAAATTAAATCTTGATTACCTTTGGGTGTTTGGTTGTGAAGCATATGCTCACAAATCATAAGGTAAATTAGATCCTAGGTCCGTTAGGTGTGTGTTTGTTGGTTACCAAGAAGGAACCAAAGGTTTTAGATTATGGAAAAGACAATCTGGTGGGATTAAAATCATTATTAGCAGATATGTCATTTTTAATGAAACCACTTTCCCTTGCAAAACAATTCACTCTGAAGAAACTAACATTAATAGAAGTCCAGATGATTTTATCATTCTAGAAGGGTCTCAAATTGAGGTGGAACAGGCTAAAGGTTCTCTTCCAACTACTCCAACAAAATCCAACCTAGAAGATGTTCCAACCCCAAATGAAAATCAAACCTCTGATCATGATGATGATCAAAAGGAACAAGAAGAGGAACATGACATTGAGGTGGAGCATCACAGCTCATCCCAAGATCTCAGTGATTACCATCTAGCCCGAGATAGGAGCAGGAGGGTTTCAAGACCCCCTGCAAGGTATGCCTATTTAGACTTAGTGTTTTGTGCCCTTATGGCAGGTCTGGAATTAAGGAGCAGTGAACCTTCCACGTATGAGGAGGCTGTCAGCTCCAAGGAAAATGTAAAGTGGCAGCAGGCCATGGATGAGGAAATGTCCTCACTTAAAATTAATGGCACATTGGAGTTGGTGCTAAGACCTCAGAAATAGAAGTTAATTCAGTGTAAATGGTTGTATAAGTTAAAAGAAGGTATTTCTCCTACTGATCCAATTAGGTATAAAGCAAGATTAGTGGCAAAGGGGTTTACTCAGAGGGAAGGTTTAGATTACATTGAAATTTTCTCCCTTATAGTTAAATTTAAAACCATTCGCATGATGCTATCAATAGTTGTTCAATTTGACATTGAATTAGAACAATTAGATGTTAAGACAGCATTTTTGCATGGAGACTTAGAAGTGAAAATTTACATGACACAACCAGCTGGATATATTGACTCAAATAAACCTGAGCATGTGTGTTTACTGAAAAAATCTCTTTATGGCTTAAAACAATCCCCTAGTCAGTGGTATAAAAATTTTGATAGTTTTGTCTTAGGGATTGGTTTTGTAAGGAGTCAATATGATAACTGTTTCTATTTTATTCTCTCAAATATCCCCATTTATCTACTGTTGTATGTAGATGACATTCTGTTAATCAGCAAGTCTAAGTCTAAGATAAATGAATTAAAACAGATGTTCAACACAAGTTTTGACATGAAAGACTTAGGGTCAGCTAAGAAAATTTTAGGAATGACAATAGAAAGGGATAGAGGAAATTTCAGCTTAAAGGTTCATCAAAATGACTATTTAATGAAAGTTGTAAAAAGGTTTGACATGCAAAATTGCAAGCCAGTGAGTGTTCCAATAACTGGACATTTTGTCTTAACTAAATCTCAATGCCCTTCGTCCAACTCTAAAATCATTAAAATGGAAAATGTTCCATATGCTAATGCAATTGGAAGTATCATGTATGCTGTGATTAGTACAAGGCCTGATCTAGCCTATGCTATAATATCCCTTAGCAGATTCATGTCCAACCCAAGTAAACCTCATTGGGATGCTCTTAAATATTTATTAAGATATATACATGGATCTGTTGATGTTGGATTAATTTACAAGAAAATATTTAATTCTTTTGATCTTGTTGGGTATGTAGATTCTGACTTTGTAGGGGATAAAGACACCCGAAAGTCCACTACTGCTCTATATTCACCTTAGGTGGAAATTGCATCAGCTGGAAGTCACAGCTGCAGCCTCTAATTGCTCTGTCTTCCACTAAGGCTGAGTATGTAGCTGTGACTGATGCAGTAAAGGAGGCTGTTTGGCTTAAAGGTATACTTCGGGAAATTCACCTACTTCAAGGTAAGGCTGAGGTGTATTCAGACAGTCAAAGTGCGATTCACTTAACCAGAAATCCAGTCTACCATGAACGCACTAAGCATGTGGATGTCAGGTATCATTATGTTAGAGATTTGGTTTTAAATGGCACTATTTCTATACTAAAAGTGCCTACAGAAAATAACCTAGTAGATATGGGTACAAAGTTCCTAAGTGCAATAAAGTTCAAGCATTGCTTGGACTTGTTGTATGTGAGTATTGGTTGATCAGCTCAACTAGAGCTATGAAGGTGAGGGTTGATGCATGCTGAACTTGAAAGAATCTGTGGGATTTGCCTTCTGTTTGCTGCTTCAAGGTGGAGATTGCTGGTTATGAAGCATCAAACGACGCCGTCCCTCTTAGCTGGTTGGAGGGCCATGTGCTGCAACCGCAACTGGCCAATTGGCAGCTACTGGATGGCGGCACGTGGCAACCATCAAGAGCCTCAATCAGCGCCTGGTTGATCTCTCTCCTGCTTGATCCTAATCTCTGCTATTTCTGTTGGAATAATCAATCGTGCTTGCACGATTGAATCTTAGCCGCCCCTCAGTGCTTTATGAGGATCAATCCTAGCCATTCTTTGCTGCTTTTAATCTTACCTCGGGATGTGTTCAGTAGAGACGAAAGATCGAGAAAAAGGTGAGAAGAGGAATGAGAAGGATCAGTCGGGTATTCGGTGGTTGGCTCTCGCCCTCGGACTAGGGTTTTTTTGGTTTGCCCTTTGTTTCTTTTCTTCTGTAAATGCTTTGTATAGAGCATGTTTATAGGGTTCGATTAGGTTGCCTTTTAATCTGTATTAAGTGATTTTAGGGCAAGTTTTGTTTCATCGAACCATTGTATGTACAGAGTGATGGGGAGGCTTTATATGTGGGTGTAATCTCTGGTTTTTCTCATAGTTCAGTGAGCTCTCCTCACCAGAGCTCAACGTGGACGTAGCCTCGGTTTTGAGGTGAACCACGGTAAAATCTCTTGTGTCTCGCTTTCGTTTTTGTTTCAGTTTCGTGTATGTTTTATTTCTGCTTCCAATTTTTTGTTCATCAATCTTCAGCAATTGAAATACTGTAAAAGCCCTAAGGTTTGTTGTTAGTTCTCAACAAGTTCTTTTCCTACAATTCCATAGAGCGTAAAATTCCTACACTTTCCAACTTGCACGTCTCAAGGGCGATAGCCAGATTGAGAAGGCACGACAACTTTTGAAAGTTGCCGTCACGTATACTCGTCTCGTAGCGGTTTAGAGATTGAGAAGGCACGGCAACTTTTGAAAGTTCCAATCCCGGAAAGTTGTAAAGCCTTTCACTTAAAAAGCCGTGTAAACTTTTACAGCTGATTAACGTTTGAATTGATATCATTACGGCTGATTAACCTTCTAAGGTAGTGTTTATTAATTAAGGTATAGATTAAAAAAAGTGAGATATAAAAAATATCTTAGATAAAAGTGTTTTCCATTGTATTTGTTAAATTTTTTAGAAAGTAGTCACATGATTTCTTATTTTGAACTTTTAAGATAAATTTATCCCTTCTCCCGGATAACTTATCTTGAACTTTACAAATAAGTTATCTTATAAAGCATTATCTTACTCATTTTAATAAATACTACCTAAATTGATATCGTATTTAAGTAAATGTGTTTTAAATTATTATTTATATAATTATATATTTAATTTAAAATTTTAATAAATTATTAGAATTTAACAAAAAAATTAAAATAAACATGTTGTTAAATAATACAAATAAAATTTATTAAAATATTAATTTTTAATAAAAATAAATTATAAATTAATATTCAACTATAAAATTTTTATCATTAAATGTTGATAAATTATATAAAATTATTAAAAATATATTAATACAATATTATATATATATATACAAAGATGGAAAATGTGGCGATAGAGGTAACGCGATGAGGAGATGAAGGCGACAATAATTGACAGAGATGGAAGAGGCTGCAATGGAGGTGATAGCAACAGATGGAGATAGAGGAGGTGACGATAGAGGTGACAAATGGAGATGAGGGCGGCGGCGATAGGGACAGGTTTGGAAGTGGCGTTTGCCATGGAGGAGATGAAGGTGGTGGCAATAGAAAGAAGAGGAATGAAAGAGAAGGATAAGGTTGGAAATATTAAACTTTTTGGAAGGCAAAATGGTAAAATATTTGATCAACGAAATAAACTAGTAACAACGTTTTGAGAAAAACTTTGGGGGGGGGGGGCTAAAATATTGTTGAAACAACGTTTAAATTCTATTTTTAACAAACATGTAACTAAATTAATTACTATAAAGTTTGAGCTCTTTGATTTATTAATTTATATCTGAAGGGGTAACTTATCAGTCAAACCACTGCCCTAAACACCCCTCTAATGAATGCAATGCAATCGAACAGCCCTTCCTAGCATTTATATAGCTTTCCACAAATCATTAATTATAGCTTTCCACAAATCATTAATTGAACCAAACTTAATGATTAAGTAATCTTTATAATTGATGTTTGTTTTCATTTGATGGATGGGTACAAGCAAAGAGTTCTTTTATAGGATTAGTTAAGTTGATAGACATGCTTACAAAATGAGAGCTAAAAAATTTAAAAGTGTTTACCCACATTGCATTAAAAAAAGTGCAATGCAATGTGAGTGAGGATATTTTTGTCTTTTAACCCTCATTTCGTAAGTCTGTTTGTCAACCTGTCTAACTCTTAAGAATTTCCACAAGCAAATCATGCTCTCGTTGAACCAATTTTGTATTTTTCTTGTGAGATTCAAAATTTTGAATTTATATTCGGTACATGTATATTGTTATTGTATTGGTGATTATACGATTTTTTCAATATATTTATATCATATTATCTTTTTTTTTAGGTAATATTAAAAAAATTATCTTAACCCATCCCCTAGAATAAAGATGAGTCTTGGAAGGTTGTGGGAGATGATTGGGTTTGATAAAGAAAGTAGTAGTTTTGGTTCAACTAATGAAAACAAAAAGTACACGTATAAATAAGGAAATATCATTTTAATATTTCACTCTTTTTTCAAAAATATTAAATTAAACACCATATATGTTATTCCTTTAAAAACAAAAACAAAAATAATGCATCAATTGGAAATTGTCATTTTATTTTTTCAAAAGAAATAATAAAAACAACAATAAAATCAAACAAAATTTAATTAAGAAACCAATAAATTAACAAATCATAACCATTGAATTAAAAAAAAAAAAATCATTAGCGGGGAACAAAACACTATAAAAACTTTTAGATCGCATTTAAACATAGAGGAGGAGAATTTCTAATGATGTCATTTGAAGGATAAATTCAGTTTTTAAACTGATGGCCAATAAGTGCAAGATGAAAATACAAAATCTAAACTGATGAAGAAACAACCAACCAACAGAAACTACAAGTGAAGGAAGAAGAATGTAAAATTTATGGGATATCCCAAATAATTTTCTTTATTTTTCTACAATTTTTCATGCATGTTTTAGATTGTCTTCTTATTTTTTTTTCATACTCTGATGTGTGTCATATGCATCATATCTTATAGTGAGCTTTGCTCTTAGTGTGTGTTGCATGCACCTAACACCCATTTTTTTCTTCTTGTCTTTTCTAGTCATGTCTCGATATTGGTGGCCCACAATCCTGTCATTTTTGCCTTATTTTTTTTTTATTCTTTTTTTTCCTTTCTTTCTCTTTTTGTTAGAAAAAGGTGTTGCAATTGTAATGTAATGCTACGCTTTTCTCGGGTGCATTATAATTTAGGACAATTCTAGGACAATAAATTTATTTTTTCTTTCTTTTAAACTAATTCTAAACCACATTATTTCTCAAATCCGTTCCAAAATTCTCATACATTTTATCTCGAAAGAGAATCATTATACACATCAAATTGCGAAAGGTAGAATTGAATCGAACCTGATATCTTAACATTGATCATAAATCAATCCTTACATCATCATTAATCATAATTAAGGATATACATCATTACTCCTCAAAATGTTCAATCATAAATCATATTTTACATCATGGAAAAACGTTCAAATTTCAAAATAGCAGAACTTAAATATATAGGCTACATAACATACATTTCATGCACCTTGCCAAGTACTATTTCATACCTCATTCATCATCGTATCTGCTACAATCTCTATCTGGAACGTTTGAATATTCTAGGGGCAAATCCCAAATTAGATGATTCATCATCTAAATAAGGGTATCAAATATTTTCGTGTATGAATGCAATGTCTTACTCATCGTAGGTGTCAACTGCACCCTTTATGCTACCTACCATCTTATCGGCCACCTCTTTTAAAGTCGGGGTGCATGGGGCCCTTTTGATAAAATAGCAGTGCTAATTCGTACTCCTTATGGCCACAATGCACGTGATCAATGATATTAACGTGTACATATGCCTTTCATAACATGTCATGTGTGCAATCTACTAATTTTAATTCAAAATAAAAAATAATAAAAAATAAGTACAAAATATCATTTTTATTAATAATTAAAAATTAATTAAATATTAAATAAAACAAATTGGCTCAACAAAAAGGTATAAAAAGATCTTGAAAGATGATACAAGGAGAGGATATTCAACATTACTTCTTTATTAATTTAAGCATCAAAGTGGTATATTCTTAGTCAAGCCCAGAAGAGTCATTCTTATTTCATGTGCACGTGCCACACAAGTTTAGACAAGTCTAAGACGAGGTTCGAATCCTGCAAAAGTGTTAAAAATTCAATTGGTGACCAATTCCAATGTCACCAATGAATCTTTATCAATGCATTTTTTATTTTTATATTATTAATTGAATTATTATTGTTGTCACTCAACAATAAAGAAATAAGAATTATTATTTTTTTATTTGTTTTGTGTTTATTTTTATTTTCAAAAAAAATAAAAAATAAAACACTATGTTAGATAATATTGTCATTTTAGAATAACACAATGTTAACGTAAAAACTAATGATGTCTAGATATACCTAAAGAATTCTCTTGCATCAACAAAAATACCCATCCCCTAGACAAGAGGAAAATTGAGCCAAGAAGGAGACGAAGGAAGATGGTACCAAATTTAACACCATTTCACTTGTCAAAAAACTAAATTAGACAAGGATTAAGGGCACCTCCTAACAGTCAAAACTGAGAAAACAGAGTTATGTTGTACCGATGCAAAAGCATTCATCCAATCACATACAGGAAAGTGTGAAATAGAGGAGCAATAAAAATATACAGAGGGAAAGATATTCTTGATTTCAATGAATGCATTCATCATAAACATGGAATTCTAACAAGAAAGCTTCACTCATAAACAAATAGGAGGCCTAGGAAGAAGGAATTAATGGATACAAATCCTTATTTGTAAAATAACTGGCTCCTGGTTTATTTTCTAATCTGCGGCTTGTTTTGAGTTAGGAAATACAATTATGTACTTAGTGTTCAACAACAATAAATATATACGGAAAAGATTCTTTTTATTTCCTAGAACCAAGCCGCCACTGCCCTTGTATTTTTTTTTTTTTTTTATAAAGCTTGCTCTAAACACGTTAATGGTTCTTGGCATGCTATTACCTAATTTACTAAGTTTTATTTTAAGTGTGCTGTGGAGCTTGAGTGGATGATTCAATACAACTGGTCTTCAACTTTTTGTCACATGCAGCCTCACTTCCTGCTAAATGGTTCACTTGAGTACCAGGGGCGGATTGGGGGGGTGGGGGGGAAGAAGGCAGATCTGGCCCATTTGGGAGGAGGAAGGGCTGAAATACCCATGGATTTGGGGGTTAGTCCTCCCCCAGATCTATTCCTAGATCCGCCCCTACCGAGTACAATTGGTTAATACCATTCTTTTTCTTGCGTAGTTCAACATATTAGTTTGTTCAGTGATTAACAACCTGATCACAAGCATGCCATGCTCTTTTTTTTGCCTGTCTTTTCCCTTTCTTCCAGTGCTGACTCAACCTATAATTGTTCTGGTTAATGCAGAATGTAAACAAAATTAGGAAGGTGAAATGCCCTGTGTTTCATACATGTAAGTTATTGACATCTAAAAACATATTAGCTCTAATGAACGAATAATTTGTTTTCTTGTTCTTCTTTTAGACTGAAATTTCAGATTCCAGCTACATGATTCCTACTGCAAATTTTTGCTTTTCATTTGAAAGTTGAGTGCATCAGTTTTTTGTTTTTTACCTTCTCCTGCCTCCGCTCATTTTGTGTGTGGATAAATTTGAAGAAATGTTGTCAATGATATCTTCTACCTCTTTTCCTTTTAATTACTCCGTTATATTGCATAATTTTGTTACAGTTATTGCATCTTAATTTCCAGGAAACATCTCATGTTAATGATGTGCTGTTTTCTTCCTTCTCTTTTCACCCCCACCTGATATCATTTTGATGGGACACAGATTTTCTGCTGGTGCAGTTCCAATCGGAAATCTAAAAGCTCCAATTTGGTGGATTCCTTAATATTTCATGGCTATTTGATTTGTTTGCTCAATGTTTTGGTGCTATTAAAAATATGGTTAGGACCGATAACTAATATCCCATTTCTGTGACTGGCCAGTGCATCATTAAACACTGGTATATCATTTGATTTCTCTATCCAACAACATAATATCAAGCCTTAATTCATTTGGTGAGGTTGGCTACATGGATTCTAGCTCACCAATCATCTCTATCTATTATTCTATCTTTTGTACTCCCATTATAATGCATATTATGCCTAAGAGTTTCTCATCAAGTTTTTCTTTGTTTTCTCTTTCTCTGTTACTACAAGCTTCTTTCATTTCATCCACTATCCTCTTAGGAGTATTTATTGGTCATACCTTCATATAAGCAAATCATTTTAATTGCCTGTCATATATCTTATCTTCAATAAGAAACACTTGGACCTTATGATCGATAACCTCATTTTTAATATTGTCCTCTCTTGTATGGTTACACATGTACTGCAACTTCCTTAGCTTTGTTTATGCTCATATTCTGCACATGTTAATGCTTTGTTGCTCAGCATTTTGTATCATACAATAAAGCTGGTCTTGTAGTTCTTTCATATATTTATTGCTTTAACTGGATTTTACAATCACATAAATGTTGGATGCACTTTCTATTTTAACCATCTTTCATTAATTCTGGGTACAACATCTCAACAATCTTTTCCCATCTTTTTTGGATGCTTTTTTTTTTTTTATGAGTATCTTTTTCTGTACTTGATGCAAGGTACCTGTACCTGAACTATTCTTTTCTTGGAATGACTTGTTCTTAAGTCTAACCACAACATCATCCATAGTTTTATTTTTACTAGACTTGCACTCTGTATATTTGGTTTTCTATATCTTCAATTAAAAGCCTTTGGTTCTTAGTGTTCCTTTATAGCTTGAGTTTGGTATTCATGCCTTCTCTTAGAATGCCATATGCAATAGTATAAACCAAGACATTTTTCTTGCATGCATTTAGTGAGTTCGTTCATTGTTAGGGCAAATAGATTGTCTAGAGTTGATGATAAGAAGATTTGACATTTTATATCTTCAAGGTGTGGAAAGGCGCACACCTTGCACCTAGTTGGGCGCCTCATAGAGCAAGGCGCTCTCAGCTGTGCCTTGAAACTAGGCGCGCCTTTGTCAACTATGGGTGGATTCCAGACATGATTCAACATGTCAACTGCTGTCACATCCAAAGAAAATTTTTTAGTGGATTTTGATTTTCGATACACCCTGAATAACAAAAGTAGCAGCACATTGAGAATAACAGTTTGATCTACATCTGGTTTAGTTTGTTTGGTGTTATACAAGAGTTTTATACTATTGGAATCAGTATTTAGTTGGATATAAGGATTTCCAACAGCGGATATCTGGGGCAATGGGAAGTGGCCACCTGGATATTTCCACCACGGCGCCTTTTAATTAAAAAATGAATATCTTTTTGGATCTTACATTTGTCAGTTAATAGTGCTCGGTGTTTCTGAGTATGTATTTGTTGATATGGCATCTTCTGCAAACTGTTATTCATGTGTCTTCCTGGGACAAAATCGCGGAAAATTTGTAACCTGTTCTGCACACCAGAGCATATTTTTAGCTTGAACATTTTAAAATAGGATTATGTGACTTTTGGGAAACTAATAAATTTTACCATTAGGACTACAGAATATATCTTTTTCCCATAAAAACAAAATTGCAATAGCAGAATAATTGAAGGTTTTGAGTTCGCTATTGTATTGAAGGATTTGATTGCAGGACTGTTTTCCAGTTCAAGGGACTTGTCTCTTCTCGCCTGACCCGCCACCCCTCCCCGTTCTCTTTTTGGTTTTTTGGTGGTTGCCCCCCACCGGGGGGATTATGCCTCCTGGTTTAAGATGTTTGGGTAATCTGTATGCCTTCTGTTTTGACAAGTAACCTGTCTGTTTCATGCATCCAGTCCCTCTTTTATCATTACTCCAATTATCCCAATAAATCAAAATTATTCTTATAAAAAAATTAGTTATTGGTCAAAATTTTTGATGACCAAATTAAACAATGTTGGAATTTGCGGTAGTTAGATGAAAATCAGCAATAAACAGTATTGCTGCCATGAATGTTCTAATTAATTCTTGGATACCTGTTATGTTTATTTCGTTTTCCAGAAAAGTGTATATTTTGTGAGTAGACAAAAGAAATTTGTATATTTTGTGCCGTTAGGCAACAGCAAAATCATTGTATGACTATAAACATTACTGTTCAGGGCGTAGAAGGAAGAATTTAGAGCTTTTGTTGTGCAATATAATTATAAATAGAAAATAAATTTGTTATAATAGGCATTTTATGGCTGAAACACACAGTTTGGAGCGTTATATTACAAATGGGTTGCTTTCAGGAAGATTGAAAAAAATGATTGTGGGTTCCATTTAAGAGGCGAGAGAAAAGATATTGTTTTTATCGCATCGAATATTTTAAATGTAAATAACGTAAAAGTGGTAAACTAAAAACTTAGGCTGCGTTATCTTTGTTGTTTTTAAGTTAATTTTAGTTTTCGATTTTCTAAAATAATGAAAATGCATTTTCTATACTGTTTTTAAAAATATATTTTTGAAAACAAAAAAAAAAATGTAAAGAAAACTCAAAATAACAAAAAGTTATTTTTAGTATTTTCATCCAAAATAAATTCTAAACTAAAAACACATTTATTTATTTATTTATTCGTATTTTATTATTGTAATGGAAAAAAATATTACAAAATTCATTAACTTCAAAATGTATATATGTTTTAATAATCTATTAACATTAAATATTTATAATTTACTGAATAATCAAATTTATTCAAAAAAATATTATTAAAAATTATTTTCAAAATTTCAAAGAGAACACGGTTTCTAATTTTCTATTTTGAGAAATAGTTTTTCAAAATGTCAAAGAGAACGCGTTTTTAATTTTTTAAAAACAGACTAGCAAAATAGAATACTAAAAATGAATTCAAAACTCAAAACTGAAAATTAAAAAGTAAAGGAAACGCAGCCTTAGTTTTACACTTGAAAGTATGAATATTTGTTTTAGTATGACAATAATTGTAATGACCCTAAATATGGTTTAGGTGTTTTTAATATTTAATTTTAGCTCAAGGGCATTTTAGATGTGGGTCTAAGTATTTTAATATTTAATGATAAATTTCTTTGAGGGCATATAAATAGTTTTAGATCGAACAATTTTATTTTATGGTTCATGTGATCGGAAGATAAGTGTGTGGGTCTAAATTTTTTAGAATTTAGAAATAATGTAATGGGTCGCAATTAATTAGTTAACGAGATCACGGGTTTGACCCGAATTAGAAATTAAGCTTGGTGGGCTTGATGATATATATGGAGTGCATGTGGTTTGGGCCCATGGTGATAAATTAAGCTCATGGTGATAAATAGTTTGAAAATAATAAAAATGGTGGCGTAATAAAAATAAAATAATAATAATAAATAAAATAAAATAAAGAAAAAGAAGAAAATAAATTAAGTTAGTATTTGCCAATAAATCCCCTAAATATTTTTGTCTATTATATAAGAAGAAGGGCATGTTGGTAAAATTTTGGAGTTAGCGTGCAATCTACATACTGTGTGATCTCCTAATTTCAATGCATATCATCCTTCCTTTTCCTTCACTATTCCATTGCGTTCCTCATTTTCTTAGCGTCTTCTTATACTTCACCTTCTCCTTTTTATTTCTGTTCAACTCAAAGTTGCGCTACCTTTCATTTGCGATGGTGGAGCTTTTATTGGTAACATCTTCATCAAGCAAGTTCCCCTTAGTCCTCTTGTTTGATTCTTTGTTATTAATCCATTGTAGTGCATTTCTATTTATGTGTGTATTTTTCCTCTTGCTATTCTGTTTGGTTGTATAGGGAAGCTTCATAAATAAATATATACTCATGCACACAGCCTTATTGAGGTTACAGTGGGGACTCCATCACCCTTATTCCTTTTATGTGAATGGCATTTCCTTCCTCGTTACAACGAAGTTTTATTTAGTTTCGTTGCCCTCTGTTCATGTGTTATTAAATATTTATACGATTACACCCACTGACCCACTTTCATATACACTATATATATACGTATATAAATGCTTAACAAAGAGGTTGTGGAAGCTCTCTCTCCTTTATATGCTAACAGCCCTTATATATGTATATATATATATATATAATCGTCCCTTGTATCGACTGCCCTGTTTTAGCCAACCCAACCATTTATATAAACACATATGTATATACTTCCATGTGTGGTAGTGTAGCTACTCACTGGAAGTCTTCTCTCTCTCTCATAATCGCTGCTATCACCAAAGGAATCCCTTATTTTTATCAGCCCCACGATTCGGTTAGCCTCATTCATGCACACCGTTTGATTTTAACAACCCTTAAAAATGTGTCCAACCCATTTGTCTATGTATATACGCGCACTAGTAGAGAGAGAAAGTGAGGGCATTAAAACTCAAGAAAAAATATGATCTCAACTTATATCATGTTCAAAAATAGAATAATTCTCTCTCATTGTAAAGAGGAATTTTTTATGCAGAAGCTTTTTCTTATTTTTCTTTAATTATATTTACTTATATATATCTGTACACACACATATATATATATATATACACGCACACACCCAGTTCACATGCCTAGCCCCTATTCATATTTGGAAGCCCATATATATATATATACATATAATTAGTTGAATCACCCATAAATATATATATATATATACATGTTGCGTAAAGTACAGAAACACACTGATACCACTGACGCCCTTTTAAACCCAACAACAAAGACATAATCGGTATTGAAAAAATAAACACAAACAGCAAACATGTAAAAAACCAGAAAGGAAAAGACACGAGAGATTTTACTGTAGTTCACCCAAACGAGCTACGTCCACGTTGAGCTCTGGTGAGAAAAGCTCACTGCACCATACGAGAAATAGATATTACACCTACATAAAAAGCTCACAAAATGCTTTATACGATACTGATTTGATAACCAAAATCGCTTAAAATCATTAATACAGATTAGGACACAACTATCAAACCAGAAAGAAAATCATACATATATACAAAAACCCTGTATAGAGCTTTACTAACCAAAACGAGGGAAGCCACAAGGCTACCTCAAACGAAAAACACCCAAAGGACTTACCTTCTTCCTCTCATTTCTCTCTCTGATCCTCGGCCTTACCTTCTCCTTTCTATCAATGGCCGAATCAGGGTATATTAGATGTCGCTTCAAATCCCGATGGCGAGATAAATAACTGCATTGGACGGATGAGACGAGTCATCATAAAGCAAGATGGAAGGTTGAGATCTATTCATGCAACATGATATTTCTCAGAACGGAAGGCACAATCAGGCGCCATTTGGCATGCACGGATGGTTGCCACGTGGCCATCCATCGGGAGCCAAAAAGTAGCCCAAGGTTGCCTACGCGACCCTCCAGCTCTTGCATTAAAACGGTGCCGCTTTGATGCTTCACACATAAACAACAATCTCCACCTTGAAGCATCAAACATATGGGTAACCTCACACTCTCATATTATCTATAGCATGCTCATATTCTCACCTTCATTGCTCGTGTAGGTTGATTAACCTACTCCGACATACAGTAAGCCTAAGCAGTGCTTGAACTTAGCTGCAGTCACTACCTTTGTTCTAATATTGCCTGGATTATCCTCAGTAGGCACTTTAAGAATTACAACAGTTCCATCACTTACCTGATTTCTTGCAAAATGATATTTTACATCAACATGTTTAGTTCTTTCATGGTAATAGGATTTTTACATAAATGAGTAGCACTGTGGCTATCAAAAAATACCTTAACCTTACCTTGTAACAAATTGATTTCCCACAAGAGACCTTGAAGCCAAATGGCTTCCTTAATTAAAAGCATCAGTAATAGCCACATACTCTGCTTCAGTGAAAGACAAAGCAACCAAAGGCTGCAGTTGAGATTTCCAGCTAAACCAGTTACCTCCTAAGATAAAAAAATATGCTGTAGTGGACTTACGGGAGTCTCTATCTCCTGCAAAATTTGAGTCTACATATTCCACTAGGTCAAGAGTATTACTCATTTTTTCAAAATTTAAGCCAATATGTAATGAACCATTAATATATTTTAGCACATATTTTAAGGCTTCCCATTGAATTTTTCCAAGGTTAGACATAAACTGTAATATCCCATGCTTAGATAAGGCTACCATGTAATTTTAATAAGTTTAGAATACCGAAAAATAGATTTTTATAGCAATTTCAGGTATCGAATCGACTATAGGGAATGTCTCGGAGTGAAATTATCTAAGACAAAAATCGAAAGAAATTTAGCGTATCGAGATAGAATTTAAGGTATCGAAAGAAATTGGATCGGGAATAATTTTCGGTACAGCTAAAATACAACTTCCATTTAGGCTGTAAAACCGAATCGTTGTAGGAGGCTCCCGAAAAATCAACGGAACCCTAGGGGGGCTCCGATTTTGCGTAATGAGCAACCCTTCAGTAGTTTTGGGATGAAACAATAGTCTAGTGAGGACACTGGGGCGAATCGTCCTTTTTGACTAAGTTTTGAGTTATTAATTTCAAATTTTTGATATTTTAATGCAAATTAATTTGAGATTTAAGGGCATAATAGCAATAAAGAAATTACTGAAATAAAATTAAAAAGACAATTGAGATCTATATATAATTTTCTTAGTTTAAATGTATTAATCTAATATATAATTATATATTTATGTGTGTGTATTAGTGTTGCGTGCTTGTATTGGCCTGCATATCCCATCCTCTGCAATTCATTCCATACCCTGCAAGTGGTGGCCACGCCCTGCAAATCTCCAACGATTTACACGCAACCCGCATATCTTTTGCAACCCATACCCTGCAACAATTGGAAGATTTTACACGCCAAGAGTGGCGCCCAAGGCTGATTTGGGGCAGTAAGTTGCCTATAAATAGCAACAAGATAGAAGGCAAGATGGAGAGCAATCATGGGTGAACAATGGCTGAGAGACGAGGGAGAGCTAGAAGCTCACGACGATGGCCGAAGGCAGCCGCAACGAAGCTGCTGGATGCGCTGAAGGTTGGCGATGGTAGCCATGGCAGCATGGCCACGAGCTCCAGCGGCTGGGTGACGCGACGAAAACACGGATGAGCTTCTAGCAAGCTCGAGCGGCCATGGCCGCGAGCTTCGGGGCTGGACACGAGGCAGGGGAGCTGTCGCGATGGTAGCTCGCGATGGCGAGCGCTGCGTGGCCGATGGAGGCGCCAGCGGGCAGCGAGGAAGGCGATGCCGGTGATGGAAGTGGGGGCTGGCGGTGGTGGGCAGCCATGCGCGAGTTGCAGGCAGTTGCGGGGGAAGAAGGAAGAGACGAAGAAGAAGAAGAAAAAGAAAAGAAAGAAGAAAGAAAGAAGGAAATGAGAAGAAAGGAAAAAGAAGGAGTTGCAGGAGCAGGGGAGGCGGGAGGAGGAAGAAGAAGAAGGAAAAAGAGAAAAGAAAAAAAAAAGAAAAGAAAGAAAAGAAAAAGAAAAGAAAAGAAAAAAAATATGAAAAAATTCTAGGAAAAATTCCAAAAAATAGGATTTGGTGATTTATTATTATTCCAGAGATTTTGGCAAAGAAAAATTGTTCGGACACGTGTTTCGGGAATATGGCATGCATATCGAGGAAGCCAGAGATGCTAAGTTAAGGTGAGTAAAATTTCCTAAAAAATTCTAGAAATTCAAGAATATTATTTTATGAATTTTCGTAGTGAAATATTTGAGAAAATATTTTAGAAACATTTAGTTTGGATTTATTGAGGAAAAATAGGAAGAAATGGAAAGAAAAATTAAAGAAAATACCAGAAATTTATGGAAAAATAGGTTTTAATGTTTATTTAAATAAATATGGTGATTAGGATGCTTTGAAGCTTGAATTGAAGTGGCTTGTGCGAATTTTGAGGTTGGCACGCAAATCGAGGCAAGGCACGGATATCGAGGTACCCAGATAAGTTTGAGAAGGTAAGTGGTACTCCCCAATTAAATTTAGTTTTATAAAAAATACTTGGTTTATAAGTGGTTTATGTTCCTCGAAAATGTTTTCATCATATTGACATATTCTGATATGTACCCATCACGTAAACTGCATACATGACATGACTATGAAATGCATAAATACACGTTGATATCATTGATCACTCGCATTTGAGGCCATAAGGAGTACGAACTGGCACCGCTGCTTTACCAAGGGTGCACCCATACACCTCGGCTTCGAAAGAGGGGGCCGCAAAAATGATAAGCAGCATGAGGGGTGCAATTGACACCTACGAGGTAAGACATTGCTTACACACATGACATAACATTATGTACCCTTACTTAGATGATTCATCATCTAACTTGGGTTTTGCCCCTGGAATATTTAAACGTTCCAGATGGAGATTGTAGCAGATTCGAGGATAAATGAGGCCTGATAAGGTACTTAGCAGAGTGCATGAAGAATGAAATGTATGTTATGTAGCACATGTATTTAAAGTTCTACTACTTTAAATTCTGAACGTTTTGAGGAATGTTGAAGATGTAAGAATTTATTTATAATTAAAGTTAAGATATCAGGTTTCGATCATTACTTCCGCATTTGATGTGTATAATGATTCTCTTTCGAGATCAATGTATGGGAATTCTGGGACGGATTTGAGGTATGATATGATTTAGAATTAAGTTTGAAAGAAAAAATTTATTGTCCCGGAATTGTCCCAAGTTATAAAACGCACCTGAAAAAGTGGGGCGTTACATAAACCTACTAAGTAGGGATATTGAATATGCTAAGTTTGGCCTAGTGCTTATCATGGAATACATTATGTTCCCAATTATATTGGCATATGGTATATTTTCCATTTTAAGAGTTTTTGATTCAGATGATGGACACTGTGTTTTAGACAATATAAAATGTCCAGTTAAGGGAACATTAACAGTTTTACACTCAGTCATACCAAATTTTTGAATAGTTTTAAGTAGGTAATCATGCTGGTGTATTTTCAATTTGCTTTTACTTCTATTTCTTTCTACTATCATCCCTAAGATTTTCTTAGATGGTCCTAGGTCTTTCATGTCGAAGTTAGTACTTAACAGAGACTTTAATTCACTTATTTTTGACTTGGACTCGCTAATGATCAAGATATCATCAACATACAATAAGAGATAAACAGGGATATCAGATAGTATATAGTAAAAGCAACTATCATATTTACTTCGGTTAAAACGAATCTCAGCAGCAAAATTATCAAACTTTTTATACCATTGCCTAGGAGATTGTTTTAATCTATACAATGATTTTTTAAGTAAGAAGACATGATCAGGATGATTATTGTCAATGTATCCAGCAGATTGTTCCATATAAATTATCTCATTAATGTCTCCATGTAAAAATGCAGTTTTGACATCCATTTGTTCAAGTTCTAAGTTAAATTGTACTACAACAGCAAGCATCATACGTATGGTTTTAAATTTAACTACTGGTGAAAAGATTTCAATGTAGTCTATTCCTTTTCTTTGAGAAAAACCTTTAGCTACAAGTCTTGCTTTAAATCTTAGAGGATCAGATGGAGACATTCCTTCTTTAAGTTTAAACAACTATTTACATTTAATTAGCTTCTGCTTATCAAGTCTTGTAACCAGTTTCGAAGTCTCATTGACCTTTAAAGAGGTCATTTCATCATCCATTGCTTGTTTCCACTTAGTGCTGTTATGGGAGCTGACAACCTCTTTATAACAGGTAGGTTCACTGCTGCTCATTTCCATTCTAGCAACTAAGGCACAAAACACCAGGTCTGAGTATGCATATCTAACAGGAGGCCTGATAGACCTCCTTACTCGATCTCGAGTGAGTTTATAATTGCTGAGGTCTTGTTGAGAAGAGTCAAACTCCTCAACCTCAGGGTCATCAGGTTGAGCCTCATGATCACTATCCTGATCAGAGGTTTCTTCTTAGTTTAAGGGCTCATCAAAGGTGTGGGGGTAATAAGTGGGTGAAGCTGTAGGAGGATCCTGTTGCTCCACCTCAATCTGAGTACTGCCACCTATTATAAAGTCATTAGGGCTGCTAGGTCTTAGGTTATCTTCATTATTGTCAGTTTTGCATGGAAAGATTGATTCATTAAATTTTACATCTCTGCTAATAATGATTTTAACTGCACCTGAAGTTTTATCCCATAGCCTATAACCCTTGGTTCCTACTTGATATCCAACAAAAACACATTTGATAGCCCTGGGATCTAGTTTTCCTTCTAATTGATGAGCATAGGCCTCACACCCAAACACTCTTAGATAATCTAAGTTAAGTTTCCTCCCAGTCCATTTTTCTTCAGGACATTTAAGATTGATTGCAGTCGAAGGGCTCTTATTCACTAGGTGAGCTGCTATAGATAGGGCTTCTCCCCAAAAAGTCTTAGATATTCCAGCAGTAAACAAAAGGCATCTAACCTTTTCTAAAAGGGTTCTATTTATCCTCTCAGCAACTCCATTTTGCTGAGAGGTGTTCCTTACTGTTTTATGCCTAAGAATACTATGGGTTTTACATAATTCATCAAAATCCCTATTACAGAACTCTAGACCATTCAACACATATAAATCATGTTTCTTTGTACCAGAGAGAATAAGGTTATCATTCTTAACACATGCAGAAAACCATTTTCAGCATTATAGGAAAACCCTAATTCATCTAAGGTGCCAAGAGAAATCAAATTTAGTTTTAATCCAGGTACATATCTCACGTCAGTTAACATTCTAATCTTGTTATCATGTAATTTCAGAGAGATGTCACCTATATCTTTTATTTTACATGAATGATTATTTCCCATAAACACAGTACCAGTTTCTTTAGTGCTAAAGTTTTGAAACCAATCTATATTTAGACACATGTGAAAAAAATACTAGAAACCAATCTATCTTCACTTGACTAATATGATTATTGACTCGAGTATAAAAACATGTTAATTGATTATCAAGAAAACTTTACTTGATTAAAAATATCCTTATCATAATGGTACTCAATTATATCAAACTCCTTACTCAATTGATTTTGAGATATAGAGAGTTGCATAATGCACTTGAGTATTAGGACTTTAATGGTCTATTATTTCAAAAATAGTGAAAGATCCTTACTCGATTTCAAAAGCACCGTACTCGATTCTTTTTTTAAAATAACAAAAATTTGCACAACATACTCGAGTAGAAATTTGTGATAGTCAATTGGACAAATATATATACTCAATTGTTTTTGAAATTATGCTGAGTAATACTCGGTTGAGTTTTATCAAAAAACTTTTTTATACTTAGTTGATTTTCATAAAGGTTTTCTCACCAACTTTATAACATATTCGACTAATACAAAATATACCCAACTATTTTGAAGAGATATATGAGTATGAGATTTTTTAATTTAAGAGAAAATTAAAATATTTTGAAAATTATCAATAAATCAAATTTATTGAAAATATATTTAATCATTAAAAAATATATTCTCCATAAATAAAAATATAAATTTCTCAACAGAGATAGATTTAGAGACTAAAATAATTTAAAAATAAAATAAAAATAGAATTTTATATGTTAATTAATTTTTCAATGAATTTAGCAAAGAAATGCATTTGTTGGTAATAGTGACAAATTTAGTGATGAAATAATAGTAATAAATTTAGTAATTGAATCATCTCATCAGATTGATTAGCGACAAAACTATTTTCGTTGCTAAATTCAAAAATATAAATTTATTTGGTTAATTAATTTTTTGATAGAATTAGTGAAAAAATATATTGTTTGTAAATAGAAATAGATTTAGCGACTAAAGTTATTCTGTTTCTAAATAGAGAAAAATTTAGAGATTAAAATATTTTCTCTCTAGCTAATTGGAATAGAATTAGCTACAAAAATATTACTGTCACAAAATAAAAAATAAAAATAAATATTTTCTAATTAAATTAGCAAGGGAAGGTTTATTTATTAAATAGAGATAGATTTAGTTGTTGAAATTATTATGTCGCTAATTTATTTATTAAATAGAGATCGATTTAGTTGCTGAAATTATTCTGTCGCTAATAGAGATAGATTTTTCGAGGGAAATACTTAAAGATTGATTTAGTGTCAAAATTTTTTATTATTAAATAAAAAATACAAATTTATATGTGAATTATTATTTTTATGGATTTAGGGACAAATATTTTGACAATAAATACAAATTAAAAATATAAATATATGTAGTTAATTATTTTGACAGATTTAGCGACTGAACTTTTTTGGTCTCTAAATAAAGATGGATTTTGCAAAATAATTATAAATTAGAAAATATAAATTCTTATGGTTAATTAAATAGATTTGAAATATTGTCAATAATATTTCTTATATACAATATACAATATATTGATACTATATTATTTATGTTAGTATCATCTATTAGTAACTTATATACTAATATAAATCTACTTATACATGTTACATAGTTTAACATTATATTAATATACTATATTAACAATTTACTTTTCATTTTTTGCCTCCATCTCCTTCATTTATTCAAAAAAAAAATCACTTTCACTACATATATGTGAGTGATAACAAATTAAATATATAAAATACCAAGATTTTATGATTTTCTAATTATGATTTATAAAAAGAAAGATAATTATTGTAGCAACCCTCTCTTGGATAATCCCGCTAACATAGAACATTCGAAAGAAGATTGTCACAAGAATGATATAGAACAATATAACTCAATATCACAACTTCTAACTTTTGATATTATCAGAAGAAGCCATGATATAAATTTACATTATCCTGGCACTAGGGCCTATACAAATTGAATACAAGGGTACTAATGGAATTCACAAAATAAAAATCTCCTCACAACGTGCCCTTAGCAATACTACCAATGCAGACCTTTTTATTGGGAACATCTCTGTACACTTCTAAACTTAGGCTCAAGCCCCACTAGACTCGTCCCTAACAATCTCCTTGCCCTTACCTGGATTGACAAAAATTAAATAAAGTGAACCACAAAACTAAACAAATATATATATATATATATAATAACGGAAACAAGAATGAAGGGATGGATAACAAAAGTAGAGTGTACATCCGACTCCCCAATACAATTTAAACTCATTTTTTAATTTTCATTATTAATACCATTCCATACCATCATCATTATGGATTTATGCAACATTTCATTTCCCATAATCACATAGACCTCCATACATTGCATTGGCTCACACGGCCTTCCATATACATGGATCATCTCAGCTCTCAAAGCCATTTATTCACATACACATATGCATACATATATATATAAATCAATTTTCTACCCATTGGCTTGAGCATCGCCTATTGGGCTATACGGCCACGGGCTATACGGCCACCTCACCCATGTGAGGCGATGCATAGGATATCATTTTCTTTTCTCATCGACGGAACATAGCTGGTGCACCAAAATAATAGTAATAGGGGCGCAAATAATAATGCCATACAATGCTCATGGAGTCTCACATAAGTATAACATACATGCTCCATTATTGAAATGTACACATCATGAACATCATACACATTTAAACATTTCAATAACATATTCATTCATGAGCTCATGTATATACATATATATATATCTTGAATCACAACCTAGTATTTTAGAGGATTGAGTAATGCTAGAGGAAGCAATTAATAGCAACTTAGATCAACAATCATGCTTAACTTGGATTGAGGAAAGCCTTAACTAACTCAAATAATAACCAAAGTATATGATATTATATATTAAATTGAAGCCCTCAAAATCTAGTTTATGACGCTTCAAACGGATTTCAATTTTGACTTCTACATCAAAATTTATGGTTAAAATAGTGTAACATGCGCAGTGTAGAAAGAAAGAGAATAGTCGACTAATAGAAGGAATAGTCGACTAAAGTTTAGTTGACTAACGAAATTCTTAGTCGACTGAGCAAATTGATTAGTCAACTGGGCCGAGGGCTGGCACTAAAATATGAGAAAATAGGCCTTTGTTGAATCGACTAAACACCAAGATTAGTTGACTCGACGCATGCAGAAAGCACGAAATGAACCCAAAACACCTCAAAATAACCACCACTAGCTTCCTAACTCACCAAAGTCATTCCTTGAAGTAAAAATGGGATAAACAAACCCCAACGAAACACCAACAAAACCCAACTTCATACCTACGAAAAGACCCACTAAGATACAATAATGAAAACAACCAGACATTTTCATGGAAAAATTACAATATTTATAATGGAAGCTTTTTGAAATGAAATGGAGAAAAAGAGAAGGAAATACTTGCACAACCATTAAAAGAAAGTGCAAGAGAACTTGCCTTAAATGGTGCAATACCAAAGGGATGAAGGGAACCCCAAAATCTGGAATTCTCCTCTCAAAGTTCCAACCAAGTGAAATGAAATGGAGAAGAAGAAGAAGAAGAAGAAGAAGAAGAAGAAGAAGAAGAGTAAGAGAGAGAGCAAGAAAGAATGGAGAGACAGAAGAAGAAGGATTGTTTGAGAAACAAGAAGGAATGGGGGGGAAGATGGGCTGTCGTCCCCTTCCAACCACCCTATTCTTAGCAAATTTCCAATTATGCCCCCCATCACAATCCATACACACAACACATATCAAGCCCATTATAGACTTTTTACCTATTTTCTTTCTTTTTCCGTTTCTTTAATCAATCCAGATTAATATTGTAATGCCTCGCTTTTTCGGGCGCATCATAAATTGGGACAATAAATTTTTTTCCTTTCAAACTAATCCTAAATCACATTATTCCTCGTATCTGTCCCAACATTCCTAATCATTTTCTCGAAAGATAATTATTATACACATCAAATGCAGAAGCAATGATCGAACCTGATATCCTACTTTAACATTAAATAAGTTCTTACATCATCGTTCCTCAACATTCAGATTTTAAAGTAGCAGAACTTAAATATATGGACTACATTACATACATTTCATTCATCATGCACTCTGTTACAATCTCCATCATCCTCGTATCTGCTACAATTTTCATCTGAAACGTTTGAATATTGCATGGGCAAATCCCAAGTTAGATGATGAATCATCTAAGTAAGGGCACAAAATATTTTATTGTGCATGTATGCAATGTCTTACTTCATCGTAAGGGTCAACTACACCCTTCATGTTACTTACCATTTTTGCGGCCATCTTTTTCGAAGCCGGGGTGTATGGGGGAACCCTTAGTAAAATAGCGGTGCTAGTTTGTACTCCCTACGGATACAATGCGCGTGATCAATGATATCAATGTGTACATATGCATTTCATAGCATGTAAATGCAATCTACATGACATATTCATAACAAGATATGACAACATGACAAAATCATTTACTTAAATCGGGTTTGGGTTGAACCACTTACAAACCAAGCATTTTCCATAAAACTAAGTTGTAATGCCCTGCTTTTCAGGCGTGTCATAAATTGGGACAATTCTGGGATAATAAATTCTTTTTTTCCTTTCAAACTAATCCTAAATCATATCATTCATCGTATCCGTTCCAGAATTCCCAATCATTTTCCCGAAAGAGAATTATTATACACATCAAATGCGGAAGCAAGGATCAAACCTGATATCTTAACATAAATCAAAATTCAATTCTTACATTATCGCTCCTCAACATAACTTAATACATAGCATAAGTTCTCAACTAACATTAATCTTAAATAGGGTTATACATTACTATTCCTCAAAACGTTCAGAATTCAAAGTAACAGAATTTAAATACATGAATTACAAAACATACATACAATTCATCATGCACTCTGTTAAGTGCCACTTCATGCCTTATTTATCCTCGTATCTGCTACAATCTCCATCTGGAACGTTTGAATATTCCAAGGGTAAGGCCCAAGTTAGATGATGAACCTGTAACATCCCGTATCGAGCTATATAAATGACCATAACAACTTACTCAGATGGGCCTATGCGAACTTCCCAGAGGGTCACTCATCCTTAAGCTTTCCCAGCTTAAGCACGCTTAACCTCGGAGTTCTTTGCCTTCATTCAGCCCAAAATGTATCCAGCTAGTATTGTTTCATTTCTTACTTATCCTCGATATATACTACCATTCTCTTGGCTCTTGGGGTATTACATTCTCCCCCCTTGAGCACATGACGTCTTCGTCATGCTACCTTACAGTCGGTCCCAGATCTCCCCCATTTGTATGGTCAATATGGGATTCACCAAAGGTGCCTACACGCACCCCCCCTTAAGGACTCAGCGTCCTCGCTGAGATTTGCCCCACCACTACGCTCAGAGGCTCAGGGGTCGGCTCTAATACCATCTATAACATCCAGTATCGAGCGATAGGAAGGACCAGAACAACTTACCCTGATGGGCTTACACGAACTTCCCAGGGGGTCACCCATCCTTAAGCTTCCCCAGCTCAAGCACGCTTAACCCCGAAGTTCTTTACCTACATTCAGCCTAAAATGTATCCAACTAGCGTTGTTTCCTTCTTTACTTATCCTCGATATATACTACCCTTCTCTGGGCTCTTGGGGTATTACATAAATTCAGTTGAGAAGTACCACTTACCTTCTCAAACTTATCGGGCTATCTCGATATTCGCGATTGTCTCGAAATTTGTACATCACCTCGATTTGCGTGCCAACCTCAAAATTCGCACAAGTCACTTTAACTTAAGCCTCAAAGCATCCTAATCACCATATTTGATTAAATAAACATTAAAATTTATTTTCCATAATTTTTTTGCATTTTTTTATTTTTCTCTCTATTTATTCCTATTTTCCTCAATAAATCCAAACTAAATATTTCTCAAATATTTTACTATGAAAATTCATAAGATAATTTTCCAAATTTACTGAAGTTTCTAGGGAATTTTTACTTACCTTAAGTTGGCCTCTCAGGTTACCTCGGTATGTGTGTCATATCCTTGAAACGCGTGCCCGAAACTATTTTTTTTTGGTCCAAAATCTTTGGAATATTAGTAAATATTCCTTTCCTATTTTTCTAGAAAATTCTAGGATTTTTTTTGACATTTTTTTTCATTTTCTTTTCCTTCTTTTTTCTTTTCTTTTTCTTTCTTCTTTTTCTTTTTTTTTTCTTCTCTTCTTCCTCTTCCCGCCCCTGCAACTCCTGCGCGCACTAGCTGACTTCTTCTTCTCTTTTCTTTTTTCTTCTTTCTTTCCTTTTTCTTTCTTCTTCTCTTTTCCCTTCTTCTTCCTCTCTTCCTCTTCTTCTTCTTCACCCGCGAACTGCCTGCAACCGGCTCCTCGGCCATGCCCAACCGCTTGCTACCAGCCACCGCCTTGCCGACCTTGCTCCGCCGGCCATCTCTTGCCTCCCGCTTGCGCAACGCCAACGTCGCCGCTCGTAGCCATCACCATCACAACTGGCTTCCTTGCGGGAACCAGCTGTTGCTCGCCCTCGCCGTGCTGCTGTAACACCCCACTTCTTTGGAGCATTAGGTAACGTAAGATTTCGGGGATATTTTTTTTTTCAATCAACGGAAACTCAACAAAAAATCATTCACCGAAGATCCCGTTACACCTTCTTCGTATATCAACTATGAACCATCAATAAACTAAAACAGGTACATCATCTCAAATGCGGAAGTTAGATCGAAACCTCAATAGACACAATCGAAACCACTTTATTCATAGTATAAAGTCGAACCAAGGTTTACATGACGTCATCAAAATTAACAACATAATTGAAAACGACATAAAGTAAACTATCCACTAATCGCCGTCACTCCTCGGCAATTCCCTTTCCCTTCGCATGCTGTCTTTACCTGGAACGTTTGAATATTCCAGGGGCATAGTCCATATTAGATGATGAATCATCTAAGTGAGAGTTCAAAAACACATTTTTAATGAATGAATGCAAGACATGAAATAAACCAATACACTCGGTAAGCCCTGCCCAATAGAATCCCAAGTGCTTAACCAACCACGGGAAAAGAGTAATCTCTCTAAAAGCCATGCCACCATACCGACTCGACAATAAGACGCAATTCTAGCTTAAGAGGGCAAGCTAACGCATCTCTCCAGATTACGTTCCCACTCTAAGCATCCAGGAACCACCATATAATCTCAACTCCAAAATTTTACATGGACCACCTAGTCATCCTATTGCAACTTCCCTGACCAAACGGCCTGGCACGAAAACCAAGGCAGTTATCCCGGCATACTCACCAGCACAAGATACCCCTATTATTCGGTTATGCCCTTGGAGAATTATGGCTACACTATCCAGACAACATCCTAAGCTGACATCCCATAAGAAAAACACAATATGGACCACCTAGTCATTCTAGTGCAACTTCCATGACCAAACGGCTTAGCATGGAAACCAAGGCTGCTATCCTGACATGCACACCAGCATCAGAAACCCTTATTATTCCGTCACGCCCTTAGAGAATTATGGCTACACTATCCAGACAACATCTTAGGCTGACATTCCATACGTACACACAAAACGCAAGACAATGCCACATTTCACAATTCAATGCATCATATAAACAACATTTTATAAAATGCAATGTACAAGTTCAAAACGTTTAGGGACGAACCTCCCTCATAAAACCAACCGTCACCGGTTACCATTTGTATGCACAAAACCATTTTGCATGAAATCTCAATACTTTTAGGAAGTACAAACACCAAGTTTTAGTAGTGAACAACTCACAATAAATCTAGTTTTGGGGGCGAACACTCACCTCGAACGAAACTCAAAACACCTCGAATCTTGTGCCCAACCTCGATTTTCGTGCAACTCCTCAAGTCTTTTGACCAAACCACCTCCTTACACGCCCTCATGCGCTGCCCAAGTGTTCTGCGTGTGTGATGCCTCACATATGGTTTAAAAGCCCTCTATCCACTAAACCCGAAGCACTCTTGTCTAGCACCAGTTTTTCACAATTTTGAATGAGAAACCCTTGGCCATGAACCCCTATTTATAGGTTTTGGAAACTTAGCCACTAAGAAATACATATTCTGCAATCATTTCAAATCTTCCAAAATCTTTTTCAATCATTTCAAATCTTCTAGAATCTTCTGCAATCATTGTAAATCTTCTAAGATTTTCTATAATAATTCCAAAATCTTCTAAGATCTTCTGCAATCATTCCAAAATCTTCTAAGATATTCTGCAATCATTCTAAATCTTCTAAGATTTTCTATAATCATTCCAAATTTTCTAAGATTTTATGCAATCATTGTTATCCAAATCAAATCTTATTCAAATCAAATCTTTATCCAAATCAAATCATATCCAACAAAACAATCAAATCTTATTCAAATCAAATCTTTATCCAAATCAAATCATATCTAACAAAATCTTATCCAATCAAATCTTTTCCAAATCTTATCTTATCAAATCAAATCTTATCCTTAAAGTCATCACGAGCCTTTATTTTATCTTTAACGTCATCACGAGGCTTCATTTTATCTTTAACGTCATCATGAGACTTCATCCTTATCTCTAAAGTCATTTATGAGGCTTTTTCTAAATCTCCCAAATGCCCCTAGTAAAAATGTTTCAAGAATTACACTTTGGCCCGAGTTTTTTGGGTAATTGCATTTAGACCTTTTTCAACATGGTCCCTTGGCTAATTTTTAATTGTATTTTAGTCCCTGAAGAATAGATTAATTATGCTAATACCCATGATTTTTAGGTAAATTACACTTTTACTCGAACCTCAAAAATTACGATTTTTTCCCTGGCTCAGAAATTGAACTTTTATCTCCAAACATCCACAATCCCTTAAAATATCATATTTTATCAAATATTTGAATTTAAAAATCTCGAGTATTACATCCCTTACGATCATTTGGTTTTCTAAGCTAAAATTAATCGTACGGAAAAATTATCTCTGTTCCGATTTCTTTAAGTGTCATAAATCATGTCTCAAGACACTTGTCAATGACATACTTTTTTCCTTAGATATTTACATTCTAGGGTACTCCCTTCCATCAATTCAACAATTAATTAACTTTATTCTCAAATTGATTTTTAGTTCCTTAAACTTACTTAACATTTTGCAATATGGGGTATTATAGTTGCTATGGCCACTACCAAAGCTCCTGGCCACCACCGACAGCCTCGCAACCACCACGCATATCCGCCCAACCACCCTAGTAGCCGCTTGCAGCCGCTGCGCGGCTTGATACTCGCGGCCTTGGTAGCTTGAGCTTGCTGGAAACTCGCGGCTTGCTCCGGTTGCTTCCGGCTCTCTCTCTCTCTCTCACGATCTTTCTCCCTCTCTCTCTCGCTCTCGATCTCACAAGCTTTACTCTCGACCATAGCTCTCTAATTCATCCCACTCTCTGTCGTGGCCGAATTCAGCCTCTCTCTCTCATTGATTTATTCTGCTAAGCTCTCCGATTCTTCTTCCTATTTATAGCTAAGGAAGCTTGGACACCACTCTAGCAAACTTGGCATGCAAAATCTTCAAAACTTACAGAAGAACTTTCGGGTTGCAGAGGCGTGGCCATTGCGTGCCTGAGTACGCCTAGATATATATATATAACTATATATCACACTTTAAAGTAAGAAAAATTACACATTAAACCCCAAATTTCATCTTTATTACACTTGTGCAATTCCCTAATTGCAACTATGCCCTTAATCCTCAAATTAATTTGCATAATTGCATTATAATACCGAAAACGCAAAATTAATAATCCAAGTTTACTAGATAATGACGACTCTGTCCCAGTATCCTCACTGGGCTATCGTTTTATTCCAAAACTACTGAAGGGTTGCTCATTACGAAAATTGAAACCTCCTGAAGGTTCTGATGACTTCCCGAGAGTCTCCTACAATGATTCAATTTTGCAACCTAAATAGTAGTTGTATTTTAGTTGTACCGAAAATCGTTTCTGATTCGATTTCTTTTGATACTATAAATGTAATACCTTAAGAGTCCAGAGAAGTGTAGTATATATCGAAAATAAGTAAGGAAGGAAACAACACCAGCTGGATACCTTTTGGGATGAATATTGGTAAAGAACTCCCAAGTTAAGCGTGTTTGATCTGGGGTAATCCAAGGATGGGTGAGCCCCTTGGGAAGTTCGCGTAGGTCCATCAGGGTAAGTTGTTTTGGTCATTCCTATCACTCGATACGGGGTGTTGCAGGTGGTATTAGAGTCAACTCCCGAGCCTCTAAGCGCAGCGATGGGGCAAACCTCAGCGAGAACGCTGAGTCCCTAAAGGGGGTGCATGTAGGCACCTTAGGAAAATCCCACATCGGCCATGCATCGGGGGAGATCTGGGATCGGTTGTAAGGTCTCATGACGAGGACGTCATGTGCTTAAGGGGGGGATAATGTAATACCCCAAGAGCCCAAAGAAGTGTAGTATATATCGAGAATAGGTAAGGAAGGAAACAACACCAGCTGGATACCTTTTGGGCTGAATGTTGGCAAAGAACTCCCAAGTTAAGCGTGTTAGATCTGGGGTAATCCAAGGATGGGTGATCCCTCTGAAAAATTCGTGTAGATCCATCAGGATAAGTTATTCCGGTTCTTCTTATCGCTCGATACGGGGTGTTATAATAAATCTTATCTCGGAACGCTCATCGAGATCATGTGATTTTCTTTAGACAATTTCACTTCAAGGCATTTTCTGCAGTCAATTCGATACTTATCACTGTTATCAAGCCAATTTTTTAGCATTCTAAACTTATCGAAATTATGTGGCAATCTCACCAAAATATGAGTTCTTACAAATACCTACACGGCCTAAGCCCAAAACAAGAGTCAATTCATATTAGGCCCCAAGCCCATTTAGCCCACAATTTTGGACTCTTTTATACATTTAAACTCCATTTATATGGGCTTATAAATTTTTAATTTCACTTACATTTATCATCGCACAAAATTATTATTTTCATTAATTGCTTCTTATCAACACATAAATTATTTTCAACAATTAATTAGAGCAAAACTCAAATACCTGAAATAAATTACCAATAACGCCTAGACCCACTAATGGATCGTTACAATTATTATTAGAAATAGAACAAAAAAGTGAAAAAATTGTAGGATAAATTTAGATGAGATAGTAATAATTAGGGTTAGAAAAATCACATGCAGTGCTCTCTATTAGACAAGTGAGTCAAATTTCAGAGAACTACTACTAGATCAAGGCTTGGGTTCGTTTCTATTTCTAGGACCCTATAATGTGTATATATATATATAAAAAATATGTTATATCTATAATTTATTAGATGAATATAATTCAACTTAATAAAATAATATATTTGATAAATATAGATACTTTTATGAATATAGTTTATTAGAAGAATTCATTTATTAGCTGACACTCAATTATGATACTAATCAAATTTGCAACACTTTTTCAAGGAATTAAAAGTATTTCTTCATAAATTAATGTCAATTTTATTAATATTGTTAATTCTAATAATGTCAAAATTGAGTGTTAGCTAGGACCAGCTCAAGGCATAGGCCACTAAAGCTTATGTCTAGAGTCCCCAAAAAAATGAGCCTCTTATACTTTAAAATTCTATTCTGTGATGGTTTTTTTGTTTAAGTTTATGTTTTATTTATTTTGTTGTTCCATAAAAAAAAGTAAATTCTTTTTTAAATATATGAATGCCTTATAAAATACTCTTAACCATTCTTGTTATTCTAATTTTGACAGATTTTTTTTAAATTAAAATTAATAAAATTTTATTTACGTTTAACTATGACACAAAAAGATTAAATAATTTGACTATATTATCAAATTAAATTTTTTTTTTCTAAAATTGAATATAAAAATTTAATTAATAATTTTATATCTAAAAAAATAAGAAAATTAAATTTTAAATATTTTTTTAATATTTATTTATATTATTAAAGGACTACTAAAATAACTCTTGACTAAGTCCACAAATATTCTTAAGTTGACTTGGTGTTATTGTAGTACTATTATTGCAAAAATAATCCCACCTCCCACACCGCTACCATCAAAACCTAAAAATATATGGATTAAAAAAATAATGATATATATCTATCCACCATAATATCTTTTTTAAAGTCATTATATTCTGTCTCATGCTTAAAAGTTTTTCATTAACTTTTCTCTGAATTTTTTTGGCTAATACGTTTATTGATGGTAAACTTGAACACGTGTAATATCTTAAAAATTATATTAAGCAAGCACACAAAAATTTATGTAAGCTTATTCTAAAAAAAATAAATAAATCTTGATGGGAGAAGAGACCATGCCACCATGTGAATAAAAAATTTAAAGGCTGACCCACTGCTTCATTTGAATCTAGGCGCAGAGCCCATGATATGGTCTTTGAAGGCGTATTTGCATTTGGGAATGTCTTGGTCCAGACCACTTGAGCTGAATGAAAAGTTCATTCCCTAACCTGCATGCACCTCAATATAGGAACAGAGCCCGGCCATGACATGGACTTTGAAGGCGTATTTGCATTTGGGAATGTCTTGGTCCAGACTACTTAAACTGAATGAAAAGTTCATTCTCTAAACTGATGCGCATGGAACTGCAGCAAGAAGAAGAAGAGATAACAGAAAATTAGTTACAAAAAGATAAAGAAAAGGACGGAAATGTTCTTCAGCAAATGAATCAAAAGAACCTTCCATGAGTCAATGAATTCATCACAAAAATGGAATTCTAACAAGAAAGGAGCTAATCCATACAAAATTTATGCGCAAGTACAAGTGTTATAGCTAAAATTTAACTTATACATGATTTTTAGGCTGAACATATGAAGTCAATAGTTCTTTTTATCAGCAAAGCACTGCTCTATATACCAGAGGAAGAAACAAAAAGGCGAGTTTACAAGAGTTTTCAATACAATCATGTATTTTAATGATAGGGGAAACATATACCTAAGTTAATTTTTGGGTAATGCAGCTGAGGCACTGTATGACATCGTTCTTCACTATTTACAGGTACATACAATGAGGTGTTTTGGCGGGGTGCAATTTTGTTCACCCTGGGGTAAAAGCGTCATTTTGCTCTCCCTCCATACCATCACCCCATTTCTCTCTCCTCTCTTTCCTTCCTCCCGCCACTGACTCATTGCCTCACCTCGTCGTTGCGCAGCAGCAAGGCAAGGCAGAGCGGCAGGAGGAAAGAGATAGAGGAGAGAGAAATGGTGAGGCGAGGCGGCGGGTTGGCGAGCAGCGGCGAGACGGTGGTCGGTGAGTCAGCGGCTGGAGGAAGGAGAGAAAGGGGAGAGTGAAAGGGTGTGATAGAGAGAGAGGTCCAAAATGACTTTTTTACCCCTAGGGTAAAGTCACCCTAGGGTGAACAAAATCGCACTCGTTTTAGCGGGCCTCTAGTCGTGTCACGGTCACCTCATTGGCGCTGGACATGCTTTCAGCCATCAGATGAAATGTATCCTCAGGTATCCTCTCCATATAAAACCCTGGTTGCTTGGGCTGGGGTAGGACTATAGTCTCGGTAATCAACATTAAGAGCACAGTTGACATGGTCGGTCTGTCTTTAGGGCATTTCTGCACACATAGAAGACCAACCTGCATGCACCTCAATATCTCTGACATTGGAATTGAGCCCTCAACCTGAGGGTCTAATAGCTCAGAGGCCTTTCCTTCAATCCAAAGTTTCCAAGCCTGATATCACGTCAAAGAAATCAACTACTAATAAGAAAGATAAAATTAACAACTGGAGAACAGGAGAAAGTAAAAACGGTATGTTTGTTCATGAACTTACATGCCCAAGAAGGTTAAAATCATGGTCGGGATGATGGAACTGTCTGTTCCTTTTGCAACTCAATATTTCCAAAACCATGACTCCAAAGCTAAAGATATCTGATTTCATTGAAAAAATGCCATCTATAGCATACTCTGGAGACATGTAACCACTGCATGTAATTATCAAAGGAGCTAAAAATTAATGCAAGATGATTAGAGATGCAATTAGGTCACGTTTAATAGCTAAACCCGGATAAGGGCAAAGAGCATTGGTCACATACTAAGTTCCAACAACCCTTCTTGTTTTTGCAGTAGATTGATCCCCTCCAACAGCCCTCGCAATTCCAAAATCTGAAATCTTAGGATTCAAATCATCATCAAGTAGTATGTTGCTGACTTTGAGATCTCTATGAATTACTCTCAATCTTGAATCACGATGAAGATAAAGAAGCCCTTGTGCAATCCCCACAATAATATCCAAACGCCGCCTCCACCCGAGAGATTTACTTCTTGTGTTTGCAAGACCTGCATTGAATAGGGACCTTCAATAATGATCTCAATAGACCAACAATAATATCATCACAAGCCTTACTCCCACTAAGTGGGGTCAGTACAATGATCATTAATTTATTAAAAAAGAGTGCCCAGTGCATGAAGTCCCCAACTTCACGAGAGTCTGGAGAGGATTTTATTTGTATACAGCCTTTCCCTTGTTTTTTTGGCAAATAAGCAGTTCTCCAACAGTCAAACCCATGACCTTCCACATCAAAAACAAATTCGAAAAAACACATAAAGGAAGGTAAGGAGAGCGAACCAAAAATGAAGGAATCCAAGCTCCCATTGGCCATGTACTCGTAAATTAACATTCTTTCTTCACCATTGATGCAACACCCCAAAAGCCTCACCACATTACGATGTTGAAGTTTGGTGATCAAAATAACCTCATTTTTGAATTCATCAAGACCTTGTTTGGAGTTGATTGCGAGTCGTTTGACAGCTATTTCCTTTCCAGTTGACAGAAGTCCCTATGATAATCACATAACATTCATTGGAACTTGATGCTAAAGGTTACAGCTTTCTATTCTTGAGTATGTAGGGACCTCATTTGTCCACTAAAATGGTATACTAATGTATTATACTTACCTTGTAAACAAGCCCAAAGCCACCTTGTCCAATTATATTATCATCAGAAAACTTGTTAGTTGCCCCTTCAATTTCCACTATATCAAATATGGGCAATTCTAGATTTTCTTTATCACTGGCTTGAATGTTGGATCCTATATCTGTTATCACAAAATTCAGAAAAATTATTTGTTACTTCTATATAAGTGCTGTGTTTCTCATTGATGTTTGTGTGCAGGCAAAAGAACTAGTGCCATAATTTCTCATTGATGTTGGTATGCAAGCACAAAAGAAATAATATCTTATTACAACTATGGAGTGTAAATTATTGCTTTGACTTGGTATAAATTGTTCATCAAAAGAAAATAGTGGAAATACAGAAAAAGATAAAAGACTGAAACAATAATAAAGTGGGGAGGCAGGAATTAATAGAAATTATTTTATTTACCTTTTGTTTTTCTTTTAACCAACCAGCATACTAAGGAAACGCTCAGCAATAACATCACAATAACAGAAGTTACCACAATGGCCATCTTCTTGCCGTGCAAGTTGTGGGGCTTCTTCAAGTGTTGAGCTGCAAAGAAGACAACCATGGCCAGGGATTCACAAGACACAATTATAGGAATCACCCATGCAGTAGATGATACTGGAAGGCTTCTAAAAAGAGCAGATGAAAAGCATGGGAGGGCTCTGTGGCATGCTCAAAGACCCTTTTTTATCAATGAAATATTGTGAAGACACCAGAATCAGAAAACTTAAAATCTTTTTTTCTTTTTTTTTCCTGGGCAGTAGGAATGAAATCAAATAAACTACATTTAGAGCAGGTAATTCCACCAAAAGTTAATGGACAACTCCCAAACACGTTCTTTTAGGCTTTGGTTGTGAACTAGATAAATGATACAAGAAGTAATGTTCTAAAAAACCAGACAGGAGTTGTGATCCAATAAAGGAAAAGGGTTAATTGTCAATAGTTGAAAAGGGTTTGAACTAGGTTTGAAAATAATTGTATTAGATAAACAAAAATAACTAAATTTAGAATAATACTATTTCCTAAAAATAAAGTACAAACTAAATAACATACCTAATTCAATAGCATCTACCCGTATATACAAGTCTAGACCCCCATAGGAGAACCTTCTTGTGTCCATCAAATCCCCATACCATGTCAAACACTCGCCCTTGTCTCCACTTGCGTAAGCCAAGCAAGAACAATTTCCCAAACACGCATGCTCGCACTCTTCCACCTTCAAGTTCATTGCTAATTGTGCCTCCAAGGTATTGGGAACCTTTGCATTTGTAATTTTGACAAACCCTTCTCCATGACCACACATGTGATCTTCCGTGCGCTTCCTCGTGCACCCAGCGGAACCATCTCCTGAATACCAATCACGTGCAGATGTGGGTTCATATCCCGGGAGGCATGAGCACTCAAACGCAAACCCATTGTTTGGATCACAAATACCATATGCACCGCAGTGGCCATAATAGTCACACTGATCTTTGGGGGCTGACCAAATTAGGTTCCATTCATTGTCATGATTCCATGTACTGCCTACAAAACCAGACTCATCCAGGTATGTTATATACACAACAGAGGCATTGAAATCATACATCACAGAGAGTTCATCACTATTGTCAATATAATTGGTACTGGATGCGGAGTGAGCGCTAGCAGACACTGGTATGCCATTAAAATTATTATTGATCCATGGCCCAGCTTGCCATCTAGGGGTCGAGCCCTTGAGCAAGACTAACCGAGGCAAGCCTTTTGGATCCATTCTATAAGAATATTCCCCAGCGCTTGGGTCGTCAGGCGACTTCCAAGATGTCAAGAACCAGTCTAAACCAGTCTTACGGTCGAGCCCCAGTTTCATTTTTGGTAGGAAAACATGTGTGGGATAATCAAAGCTTTGCCACACAATAAGTCTACTTGCCTTATCACCTCGAAACAACACCAAATTTCCAGAGTCAAGGAGTTGAGTTGAATAGCTTCTGCTTGCTGTTCTTGCTGTGGAAATATTTGTCTGCCAAAATGGAACACTTTGGTTATTACTGTAGATGACGAGATCTCCATCTTTGTTGATGGACAGAACTCCAGTGGTATCCTTGATTGGATTGTTTCTATTTGCAACCCAAACTATGGTTTGTCCTAATATCTTCTTGTACCATATTCCTACATACCTATTTCCAGAATTTCCAGGACTAAAAAACTCAAGTGCAAAGGTCTCACCCGTTGATACCAAAAGGTCACCGTCCTTGATGGCTTGGCTTGAAGTTAAGGTATCAATGGAAGTGCAAAATCTGAAGAAAAGAAACAGAAAGGAAATGAAGACCCATGTTTCAGGTTGCATCATTTTGGTGTAAAAGTTGAAGGACATGACTGGAGACCATAAGATGCTATTTCAATGTTCGAATATCAGTTATCCTATATGTGCTTCCCTTTTAAATTGTGAGTGGCTTCTTAAACTGGTGGTGTTATTATAAAGTGCAGTTATTTGAGTTGGCAGAATATGACAAAAGCCTAAAGACCCAAAGGCCGGGGTCAATGAAACAATTTTTGCCTTTGCCAATGCCATTGTTCACTAGTATGTGCAACCATGTATAGCAAGATTCCGGTCAAGTGATGAAGAACATTTGTGCATCCCATATTTCATGATATATTTTTCTTGCCCTTCCTACTTGACTGACGTTTCTGACTGTAAATATAAACATACAGTCCTTTGAAGGATAGATCCTTGAACAGCACAAGAGTTTGTAGTATCTACTAACACAGATCCTCCTATTTTTCCCCAGCAATTGGACAATAGATGGATTGGCTAGCCCTTAGTCAAGGGCATTAACTAGTCAAATGGTCACATACTCTGGATGTTGCAATTCCTGCAATGACACGGAGTTGAAAGGAGACAGTGAACAAAAGTCTAAAGCAGTTCCAATCAATTTCTATCAAGTGGGTATACAAGGACATTAAAGTCTTCGTGCTTGCTTAAAATAGTCTTCTTTTTATTGCTTTTGAAGCTTGTTAAGTGAATCTCAGTGGAGTGTCAATCAAATAGTCAGCAACCAATGGGGGTTTTAGCCAACAAATGGGGGTAATTATCCAAAACTCACGCAACTCAGGGCAATGATTCCGTTCAATGTTGTTAATGGCAGAATCACTCAATTTGACTGAGCCTCACACTTGATTGGAGGGACGAATCACTCAATTACAACAAGGAAGCTTGGAAAAATAAACAGCTCCTAAATTTTCAAGTGAAAAGGAACCTTTGTGCCTCTTTCATCATAGGGTTTTAACTAGAATATACCGTAAGGCCACCACTATCTAGTAACTATTTACAAGTTCTTTTTCTACAATTCCAGAGAGCGTAAAATTCCTACACTTTCCAACTTGCACGTCTCAAGGGCGATAGCAAGACGAACCTGGTTCGTGTATACTCGTCTTGTAGTGGCCTAGAGATTGAGAAGGCGCGGCAACTTTGAAAGTCCCAATCCCCAGTTTTGAAACGACGGAAAGTTGTAAAGCGAAAGGTCGGATAATCGACTCAACGTTTGGGCGAAAGGATGGAAAGTTGTAAAGCGGAAGGTCTGATGATCCACTCGGCCATTAAAAGTGAATTATTTATAACGATCATGTTTGACAACCACTAAAAGATTAGAGATGGGGTGGTTCCTCAGCCAGCATATTTGTGACAACCGTCGATGGCGGCCATTAAAAATGGATTATTTGTGACGGCTATGTGTGGCGGTCACTAAAGATGGATCATTTCTAATAGTGACGGCCACGTATGGTGGTCACTAAAAGTAAATTATTTGTGACGGTCACTAAATGTGGATTATTTATAACCAATGTTATTTGTGCAAGCTTATTTGTGAGGGTTGGGATGAGCGGCCACCAATAATACATTATTAGTGACGTCCATCGATAACGACCACTAAAAGTGGATTATTTGTAACAAAAAACAAGGTGATTTGTGCAACCTTATTTGTAAGGGTCGAGATAGGCGACCACCAATAGTACATTATTAATGACAGCCACAAATGACGGCCACTAAAGGTTGAGTATTTGTGACAATCAAATATGGCAGCCACTAAAAGTTTCGAAATGTAGAACTCGCTCTAACAAGTTTATTTGTGACGACAGCTAAAGGCAACCATTAAAAGTTCATTATTTGTGACGGCCAGAATTAGCAGTCACTAAAGTATATTATCTGTGATGACTAGAAGTGGCCGCCACTAAAAGCTTGGAAAATAGGTTTGAGTCATTATACTTATTTATGAGGGATAGGGTTTGTGGCCACTAAAAGATGAGTATTTGTGATAGCATAATGTGATAGCCACTAAAGGTGGATTATTTATAACAACCACACATGATGGCGACTAAAAGCTTTTGGCATAATTTTAATATACTTATTTGTGGCGGCTAGTTTTGACAATTACTAAAAGTGAATTATATATTAATACAGAAAAGTACAATAATATAAAATATAATTAATAATTAATAAAAAAACATTTTTATTTTTAATAACAATCTTCTATTATGTTTTTATTTTTTAATAACATTCTTCTTTTGATATTCTTAAAAAGTATATTTTTATTTTAATATACTTTTATAATTAATTATTAATAATATACTTATTTTGAAAAAGTATATTTTTATATTCTTGAAATATAAAGTATAATTAATAATTAAAAATAAAGTATGTTTTTTATTTCATTCTTCTTTCAATATTCTTAAAAGTATATTTTTTACTACTAAAAAATTTACAAAAAAAGAAAAAGATATTTTGTTTATTTTTCTTTTCCTTTAAAATATAAACAAAAGTTTGAAAAATATTTAAAATTTACAAAAACAAAAAAATATATTTTATTTATTTTTTTCTTTCAAAATATAAACAAAATTTTAAAAATAACTTTTAAATTTTAAAATTATTTATAAAACTTTAAAAATAAATAAAAATATCTTTTTTATTACCCTCATCTCTCCTGCCTCCATTTTCCTCCATCTCCATCTCTCTCTTTATCTCCTTCTCTCCTGCCTTATTCATTCCCCATCGCCTCCTTCTCTTTTGTCGCAGCATCTTGCCTCTATCTCCTTCTCCGTCTCCAGCTCCAGCTTCGGCTCCGTCACAGCCTCCTTGTTGTCTCAACACTGTCGCGGCTTTCGCCGCATCTGCTACCTCAACGCCGTTGTCCCATCCGTTGCCTCAACACCGTAGTCGTCTCCATCTCCATTGCGGCCTCCAGCTCCAGCAGATCTATCTCTGATTTTGTTATAGTAGAGAACAAATTTTGTATTTTGTTACAGTGTTTTAGTTGAATAGATTTTGTTTTTTATTTGTCCAACATTATTTTACCTAATAGTTATTTGTTAACATTATTGGTATCGGATTATTATATGAAAATGATTTGTGAATTAGAATTTATTTAGTTTGATTTGAACCACGTGAAGCGATTTTGTTGGAATTATTCATTCGAAAATGGTGTCACTGTGTTGGAATGATGTGGGAATGAATCCTGTGCCTCTTTAAGTTGGTTCCAGGTTTCTATCTTCCCGGAGCAAATCTGAGGGAGCATATGAGAACATGGAAGATCCTATGTATAATTTAGCTATGTTCTATAGATCTTGTTCAAAAAATGAAGTTAATGTGTAAAGAGATTTAAATAAATTTTGTTATGATTTTGAATGCTCAAGTTTAGAGATGATGTTTAATATGAATGCTTTCTCTTTTGAGTTTGAAGCTATCAGTCATCTTATTATTGGAATTTTCTGGTGCAAGACCCAATGTTTCGTTATAGAGATCTTTTTCTTGGATTTGAGGCATGTCAATAGTTACCAGCTTTGGTTAGAACTTGCATTTCATGGTATTTTCTGTAGAAAAAATCTATGATATAGAGTGAATTTGTTCTTTATAAGGTACAAGTGCATGTGATTACCATGGATGGCATTTCTTGTAAAGAAACATGATATTGAGTGAATTTAGTTTTTGATTTATTTTATTTTATTTAGATTTTAGATTTTTTAGCTTTTATTTTTTCCCTTGGATACTTTTAACTAGAATATTTATCTTTTAGTTTTAGCCTATAAATTGTTGAGGTTATTGATTTTGAATAAGAATACTAAATTCTCTCTCTCTCTCTCTCTGGGGTTCCCTCCCCTATAATTCTTCTTCTTATCCATCTTCCCCCATTTTCTTCTCTTATTCTTCAACTTTTTGCATCTGCAGTCCTGTATCACCATATCTTGTGTAAAGCCATTGTATCCCATTCTAATGATACACTAAGCAAGCACCTCTAACAAAATTTGGCTCTTACCATGGTATTTCAAATGAAGATAGATATTCAGTTCAATTAATTTCTTGTTCGTTTTGGGGAATCTTATGTTATTTAAGATTTAGCATGGGAGGGTATATATGTTCATTATACCTCATTACATGGGGTTAGGAGAAGTTGATCACATTAAATTCTTGTTGGTTTTGGGGAATTTTATGTTATTTAAGATTTAGCATGAGATGGTATTTATGTCCATTATACCTCATTAAGCATGGGAAGTTGACCATAGATTTTCTCTTATTAGCCATTTATGTCATTTGCTTTTATCTCTCTTCTCTCCTCCTCGTATTTCTTCCATTTTTCATCTTTCTTTTGTTTACTTTTATTTTATTGGAAATTTAAGTTTGTCCCAGAGCTTGACCCCATATTTGTGGTTATCTTGTAAAAAAGTATATTAAGATCATCATAAATTTTCCAATAGAGTGGCATTGGGATTTTTACAAGAAAAAAGATTGATCAATGGTTGATTTCACGTCAAAAGAAATAGTGGTAAATTTTATTTTAAGTAGTTTATGTTGTTATTGTGATATATATTTTAGTATTATATTACAACATATCTATTTTATTTATTATCAAATTTCAGGACAAAATTCAATCTTTAGTAATCCAAAAAACTGAGGAAGAATCTTCTCAAGTTAATGATGAAAATGAAATTTTCTCTGAAATAATGGGAAGAGAAAGACATGGACGTGTTCATGGGTATGGATTCAGACCAACTCCTTCTTCTATCCTTGGAAAGATTCTATCTCGTCATGAGCTCATTACAGAACTAGAACAAATGCGACAATATAATAATGGTTTAAAAAATGAAATGCAACTTTTGAAAGAGAAAAATGAAGCGTTGTCGACAAAATTGGACCAAGTCGAAGAAAGAAAATTAATTTTTGAACCTTTTATGGAAGATGTTAGGGCTGGAAGGATTAGAAATAACAATTGACTAGACTTAATTGTTTGATGTCTTTTTTTGATGTAAAGTGCTAGATGTCTTTTTTTAATGACAATGTAAATGTAAAGTGCTACTCAATTACTAATTGATTAGAGTTGTTTTTTGAAGTTTCTTAATGATTAGAATGGTGTTTATTTTGGTTGCAATGTATTAAATTAATAGAGTTTAAAATATAGAAAAACAAGTAGTGGATTGTGGAAAAATTTTATAAAAATAACTTTTTGTGACGGCCAACAAAAAGTGGTCACTAAAAATGTCTTCTTTTGTGGCAGCCATGGCTCTCACTAAAAATATATATCAAACACTTTTTGTGACAACCAATATAATGTGGTCACTAAAAAACGTTCATTTTGTGGCAGCCAAAACTATCACTAAAACTTTATCATTTGTGACAATTAGCAAAGTTGTCACAAAAAATTCATTACTTGTGATAACGGTGGCCATCACTGAAGAGTCATTACTTATGACAATGGTGGCCGTCACTGAAAAGTCATTACTTGTGACGACCATGACCGTCACAAAAAATGACATTAGTGGTGAACGACTGTGGTTGTCACTAAAAAAATTTTTGTGACTGTCACATTCGGTCGCCACTAAAAGGGTATTTTTAGTGATGGTTAGCCAATAATCGCCACTAATACTATTTGTGACAAACTTTTTAGTGACAGCTTGTGACGACCAATTCGGCAGCCACTAAAACTTTTAGTGACAGTCCTGGCCGCCACTAAAAGTCAAAGTTCTTATGGTGTATTCAAATTCCTTTCTTCTCTAAAACCCTCTATAATACTTCTCTAGAGACCCTATCATAGGCTTTTCTAGATCTATAAACACCATATGCAGGTCCTTCTGAAGATCGCGATGCCTTTCCATTAGGCACCTCAGTAGGTATATAGCTTCCATTGTTGATCTACCAAGCATGAAACCAAACTGATTTTTCGAGACGTCTGTTTCTTTTCTGAGCCTCTACTTTATTTAGGGGTGTGCAATAAGTTATAACCGAACCATCCAAAAATTATGAACTGAATCAAACCAAACCATATGCAATAACCGAACCAAACTGACTGACTGACCCCAATAAACTGAACTAACTGAATCCTAATCCGTGCTAACTGAACTGAACCAAAAATCGAATTGGAAGACAAAAATGACCAAGAGACCAGGTTTGTTGTTGCTGCCGGCCACCTAGCTGGTCGGCGATTCTGATGGTCGGAATCGATCATCGGATTCCCCCAACTACAGTGACCTACATACCCCGAAACTAAAAGCATCTAATGGTGGGATTTTAGTAGATCTAGGTTTCAAAATTTCAATGTAAAAGAGAAATAGCCGGCAAACTTACCAAAAAACCATCAGTGTAGTCTTCGTCTAGATCACCGGCCTTTGTCTTCTTCTTCGCCATTGGTCATGGCGACGGATGGTGGAGGGAGAGAGAACAAGTGAAGAGATGAAGACGAAAAGCCTTCGGCCAGTGCCTAATCTACGAAGCATCAAAGAGCCTTCGTCTTCGCTATCGTTATCGAAGAGCCTTCATCTTCACCTTCGCCTTCATCTTCGTATTCGCCATCACTAGATCTGTGAACTCAAACTCGAAGAGAAGAGAAGATGAAATGGCTAGACGCGAGAGAGAGATAGATAGAGAGAGAAAGAGAGAGAAGAATGAAGAACAAAGACAGGCCTATGGGGTGTCGCGCTCGAGTGAGGGGGGGCAGTTCGGTTGGTATGAGGGGGGTGTGGCCAGTTCGGTTGGTATGAGGGGGTGTGGCCAATTCGGTTCACCAGGGGTTATTTGCTACGTTCGGTTCAGTTCGGTTTTTTGAGTATTTTTATCAAAATAACTGAAATGAACCGAATGACCAATTTTTAAAGAAAAATATAATTGAACCGAACCGCTCTTTTTGAAAAACCGAACCGAACCGACCAAACTTTTTGGTTTGGTTCGGTTTAACCGAACTTTTGCTCACCCCTAACTCTATTACTCTTTCCCAGATTTTTATCATTAAATTAATTCCTATGCAATTTTTATAGTTTTGAACATCTCTTTTGTTCTTGTATATAGGAAATAAAGTACTCTTCCTCCACTCATCTGACATCTTTTTTGATTTAAGAATCACGTTAAATAATTTCGTTAGCCATGAGATGCCCTCTTCTCTCATGTATTTCCATGCTTCTATTGGTATATTATCTGGTCCCACCGCTTTATGATTTTCATCTTTTTTAATGCTTTTCTTTTTAACTTATGCGTCGATAAAATATATAGATCATGTTCCCTTCGAAGTTACTAAGATGTCCCAACCTAACTCTTGTGTCCCCACCATCATTGAATAATTTTGTGAAATACTCATTCCATCTCTCCTTAATCGCTCCCTCATTCACTAATACATTTTAGTTTCATCTTTTATGCATTTCACTTGGTTTAGATCCCTTGTTTTTCTTTCTCTTGTTTTAGCTAATTTATATATATCTCTTTCTACATCTTTTGTATGAATAAATATTGTATATTATTAAAATTAAATTATAGTTTTATATTCACAAACTTAAATATGCATTGTTAAAGTTAAAATGGATATTTCAATTTGAGGAGACTGGGAATAGAAAAAATGGATATTTCAAAATATGGGAAAAAGGTTCGCAAATCACAGGTATAAATTAAAATTAAAACGTTGTGACCTTTGTATCAATGATGAAGAAAGGATTGCAAAATGTTCTAAATATATCAATAGAGACCAATGGATATAGTTTGTCTATTGGGTGGGTACACTAGAATATCAAGTATGTCTCTATTCAATTTTTTTTTTTGTTCTTTTTTTTGTATATATATATTTGTGTTTATACATAGACTTTATGTGCATGGAACAAGAATAACAGAACAAAACAAAAGATGAGCAAAACTACAAGTACAAAGAGTTTTGCCCATGCAAGATGAGCTAAGGAGGTATTTACTTTAAGCATTGTTTTTGTACTTCTACTTATAACTATTTTATATTTTAAGGATTATTTTTGGCACAATTGTCTTTGAAAAATTTGTGAGGGTTCATTAGAATTAGTTTTAATATATTCATTTTCAATCATTCATTTAGGTGAAGAAAAAAGGTTGGGAGCCAAATCGATGGGAGATTTTTTGCATGACACATAAACTAAAAGATGGGAGAACAGTTGATGCGGTCTCACAAGAAGTAGTGGCAATATGTTATATTCTTTATTTTTACTTAGTTTCGTTTTTCTTTAGTCATATAGAGTATTAAACAATTAAGAAATAAGATTTTGAAGATAACCACAATAATTACACTTACCAAAAACGTTAAAGATAACCACAATAAATTATCCTTTGTTGAGAACAAGACATAATGAAGAAGTAGAGCACAATTCTAATTGATTATAACTAGAGGAAAATATTAGATTATAATGATTTTAAAGTGGATAATTTTCCGATGTTTGTTGGTTGTCATCATGTCTTATTGACATTTAGAGGATTATTTGGTTTCCACAAGTACAAAAGTGAAGCAGAACACAAGTGTAAAAATCGGCATGTATGTGGCTTTAGTGTGGTAGCTAAAGTCTATTAACATATATAGTCAATTAACATATATATTGTTTGATATTATTTGTTATTCGAGGTTATCATTGTAACAAGGGTTACACTAGTATTGTATTTGATAGGGTGTATTTATGTTTTTTTTTGTCTTTTAACTTTCCAGGCAAGTTGAGGGATAGTCTTCTGATCTGACAACACAAGGAGCTTTTTTTTCCACAAATTGGTGGTCAAGAAAGACATGGGTGTGTACGGGGCTACAGATTAGGTCCAACACCTAGTTCCATCTTTGGAAACCTCCAACACGGGTTGAGCTTTCGATCAATTGAATATTTCAAAACAATGTAATGAGAGCAAGAAGTGACCTAATTAAAAGAAGTGGTGGAAGGGGATCGGAAAAGAAACGAAGAAGACCAAAAAATAAATGAAGAGGGGTATAAAAACTCCATGATATTTTGGAAGAGATTATATCTAATATATTAATTCGTGATAAAAATTAAATTTTCTTTTATATGTGAAAGAGAATATTGTTTTACTTAATATGAATTTTTTGGTGAGATTTGATGTTTACGTTTGAATGAAACAAGTTTGATGAGTATCATGGACAAGTTATTTGGTTTTGTTTTACACATTATTTGTTTGATTGTCTGTTTTATAGGTGGTTTTACAAAATAAATTTATTTTGATTTGTGTGAAGATGCAACTTTTAATGGAGGTCAAGGTTCTTACTAATTAAATTTTAGTAGAGGTTCCAACCTTCACTAATAAAGTATTGTGGCAACTAATTGAATATTTAGTGGTGGTTGAAATTGCCACTGTTAAACTAAACTACTTTTAGTGGAAGATGCCAATGGTCTTCACTAATATCATTTTTACTGGAGATCAAAGTTGACCTCTACTAATATGAGTTTTACTACAGGTCTAGTCTCCACTAATATTATTTTTATTGAAAATTGGGGTTGGACTCCACTAATCTGAGTTTTAGTAGAGTTTTCAAATGGGGTCCACTGATATTGCTTTTTGTGAAGGTTATTTAGGGTTCCTATGAATATGAGTTTTAGCAGAGGCCGTAGTGAAAGCTTAGGGTTTAGGGTAATTGTTTTTATTGGACAATAAGGTGAGTTTTAGTGGAGGCTTCAATACATTTTCATTAATATTATTTTTAGTGGGGGTTATCTTTGAACTTTACTAATATAAGTTTTAGTAGAGGCTATATTTGGCGTTCACTAATATTATCTCTTTAATGATGAGGACAATCTTGACTATCACTAATTGAATTTATGATAATTTCTGTAGCGACACTTCGTCTAACACAAATTGACTCCCACTGAAACAATTAGTGGGAGTGTTTGCCATATTTAGTGGGGGTCGTGACCTCCACTAAAAGTCATGGCCCCTATTTTAATTTTAACTATCCGTAATGTTTAAATCAAAGCAAGAGTTTTCTTGATATTTCACCCAGCCTGCGTTTTCATCAAAAGTATCACTGCTTTCTTGACAATGATGCTTTTCAAGACTGACTAAATTTATTGGCCGAATCGATGAAATGTCAAGAATACCCTTTGTTTTGGGTTTAATCCCGGTGATGGTTAAAACTAGAGCAAAGGTACTCTTGACATTTAATCGCCCAAACTTTCATTTCAAACCCGTGTGTTTACATTTCATCATGGAATTGGAAGGAAACGGAGATCCTCTGTTCTAACCATTTATTAAAGAGGAACCCAATCCGAGCTGGGCTGCTTAATCCAAGTCCGTCGAATCCAATCCATTTTTCCAAATTCCAACAACCAAAACAGGACTTCTTTCTCTACGATTCATAGCAGAGTAAATTCCTAGATTTTTCAACTTGCATGCATCGTAGGCGGTGAACAAGACGAACCTGAGTATGTGTATATTCAAGATCTTATTTTGTCATCATCTATCTTGCCTCTCACCCTTGCTATTGACAAACTAAGGTGATATTTTTAACTTTTTATTTGCATTAGTATTAGATTATTTTATTATCAAATTATTTTAAAGTTATTTAAATTATTGCATTTAGTATAATAGATTTTTGAGAACATGACTCTCTCACACAGGGGCGGATTTAGGGGGGGGGGCAGGCACGGGCTGCAGCCCCCCCCCCCCAAGATTCAGCCCTCCCCCAGATTTGCAAGGGAGGAGGGCTGAAATGAGTTATGGATCTGGGGGCCAGCCCTCCCCAGATCTACTCCTAGATCCGCCCCTGCTTTCACATGAACATGTTTTGTGAGAATTATTTTTTTACCATCAAACATGAAAAAGTTATTTTTTCCAATTAATAAGAACGTGATATATTTCTTAGACAGATATACTTTAACCAATAATATAAAACCTTTGCATACAAAAAATAAAAAAACCCTAACTTTATTTTCTCTCAATCTATCGCCGTTGATTACAGTATCATTCTCTTCTCCGATTTTGCTCTTTGTAATTGTTTCTCCACTTTCTCTTCCCTACATTTATTTTGTTAGAATTGTGGTTATATTGGAATAAGTTTCCTAATGATAAGATAAATGTTATGAATTTAAATTTGTTTCAAATTTATTAGCATTTGAATTTTAACAATGTAATGTGATAAATAATTGGAATTTGAATTAGATTCAAATTCCTAAAGAGATATGCCTATCTATATTTGTGTGATACCTATAAATAGGTATAGAACCTAATAAAAAATATACAATAATTAGAATCAGTTTCTGATCGCTCATATATTGTCTTCAGCATCACCATTCGAGCCTCGGGCGGACAAAGGGTGGAAGTATAAGAAAGCTTTTATAGTTTTATTCCATAGAGGTCGTTAGGCGCTATATATGTATAATATATGTTTTGTATATATGTAATGTTTTATATCTATATATATAAGATGCTTTATTATTGTTATTATGTTGTGTTGTTATATATTTATTTAAATATATTTTTTAAATTATTAATACTTAATAAATGTCTTTTATGTACACAATTTGTATTATAATTCAAAAAAGTATTTTTAAAATTTTTTAAATACTTTCTCAAATACGTTAGTGCTATTTTCTCAAGATTTTAATCCATATTTTACCATATATACTAAACACATCAATGTTGAATTCCTAGGAATGTGTCACATTCCTAAGATTTTAATTATTGGGAAGACACCAAATGCAACCTATGGGTATGGGGATAGAAATGGGGTAAATAAAATACCTTAAGAGCGTGGGTATGGATAGAAGGCTTCCCTACCTTATCCATACTTTCTCTTTTGTTATGCTTACTTTTTATTAATAAATTTGCTATATAAAGGAAGAAACAAAAATATAGGTTCATAAGAATTTTTAATAGAGATTTCTCTTATCAACACATGGTAGTAAATATATTTAAGGAGAAATTAAAAAGAGGTACCTAAGTTCATTTATAAGGAGGCGCAATAAGAGTATTTCAAATCTTTTCACTCTTCACTATTTATGTGTATCAAGTACATACAATAAGGTCATGTAGCGACCTTCTAGGTCTTTCATAGTAACCACATTGATGTTAGAAATTGTTCCAATAATCAAATAATATGTCTTCTCCAAAATCTTTTCCATATAAAACCCTAATTGCTTGAGTTGTGATAGGATTGCAATCTCAACTGTTAACATTAAGAACATAAATTAGATTACGAGTTGTTTTTGGAGCATTTCTACGTATATAGAAGACCAACTTGTATGTATCTTAGTATCTCTGATATTGAAGTTAGCCCCTTTAGCTCGAGAGTCTAAGAGATCAGAGGCTTGTCTTTCTATCCAAAATTTTCATGCTCGAAATCACTCAATATAATATGTCAAATAAATTAACTATCGCAAAAATGTAAGTAAGAATGGGAAAGGAAAAGAGAAGAAAAAAAAGGTGATATTCTAAATTCGTGAACTCACATGTTTAAGAAGGTTAAGATCATGGTTGAGATGATGGAAGAACCATTTTTTTTTTCCAATCAATATCTCCAAAATTATGACTCCAAAGTTAAAAGATATTTGATTTCATTATAGAAAGGTCATCTTCAACATATTTTGAAAACACGTGACATTGCATATAAGTACAAAAAGAGTTAGAAATTAGTGTAATTTGAACATGAGAAGTAATATGGTTACCATTTCGTTGGCTAAACGTGGTAAGAGAAAAGAGTATTGACCATTTAGTGACTTACTAAGTCCCAACTACCCTTCTTCTTATTGCAAAAGATTGATCACCTCCAAAAGCCCTAGCACCAAAATTTGAAATCTTGGGATTCGAATCACCATCAGAGTAGTATATTGTTGGGTTTGAGATCTCTATGAATAATTTTCAATCTTGAATCATGATGAAGATAAAGAAACTCCCAAGCAACTCCGACAATAACATCTAAACACTGCCTCCACACAAGCTATTTACCTCTTATTTTGTTGGACATATTTTGAATAAGCACCTTTTATAACGATCTTCATTAAGTAATAAAAATTGCAAACATACTCTTTATATAAGGGAAACTTCTATATTCAGCATACTTTCTCTTTGGTCAAATATGAATCAGAAGAAAGACAAAGGAAAGAGAGCATACCAAAAAGGAAGGAATCCAAACTTGCATTGGCCATGTACTCATAAACTAACAGTCTTTCCTCCCATTGATGCAACATCCCAATAGATTGCTAGGTTACGGTGTTGAAGTTTGGTAATCAGAATAACCTCATTTTTGAATTCCTTGAGAACTTGTTTGGAGTTGATTGAGAGACGCTTGAACCTATGATAATCGCGTATCATTTATTGGATTATCATGCCAGACGTAAACAGCTTTCTATTCTTATTTTGCAGGACATCATTAGTTCACTGAAACATAGTGATAGTAGATTATATTTACCCTGTAAAGTGTAAACACGGTGTTCTCCAATCTTCAATCTTAATTATAATTAACATAAGAGAACTTATTAGTTGCCCCCTTCAGTTTCCAACATATCAGATGTGGGTAATTCTAGATTTCCATTATCACTGGGTTGAAAGTCGGATGCAACCTCTGCAAGTACTGGCAGTTGACAAACAGATCAATTACCAGTTCAAGTGATATTGAGTGGTCTCAGTTACGTGTTCCCGTGACAATTGCAATGGACGCTTGTTGAAATATTGATAATTCTATGTTATATACAAAAATAACTCTTTCCCGACTCTTGCAAAACGCTGTGGATACCCTTAAAACAGATCGGTTCCATGCTAGCGGATGAGAAGGAAATCGATCGTGTTCATGGTGGTAAGACATCAGTGCTGAAAATTTGAGAAAAAGCGAGCTACCGGAGGAAATAGTTGGTGGCAGCTACTAACCCAGGAATGGGCTCTCCACAACTGGGAAAACAAAGGTCATGTCGTACCCATATTATATAGACCTCTTCCAACTGAATTACAATGCAAAAGTATTCATTGAATCAAATAGAGGAAGTGCGAAACAGAAAGACGACAAAAACAATGAGAAAGATCATAAACATGTAATTCTAACAAAATTACATGATTCCTTGTCGGGAAGTGTAAAAGTATTCTCCACAACTGGCTGATTCAGACAAAATTTGTTGTAAGTTGGGAAGTGTTATTGCTAGAATTTAGTTTATACATGATTCCTTGTCGGTTGCTTTGATCAGTAAAGCAATGCTAAGCAAAAGTACCAAGTTCATAAGAATATTCAGTAGAGATTTCTCTGTTCAACAGTAATAGATAGCAAAGACGGAAAGGGCAAGGGAAAAAGATACCTAAGTTCATTTTTAAGGAGACACAGGGCACGACAGAGGCAGTGTAAGGCTTCTCTCTTCAATTATTTATGTATCAGCTACGAACAACAAGTTGTTTTAGCGGGCCTCTAATTGTGTCGCAGTCACCTCATTGATGCTGGAAATTCTTTCAGCCATCAGATGATGGGCCTCCTGTGGAATCCTCTCCATATAAAACCCTGGTTGCTTGGGCTGGGGTAGGACTGCAGTCTCAGTGATCAACATTAAGAACACAGATGACATGGCCGGTCTGTCTTTTGGGCATTTTTGCACACACAGAAGACCAACCTGTATGCACCTTAATATCTCTGACATTGGAACTGAGCCCTCAACTCGAGGGTCTAATAGCTTAGAGGCCTTTCTTCCAATCCAAAGTTTCCATGCCTGGCACATCCAAAGAAATCAACTACAAGAAAATGTTATAAAGAAAAAATGAACTAGTGGAGAACAGGGGAAAAAAGAAAAAAGGGACGCTTGTTGGTGAACTTACATGTCCAAGAAGGTTAAGATCATGGTCGGGATGATAGAACATTCTGTTCCTTTCACCACTCAGTATTTCCAAAACCATGACTCCAAAGCTAAAGACATCTGATTTCATTGAAAAGATGCCATCTATAGCATACTCTGGAGACATGTAACCACTGCATGCAATTATCAAATGAACTAAAAATTAGAGCAAGATGAATATCAGAGATGTAAGTCTCTTTTCTTGGATAAACCTAGATAATGGGAAAGAGGATTGGCCACTTACTATGTTCCAGCTACTCTTCTTGTTATTGCAGAAGATTGATCTCCTCCAAAAGCCCTAGCCAGGCCAAAATCAGAAATCTTAGGATTCAAATCACCATCAAGTAGTACATTGCTGGCTTTGAGATCTCTATGAATTACTCTGAATCTTGAATCATGATGAAGATAAAGAAGTCCTTGAGCAATCCCCACAATAATATTTAAACGTCGCCTCCAGGTGAGGGATTTAGTTCTTGTGTTTTCATGACCTGCGTCGAAAACAACCTTCTATAATGATCTTATTACAATAGCAGCAACATCATCACAAGCCTTAATCATACTAAGTGGGATCAGTTTTTGACCTCTATAATTAGCATACTTTCTCTTTGGTCAAATAAAATTTCAAGAAAGACATGAAGATGGGTAAAGAGTGCTAACCAAAAATGAAGGAATCCAAGCTTCCATTGGCCATGTACTCATAAATTAACATCCTTTCTTCACCATTAATGCAACATCCCAAAAGCCTTACCAGATTCCGGTGTTGAAGTTTGGTGATCAATATAACCTCGTTTTTGAATTCATCAAGACCTTGTTTGGAATTGACTGAGAGCCGTTTGACAGCTATCTCCTTTCCAGTTGACAGCAGACCCTATAGCAATCACATAACATATATTGGATCATGATGCCGAAGGTCACAGCTTTCTATTCTGATTTTGTAGGACCTCCCTAGTCCAGTAAATATTGTATTAATGGATTATATTTACCTTGTAAACGATCCCAAAACCACCTTCTCCAATTCTATTAGTGTCAGAAAAGTTGTTAGTCGCCCCTTCAATTTCCACCATATCAAATATGGGCGAGTCAAGATTTTCAATATCGCTGGTTTGAATGTTGGATCCTACCAAAGTTAGAGAACACGGAAAAATTACTTGTTAGCTCCATACAAATGCTGTGTTTTCTGCTAGTACGCCAATCTGGAAACAAAATTACTGTTATAATTTCTCATTTGAGTTCATAAGCAACTAATACAACTATGGAGTGTATGACAAGGAAGCAAGCGCTTTCAATGTGTAAGAATGGAGAACGGTTCATGAAGGCTGAAAATGTGAAGATCCCAAACACATCACAGAAGACGCTAGGTACCCTATTAATACTTATGTGACAGTGTTTTCATTCATTTACATCCAAAGCTCTATTTCCTTTTTTCTCTCTCAAAAGGTGAGAGAACGGGTGAAATGAAAATAGATGGAAAACTTACTTTTGTATTTTGTCAACATTAATTTTAAAATTTTTTAAAATTTATTTAATTTTAACTTAATCATGCTCTAATGGTCATTTATTGTTTGATATCATTCCATTTCAACCACTTTCATTATTATCCAAATAAGAAGAAATATATTCCATTCCTTTTCATCCTCTAATCTCCCTAACAAGGAAAAATTATTTTTCATTCTAATCTCCCAAACAAAGCCTATGTTCTGTTTCTAGGCCTTTTGAATTCCCTGAACACCAAAAGCCAACCTAACTGCATTTCTTTACATGGTGCATGCAATACGAACTTCCCTAACTTTTTCCATGAACTGATTAAAATAATTGTCTTTTCAACTTAGGAGCAAGGGTATCACAAGAACAAAGAATAAGGACTTCAAGAAAGGGAAACTTGGATAACAAACTTGATTTTGACTCTCCTCAGATATTAACTATATTTTAAGCTTATAATGGACATGACACATCTTCTAAGATATGAGGAAAAAATCTAAATTTTTCTAGACACAATATATAGAAAAGCCAGAGATCATAAGTTATGAAGATAGGTAGGAAATGAATTAAGTTGGCTAATTTGAAAAGTGATTAGAACCCTCTTCTTAACCCTATAGATAAGATTTGTCATCTATTTTCGACAAGGCTAACAAATCAAGTTAGATATGTCATGTCTATTTTGTACAATAAGCCATACATTATTGCAAATGTGTATAGGCACACATTTTTTGCGGCACTTTCTCTACTTGATCTGTTAATCACAAATCAAACACGGGTAATTCAAGCTTTTCATTATCACTGGCTTGAATGTTGGATGCTACCAAAGTTAATCACAAAACACAGAAAAACTAGCTGCTAGCTCTATATAAATGCAGTGTTTTCCGCTAGAACACCAATCTGGAAACAAAACTACTGTTATAATTTCTCATTTAAGTTCATAAGTTACTAATAAAACTATGGAGTGTATATTATTGTTTTTACTTGGCATAAATTGTTCAATGGAAGAGAAGAGTGGAAATACAAGAAAAGATGAAAGACTACAACAACAAACATAAGGTGGGGAGGCAGGAAACTGAGAAAAACTAAATTATCTACCTTTTTTTCTTCTTTTCACCAACCAGCATAGTAAGCGAATGCTCAGCAGTGACATTAAAATAACAGAAGTTACCACAGCTGCCATCTTCTTCCCATGCAAATTCTGGGGTTTCTTTGATTGTTCAGCTGAAAAGAAGACAACCATTGAAATAGATTCAGAAGACACAAATGTAGGAATAGCCTATGCAGTAGATGATGGTGGAAGCTACTAAAAGAGCAGATAGAAACCATGTAAAACAACTAGGGTTCTATAAAAGATTTAGCTATCAATAAAACATAAAGCCATCTCACAATTTGTAAATATATATATATATATATGCGAACATTGGAAACAGAAAGCTTATAACTTTTTATTTTTTGTTTATGGGTAGTAGGTGCCAAATCAATTAAATGCCAAGAGAGAAACAACTACATATATATCCAGCTTGAGATGCATTACACCAACAGTTGAGAATTTGGCCATCCACTCCCCAACGTATTCTTTTCGGGTTTTGGTTCTTAACTAGGTATATGATAACAGACTTAACAGTAATGTTCCAAAAAAGCAGACAACAGTAACAAACCAAGAAAGGGAAAGGGTCAATGTCAATAATCGAACAGGGAATGAACTAGGCTTCAAAATAATTAACAAAAATAACTAGGGAAAGTTACACTGTGGTTAGGCCCAATTACAGGGCAACACCTCTTTTTGAGAGATTCCAGTGACCTCTCCTACCAATTAAAAAAGAGTAAAATGACCACTTGGCCAATCTTTATCTCTTTCTCTCCTCCCTCTTTCTCTCGCGCCTCCTAAATACAGAAAATCAAAAATTAAAAAACTGGTGCCAGCCACCAAAACCCAGCATCACTGGGGTTTGATCACGAACCCCAGAAATGTTTTTTTTTTTTTTCTGTAAATACGAACCCCAGAAATGTTGGGGTTCCCAAGCAATGGACGGTAGTGACCGGATGAGAGAGAGAGAGAGAGAGAGAGAGAGAGAGAGTTGTAGAGGAGAGGAAAAGAGCATGAGGGTATTTTGGGGAATTTCATAAAATTTGACGGTAGTTATATAATGATAAGGGATTAAATGTACCAAATTTTGAACCTCAGGTGAGATCATTGTAATATGTCAAAATAGAGGTGGTGTCCCCTACATTTCTCCTAACCTTATAGGAGCTCAGTGTAATTTACCCAAATATGAAATAACTATAATTTAAATTAATGCAAAATTACTAAAAATTTAACACAATCTAAGTAACATACCTAATTCATTTGCATCAGCACGTATATACAAGTCTAGTCCCCAGTAGGGGAATTTCCTTACATCCATCAAATCCCCATACCATGTGAAACACTCGCCACTGCCTCCACTTGTGTAAGCCAAGCAAGAACAGTTTCCCAAACAAGCTTTCTTGCACTTTTCCATGTTCAAGTTCATTGCTACTCGTGCCTCCAAGACATCAGGAACCTTTGCATTTGCAACCTTGACAAACCCTTCTCCAGCACCACACATGTGATCTACCATGTGCTTCCTCTTGCATCCAGCTGACCCATCTTGCAAATACCAGTCACGTGGAGACATGGGTTCATATCCCGGGAGGCATGTGCACTCAAAATCAACCCCATTGTTTAGATCGCAATTACCATATGCACCACACCTGCCATAATAGTCACACTGATCTTTGGGGGCCGACCAGAACTGTACCCATCTATGATTGTCATCATGCCAGGTGCTTCTCTGTAAAAAACCAGAGTCATCCAGGAACAATATGGACACAACCGAGGCATCAACAACACCATACGTTGCAGAGAGCTCATCAATGTTGTCAATAAAACTGCCATTGTATATCAAGTCAGGTGACATCTGTGGTATACCACTCCATTTGTTATTGATCCATGGCCCGGACTTCCATCTATAGGCTGAGCCCTTGAGCACAACTAACTGGGGCACGCCATTTGGATCTATCCTATAAGAATACTCCCCAGTGCCAGGGTCATTTGGCGACTTCCAAGACGTCAAGAACCACTCCTGACCGGTCTTGCGGTCCAGCCCCAGTTTCATGTTTGGTAGCATCATATGTGTTGGATATTCAAAACTTTGCCATGCAACAAGTCTACTTCCATTATTATCTCGAAACAACACCAAATTTCCAGAATCAAGGAGTTGAGCTGAATAGCTGCTGCTTGCTGTTATTGCTGCTGAAATATTTGTCTGCCAAAATGGAACACTTTGGTTCTGATTGTAGATGATGAGATCTCCATCTTTGTTGATGGACAGCACTCCAGTTGTACCGTCGATTGGATTGTTCCTATTTGCAACCCAAACTATGGTTTGTACCGAGATCTTCTTGTACCATATCCCAACATACCTATATCTGGAATTTTCAGGGCTAAAAAACCCAAGTGCAAAGATCTCCCCACTTGACACCAAAAGGTCCCCATCTTTGATGGGGTGGCTTGAGGTTAAGGTATCAATGGAAGTGCAAAGTCTGAAGAAAAGAAACAGAAATGAAATGAAGACCCATGTTTCAGGATATATTATTTTGGGGTAGAAGTTGAAGAACATGACACAAAGAACACACGGCACTCTTAGAACATTCCAATATCAGTTATCCTATTTCCTGTGACTCTTTTTTAAATGTGAGTGGCTTCTTAAACTGGCCTTGAGATCAGAAAGAGCAGCTAATTGCTGACTGAATATCATAAAAGTCGATCAGAAAATGGAAGTCAAAGGCTGGAGTCAATTGAACAATTTTGGACTTACCAATTACCATGTACAGAAGCATGTGGAACCGTATATAACTAGATTCTGTTCAGTAGTAGGCCGGAGTCACGAAGAAAATTTGTGTTTCCATCTTTCATGACCTATTTTCATGGCTTTCCCTACCTGACCAACACTTCTGACATACAGTATTCTGAAGGGGGCTTAAACAGGAAACAAACATGTAATAGCTCAAAGTCATATCTAAGAAGTAACTTTAGAAAAGTTAGTATATATATTGAAGATAGTAAAGAAGAAAATAATATTAAATAGATACTTTTTGAGTTGAACGTGGATAAAGAATTTTCGGGTTAAATATGCTTGAACTAGGATAGTTCAAGAATGGGTTGACCCCTGAGAAGTTCGCGTTAGTCCATTAGAATAAGTTGATCCGGTTCTTCCTATCGCTCAATGCGGGATATTAAAGGGGGTATCAGAGTTGACCTTTGGAGAAGGTGATCCGATGAGAGCGGAGGGTGGTGTCAGGGCACAAGGGTCTGAACAAGGAGTTGCTCCTGACGGGCTTCTAGGATGCCAGCCCCCAAAGAGAAGAAAATTTAGAACCAATTGTAAGATCACATGACGAGAACATCATATGCTCAAGGGGAGAGAATGTAATACTTCGAAAGCCCAAGGTCAGGTCTAAAATGGGACTCTAGAGAAAGTAGTATATATATCAATGATAATAATGAAGAAAATAACACCAACTGCATACCTTTTAGATTGAATGTAGATAAAGAACTTTCAAATTAAATATTTTTGAGCTAGGCTAATCCAATGATGGGTGACCCTTAAAAAGTTTGCATAGATTTATCAGGGTAATTTGATTCAATCCTTCCTATCGCTCAACGTCGGTGCTTTCTATTGCTCAATGCAAAATGTTACTGAACAAATAGGGTATTAACCAACCCGGGTCCTTCTGTTTTACTCCCCAAAACTGGGCAATAGATGGATTGGCTAGATCAAGGGTATTAACAAGTCAAATAGTCACATTTTGAATGTTGAAATTTATGCGATATAATGCAGCGCAAGGACAGAGCGACTAAAAGTCTAATGCAATTGGCTATCAGCTTCTACCAAGTGGGTACAGATAGACTTTAAAGTCTTAATGAATGCTGTAGAACAGTCTTCTTTTGATTGCATTTCAAGCTCGGTTAGTGATTCTCAGTCCACTATTAATCTAGCACTCAGCAAGGAAACAGTCAGCTAGAAGCCCTCAACCACTGCAAGGAAAATAGCAAAAATAAAATTTCAAGTGAAAATGCATTCTGCTCCCTCCATTCATAGGGTTTAAATAGAAAATATCGAAGTCTACCTCTATTTATTAACTACGACTATCTAATGAATACATGCGCATAAAAGAGTTTAGATTTCAGGTCATAAGTACATGCCCATAACACCATTAATACTTAAAAGAGATCCAGATAAATAAGTTGCTCTATGGATGCCATTTCACCATTCATTCAGCTGCCAAGTGTCAATTCAATTATGACCCTGCATCAATATTTCAATAACAACTAATGCTGCTTTATCTTGCATGAGGAACAGTTAGCAATTGGTCACATTACTTTAAATAAGTTTGTGTTTGAGCGTGTAAAAAATACTTTCACCCTACAGAAAATTCCACGGTTAGCACAAATATAGCTACATCTGCAGGTCAACCGTCATTAAGACTCTTCTAGAAGAGAAAAGTCTACAAAGAAAAGATAAGACATTAGAAGACACAATAATGCAACGAAAAGGAGAGCCTTTGAACAAGATTGTTCCACTGACCAAATTGTAAAGGATGGATCCCAATTGGAACAGGGCTGCTTGTTCCAAGTATGTTGAATCCGTTTCACCAAAATCAAGCATCACCAAGAGAAAACTTATTTCTCTACAACTCACAAGTGTAAAATTCCTACATTCAGGTTCTAGGGAATTAGAGGTTCAAAAGCCGTGGCGACTTTGAAAGTTGCTCTATGGATGCCATTTCATCATTCATTCGGCTGCCAAGTGTCAATTCAATTATGACCCTGCATCAATATTTCAGTAACTGATGCTGCTTTATCTTGTATGAGGAATAGTTAGCAATTGGTCACACTACTTCAAATAAGTTTGTGTTTGAGAGTGTAAAAAATACTTTCACCCTACAGAAAATTCCACGGTTAGCACAAATATAGCTACATCTGCAGGTCAACCGTCATTAAGACTCTTCTAGAAAAGAATAGTCTACAAAGAAAAGATAGACATTAGAAGACACAATAATGCAACGAAAATGAGAGCCTTTGAAAAAGATTGTTCCACTGACCAAATTGTAAAGGATCCCAATTGGAACAGGGCTGCTTGTTCCAAGTATGTTGAATCCGTTTCACCAAAATCTAGCATCACCAAGAGAAAACTTATTTCTCTACAACTCACGAGTGTAAAATTCCTACATTCAGGTTCTAGGGAATTAGAGGTTCAAAAGCCATGGCGACTTTGAAAGTTGCAATCCCTAATGTTCCGCATTCGCTTTGATCCTCAGGGGGTCGCAGAGCAAAAGATGGCATAATCGACCCAGACGTTTGGATTGAAAAACATTCAGACTAGTATGGATTAGGAATCAGAGCCGGCCTGGGCCAGGGCAACCAGGGCTACAGCCCAAGGGCCACAGCTGAGGGGGCCCAATTTTTTTTTTTTAAACTTATGTATGTGTATAAAAAATTAAAAAAAAATAATAAAAAAAGTTGCCGCTTGTACCTCAAAAGAGATTTCATTGCTATTTTTATTTTGTTAGTACATATGATGATTGTTTTTGCTTTGATTAATTGTGGAGGATGAAAGTAGAGGTGTCAATGGTTCGGATTGGTCTAGTTATATAAGAATTCAGTAACCGAACAATTTTTAACGGTTCTGAAAAAATAAAAATCATAACCAAACCATTACATATATAAAATCAAATCATGATCAACCTGTCACACCGGATCAGTTTCGATTTGATTTCGATTATATCTAATTAATATTTAGTTTCTAAACATTTTCGTAAAATATGAAATTACAAACAAATTTGTTAATTAAAATAAATCCATAATTTCATTAATGCTTCAAGTCTTGAAGTAAAAGTAGAATAAAATAATTCATTGACTATTTCATTAAATGAGATTACATCGACTATTTAGTATAGTAATAGCACATAAAAGTTTAGAAATAAAAAAGTTCATGAATCTCATTAGTTTTCTAGAAGTGATACTATTTATGCATATATATATATATATACCCAAAAAATTATAATATATATATAAGTATAATATCGGTTATAATTCAGTTCGAACCATGGTTTGAAAAAAAAAAAATTAGTAATCAAACCAAATATATCGGTTCTTAATTTTTTAGAACCAGAATTTAACCATTGAATCATAAAATCAATCCAAAAGGCACGGTTCGGTCCAATTTGGTCCAGTTCACCGATTTTCGGATATTTTTTGACAACTCTAGATGAAAGGAAGATTGATCAAAATCAAGAAATGCTTACGGAGATTCGGGAGGAAGCATGTAGACTCAAATATGTAGTTTTCATTTTTTAATGCAATATTTATAATACAAGGTACTATTTTTCCTTCGTTTAGGGTTTTATTCCATTGGATTTTCCCCAAACAAGATTTTAATGAGAGCCCAAATTATTCTTCCTTATCTTTTATAAATTCTTATAATTTTAATAAAATTAATAATTAATAATTTTTATTTTTTTATTTAATTTGTATAAAAAGTCACACTTAAAAAAATTTACCCTGGTCGAACTCCATTTGATTTGAACTGTTTGAGGGAGGGCATAATCAACACGATAGGTCGAATTAAATATTTAAATAATAGCAACTAAAAATTTATCACCTTTTGTAAAGTGATATATATAACATTAAAAATTGTTACCTTTTTATATAGTAAGTTAGGTGATCCTGACATACGAACAGTTAATAGACTATTTTAAGATAAGACAAACGTATATACAAACTTAAATAAATTAAAATTTGATTGTACTATTGAAAAAATAAAAAAATTGATATATAATATTTTACAAAATAATCGACCGGAATGTGATAAAACAGGCATACAACCTAAAAGATAAGCCAATTATGAAGATGGGCTGAAAATTTAATTTGAGCTAAAGTAGACCAAGTGGGCCAAGGCAAAAAGGACTTGTTGACCAATTAAAAGGTCACTAGGTTTTTCTATAGTCACTCGGTTCCAAAATAGTCACTTGACCAAGATAGATTGCATGAGGCTTGCGGCAATGAGCACAAGGCAAGGCCCGAGTGTGCGTCGAGGAGCATGTGGCCATGGCTTAACCGAGAAGTCACTTAGTTATAACCAAGTGACCTCTTTGAGAGTCACTTGATTATAATTGAGTGATTGCCACTAGCCAAAGGACTTGAGGAATCATAGGCTAAGCAATGTGCATGAAGGAGACCCGCCACCAAGTCATAACTGAGCCATGCATGTGGGATATATATAAAACAATAATAAAGATGTAAGTGGAGGTGCATGTGAAGGCAATAAACTATGCATGTGATATATATATATATATATTTATATTTAAAAGGGAGAAGGTGGAAGCAAGCCATGCAAAAGATATATGTTGGAATAATATGGACAGACGCAAATAACAAGTGTATGAAGCTCGTGGTGGGATAAAAAACATTATTGACCTTAAGGATAATTTTTGTCTCTCCATAAACAGTATAAAGGCTCAGGTGATTATTCTCCAGGATACAACAAGCTCTTCCAAACATATGTACACCCACGGAATTTGGGAACAAAAGGAGAGCAAGAGACAATGCAAGATCCAAGGAAAACAACTATAAAAGCAACAACAAGAATGAACAGAGAGGAAGAATAATGGATTTCGTCACTCACAAGTGCACTAAGGGGCTGTTTTTATAAGTGAAGAAATGTGAACATTGGGAGAGATAATCAATAGCTGGAGACTAGATGGATAAGGTGGTCAACAAAAGGATAAAAGATTAAAAGAAAAATATTGGTTAGTAAAGACTCGGTCTCTCTCTTAACTACTGAAGAGCAATTTAGGACAATCTCGAGTAAGGCTAGAAAAAAAAAAAAACCAAACAAAAGATTGCAATGTGCTATCTAACTCGTGCACCCAGGAGGGGGGGAATAGGAGATTTTGCTTTGAATTGGCCTAATCTCAGGGGTGTGAGCCCAACTCTCTAATAGCTTTCATAAGCCTCACTCAACATACATAAAAAGATGAGGAAAACTTTCTATCTTATCAAAGTGGGACAAAAACTCTATAAACCATTTGAAATACCATTTGATTTATAACAAATTAATAATACAAGAGTATATGAAGGCAAGGAAAGACTTGGCCACATATATGTCGGCACATTTATATAATGGTATAAAGAAAGTGCTAGCAGCAAGTGGTGAAAGGCAACAGATAGTGTGCCTAACAGGCAACAAGCACACGTGAAGGCTTGGTGAGGCCATGCGGCAATGCGACCACGAGAGGATGCACACGAGCGATTGCTATGTGCAAGTGACTACCATACCATGTGCGAGTGATTGTCTTGCCCACTAAGTGACTACGATGCCTAACCGAACGGGTCCTAAGTGACTGAATGACTACTAAAGCTGAATGACCACGTGCATGAAGACATGACTGAAGGAGTATGACCTAAGCACCAAGTGACTAAATGAGTTGCATGGCTTAAGTGTCACAATGACCGAAAGAGTATGGGGCGAGTATGTTGCATGATCGAATGACCCAATGAGTATGTTGTGACCGAATGACATGTGCATGACCGAGAGACTCATGTGTAGGCACTCCTCGACCGAAGGACTAGGCTACACATTGACACCATGCAACAGCCTCATGCAAGTGTACCACTCACAAGCCTAAGGCATGACCGAGAGGCCTTCCTAGGAAGGCGTGAGGCTTGGTCCAAGATGCCTTCGAGATGCCCCCCAAAAAGGACAGGTCTTGCGCTACTTGTTAGTTCTCTGCCCCTTTATAAATAGGAAGGCCAACTCCTCACTCAAGGTATGCCACTAAAATTTTAATTTCTTTTTGAGCTGAGAGTACTTAAGTATTGAAGGGTCTATGAGTGATCCTACTTGTGCCTCTAACATGCTTCTTTCACTACAGGTCTCTTGGTCATCAGATAACTCTCTCTCTCCTATCACTTTGGAATTCTTGTCACCAAGGGAGACTCACATCATCGAAGGAAGTCACAAGTCATCCCATGATGGAAATCCTTGGTATGGCCATGTCGGTTAATTTTAAAATTTTTATACACATTAGATATGCGCAACAAAATCGATTACACGTTCCATACACACAGTTTGCATATTTAAGTAACACGCATATTCATCACATGAATTACCTGCAACTCGATGTGGGGTTGATACATAAACTATTTTTGTACTGAGATAGCTCCACCTCACATTGTGGTGGTCCTAGTCAGTTCACACCTAATACGTTGTTCCGTACCGTTCCAGTCATCTTTTCCCGAGCTAGATACAAAGCTTCCCCGTATAACCTATACTTATGTCTCAAATTTTTTCGCACGTAACTATTACACGTATTAATTTCCTAGCAGCAACAGAATAACAAAGGAAGCAGAAGAAAAAGACGCAGGGAATGAAGCAGTAAACTCTCTGTTTCTCCAATTTAATTCTGCCCTAGATTTGTCCACCGCCTTCCTAACCAAGCCTCCCAATTGCGAGCCACGTGGTGTTCCAATTTAAGTGGAAACTAGGTGATTAAAGTTTGACTTTTCAAGGGCAAAAGTCAACTTTTGTTGCCCTGGAAGTCAACTTTCGCCACAGGAAAGTCGACTCTGTTGGCCAGCAAATCAATGTTTGACCCACCAATCCCTAAGACACTCCGAGCACATGATGTTGATACCAAACACGACACTATATGGTGTTTAACTTTCTAGGTTCACTATCAGCTAGCAATCAGATAGCACCAAAACTTCTTTCGATACTAACTAACCCCTTGATCCATCATCGAAATATCTCCATATCCTGATAACGATCCAAGAGTTCCTGAATAGCGCCTAGATGTAGTTCAGGACAATATAAGTGGTAATGAAGTCTCACTTCAAGTGAACCTATTACGACTGATGATTACCTTATGCTATAATCCTTCTATCATCTAACGACTAAGTAAAAGCCATAGAGTGAAAACTCAATAACTATGTGTCTGATCTCGTTGATATGACTAAATGACACCTCAGGAAACTCCTTTCTTGATATTCAATTTGCCTTAGTTAGGGACTGTCCTGTCATACTAACAGTAGATTACATAGGACATTCACCCCATCAAATACCGACGAGGGTGACAGATCTTATCCCCAACACTTGTCTCCATATACCAGCAATATAGAACCACATAGATGAACCTCTCCACCTTCCAATTAGATGGTTCGACTCATTAGCAAATCTCGCACACCAATATACAAAACAACCTTGGTGGTTCAAGTCCGAGGATCAACACACCATCGCAACTTAATGACAAGACTATTATCTACCATGCCATGTGGTATGCCATCGACGTCACATTCGGCTTGTTGTTTCCCAACAATCACCCACATGTCTACTAACGATATCTCCATATCATATGGTGTGTGACAAGCCATCATCCTATCAGTAATTCATACTAAACGAGGTAGTAACTCATGTGCTAGTCCATACTCGACTAATCAAAGTCCCCATCCAAAGAATCTAAGGACTAAGAATAACTTAAGAAATTTTGTTATCAGAAAATCCTATCACATAGTCTCAATACCTTGAGAATAAAATTCTCAAATAAAATATCTAGGCACTCATTCATGTGGTAAATTAGAGAGATCATAATGATGAAAACTTGTCTTTTATAAATATGTACAAAGATATAATAAATGTGACCAATTACATACTCGTTAGATGTCATTCAAATATAACATTAGGGCACATTACACTAATATCCCGAGGGTTACAAGACACCCTAAGAGTCACTCTGTTCAAAAGGCTTACATCTAATTTGTGGGTTCGCTCGATCTCACCCGTATTATAAATTTATTATTGTAATTGAGCAACAACAAAAGTAAAAGATAAGATTTTTTTTATAATTGATTATTATTATTATTAAGGTAAATACCATTCACTTTTCATAGGTTGACTAAATACATGAGATTACTTTCTCAGTTATTACAAAAAAATTAAGTAAATTTATTATTTTACTCTTATATTTTTCTCCCTTCATTTTTTTCCCTCTTCAAATGTCTTATTATAAAAAAATAAAAAAAAATATAGGTGATGCCTCAACTAATTAAAATAAAAAATATCTTATCTCTCCTAAATATAAAACAAAAATTCTCATAAATTGTGAACACAATTAATCCCACATAAGTAGAAGAGAATAGAAATTAATTAGTATCAGTAATAAGATTTCAATGCTAAAATTTTAAAACAATAAAACCTCATGAGTTACGCATCAACATAGAAATAGAAGTAATAATTACAATATACCTGAGACCTGATTTTATTTGGAGAAAAACTTAACTGGGGCTAAAATTGAAAACCTAAATAGGGCTAAGCACTTTTGCTAAATTACCCAAAATGCTTCCCCCACTAATGTAGTATTACATACATCATATGTTGTTGGTAACAACTGGGCTCAATCCCAACAATTACATATGGGAAACTCGCTCCGAAGGAATAGCTACAACAAACAACAACACATACCTATGAATGGACTCCCTTATGGCTCTCCACAACTGGAAAAACAAAGTTAATGTTGTGCCCAAAATAAATAGACCTCTCCCTGCTGAATTACAATGCAAAAACATTCATTCAGTAACATATAACACACTAGAAACTTTGAAATAGAAGAACAAAACAAAAATGTATATAGATGTTCTTGATTTCAATGAATGCATTCATCATATGCATGGAATTCTAATAAGAAAGGGGATTTTCGAGGCAAAAAATGTTGTTATAGCTGAAATTTAACTTATATAAGATTGCTTGTGTGGCTATAAAGAGGAAGAAACACAAAAGGCAAGTTTATAAAAATTTAAAAGTAATTTGTCTGATCAACACAAGGTAGCAATGACGAAAAGGGCCTGGGAAACAGATATCCAAGTTAATTTCCAAGGAGATGTAGTAGACACATTGTACGACTTCTTTCTTCACTATTTACATACCAGGTACACATAACAAAGTGTTTTAGCGGGCCTCTAACTGTGTCACAGTCATCTCATTGATGCTGGAAGTACTTTCAGCCATCAGATAATGTGACTCTTCCGGAATCCTCTCCATATAAAATCCAGGTTGCTTGGGCTGGGGAAGGACTACAGTCTCAGTAATCAACATTAAGAGCACAGATGACATGGCCGGTCTGTCTTCGGGGCATTTTTGCACGCATAGAAGACCAACCTGTATGCACCTTAATATCTCTAACATTGGAATTGATCCCTTTACTCGAGGGTCTAATAGATCAGAGGCCTTTCCTTCAATCCAAAGCTTCCAAGCCTGAAATCACTCGATATAGCACATCAAAGAAATCCACTACTAGAAAATGCAAGTAAGAAAGGCAATCACTATTGGAAAATAAAAGGAAAGTAAAAAGGGTGTACTCGCTTGAACTAACATGTCCAAGAAGATTAAGATCATGGTTGGGATGATGGAACAACCGGTTTCTTTTGCCAATCAATATCTCCAAAATTATGATACCAAAGCCAAAGACATCTGATTTCATTGAAAAGATGCCATCTATGGCATATTATGGAGACATGTAACCACTGCACATCAATGTCAACCGAGATAGAATTAGTGTAAGATGAACATCAAATATGCCATTTTGGTCACCTTTCTTGCTAAACTTGGCAAGGGAAAAGAACATTGGCCACTTACTAAGTTCCAACTACCCTTCTTGTTATTGCGGAAGATTGATCTCCTCCAAAAGCCCTAGCAAGGCCAAAATCCGAAATCTTAGGATTTAAATTCTCATCAAGTAGTACATTGCTAGCTTTGAGATCTCTATGAATAACTTTCAATCTTGAATCATGATGAAGATAAAGAAGTCCCCGAGCAATTCCAACAATAATATCTAGACGCTGCCTCCACAGAAGGGATTTACTTCTTGCTTTTTCAGGACCTGCTTGGAATAGAGACCATTTACAAAGATGTTGATTACAACAAAATCTCAAGCCTTAATTCCACTAGGCGAGTACAATAATCTTCATTAATTTATAAAAAAATCAAACATATTCTTTACATACGGAACACTTCTATAATCAGCAACTATGAATTATGAGAATCACATGAAGGTAAAGAGAGCAAACCAAAAATGATGGAATCCAAACTTCCATTGGCCATGTACTCATAAATTAACATTCTTTCTTGTCCATTGATGCAACACCCCAAAAGTCTTACTAGATTACGGTGTTGAAGCTTGGCAATCAGAATAACCTCATTTTTGAATTCATTGAGACCTTGTCTGGAGTTGATTGAGAGACGCTTGACGGCTATCTCCCTTCCAGTGGACAGCTGACCCTATTGTAATCACATAATGTAGATTGGATCATCATCCCTTAAGTAACACCTTTCAATTTTGATTTTATAGGACCTCTCATTAGGTTGCAAGAATATAGTGTTAAGAGGATTATATTTACCTTGTAAACAGGCCCAAAGCCACCTTCTCCAATTTTATTAGCGTCAGAAAATTTGTTAGTTGCACCTTTAATTTCCACCATATCAAATATGGGTAACTCAAGATTTTCATTATCGCTGGCTTGAATGTTGGACCCTACCTCTGTTAATCACAAAGCAGAGGAAAATTAGTTCTTAGATACGTTCAAATGCTGTGTTTTCTGCCACTATCCCAAGCTTGAAAAAAAATTTAAGTCATAAATTTCTCTTTTATGTTCATGCACAACCAAAAAGAAATATGATCTTATTATGAATATGGAGTTCAAATTATTGCATTGACTTGGTAAATTGTTCACCAGAGGGAAAGAGTGGAAAAGATGCAAGACTAACAGAAAATAATTTTATCTACCATTTATTCTCCTTTTTGCAAGCCAGCATAGCAATGAAATGCTCAGCAGCAGTGACAGCGTGATAACAGAAGTTACCAGGATGGCCATCTTAGTTCCATGGAACTTCCAGGGCTTCTTTGATTGTTCAGCTGAAAAGAAGACGACCATAGCCCTAGATTTATTAGCAGAGACAATTATAGGAATCATCTTGGCAGTTAATGATGGTGGAGCTGCTAAAAAGAGTAGAAAATAAAGCATAAAAAACAATTTTGGCCCTTTTTTAATAATGAACATAAAGGCGTGTCTCGCTTTGTGATTCAATTGTGAAGAAACTTGTAACTATATTATTGTACTGGTAGTAGGAATGAAATCAAATTGTGATAAGCATGACTCAAAATCATAATTCATCTATGATTGGATTTTTAAATTTGACTGTGATTAGGACTTTAAATTTAACTATAATTAAGATGTTATTAAATTCGATTTTGAGTGTAATTTGTCTCATTTGAAGGAATATCCTCCTGAATCATCGATTAGGATATGATTTTTTATGTATATCTATAGATAATTTTAGGTCTATAAATAAATATCTAAATTATTAGAATTAGTATAGTTATATCATTATTATAGTAGTAATATCATCTTAGTGATATTTTACTATCAACTATATCACTATTATTGTACCAACATCATCATAGGGATATTTTGTTCTTTATGCTCATAATTTTTTTCGATTTAGTTTTTCACTTTAAATTTTATGTTCGTTTGTGTGATTAATGGTTTGTTCGTTGTTGGTTTTCAATCCAAAATCATAACATAAATAAATGCTAAAAGAGAAACAATTACATTTACAGCTTCTGATACATTACGCGAAAAGTTAATGGAGAATTTGGTCAACTCCCAAACGTTCTTTAAGGCTAGGGTGTGAACTAGGTAAATGATACAAGAACTAATGCTGGGGGTGTGAACTAGGTAAATGATACAAGAACTAATGCTCTAAAAAATTGGACAAATGATACAAGAACTAATGCTCTAAAAAAATGGACAGAAGCATGGGCCACCCAAGAAAGGGTCAATATCAAATAATTGAATTATGTTTCTGAATAACTAATTAAATAAATAAAATAAGTATTACTTAAGATAAAATTATTACTAAAAATCAAGCCCAGGCTAGGTAGCATACCTAATTCAATAGCAGCTGCCCGTATATACAAGTCTAGTCCCCCATAGGGGAACTTCCTTACATCCATCAAATCCCCATGCCATGTGTAACACTCACCCCTACCTCCATTTGTGTAAGCCAAGCAAGAACAGTTTCCCAAACAAACTTTCTTGCACTCTTCCATGTTCAAGTTCATTGCTACTCGTGCCTCCAAGACATCAGGAACCTTTGCATTTGCAACCTTGACAAACCCTTCTCCAGCACCACACATGTGATTTGCCATGTGCTTCCTCTTGCATCCAGCTGACCAGTCTCGCAAATACCAGTCACTTGGAGACCTGGGTTCATATCCCGGGAGGCATGTGCACTCAAAAGCAACCCCATTGTTTAGATCACAATTACCATATGCACCACACCTGCCATAATAGTCACACCGATCTTCGGGGGCCGACCAGAACTGGACCCATCTTTGATTGCCATCGTGCCATGTGCTTCTCCGTAAAAAACCAGAGTCATCCAGGAACATTATGGACACAACCGAGGCATCTTTAAGACCATACATTATAGAGAGCTCGTCACTATTGTCAATATAACTGGCATAGAGTAAGAAGTGGTTTGACATCTGTAGTACACCGCTCCATTTGTTATTGATCCATGGTCCGGTTCGCCATCTAGGGACTGTTCCCATTCGCAAGACAAAACCGGGTAAGCCATTGGGATCCATCCTATAAGAATATACCCCAGTGCCTGGATCATCAGGTGACTTCCAAGATATCAAGAACCGGTCTAGACCGGTCTTCCGGTCCAGCCCCAGTTTCATTTTTGGTAGCATCGTATGTGTGGGATAATCAAAACTTTCCCATACAACGACTCTACTTGCATTATCTCCTCGAAACAACACCAAATTTCCAGAATCAAGGAGTTGAGCTGAATAGCTGCTGCTTGCTGTTATTGCTGTTGAAATATTTGTCAGACAAAGTGGAACACTTTGGTTCTGATTGTAGATGACAAGATCACCATCTTTGTTGATGGACATAACTCCGGTGGTAGCCTTGATTGGATCATTCCTGTTGGCAACCCAAACTACGGTTTGTACTGAGATCTTCTTGTACCATATTCCAACATACCTGTATCTGGAATTTCCAGGGGTTAAAAACCCAAGTGCAAATGTCCCTCCACTTGACACCAAAAGGTCCCCATCCTTGATGGGTTGGCTTGAAGTTATGGTATCAATGGAACTGCAAAATCTGCAGAAAACAAAAGGAAGCAAAGGAATCAAGACCCATGCTCGAGGATTTATTTCGGTGTAGAAATTGAAGGACATTGACTCAAGAACACACAACACTTCTAGAACATTCCAATATCTTTTATCCTATTCCCTGTGCTTCTCAAACTGGCTTTGTGATTTCAAAAAGCAGCTAATTGTGTTAAAACTGAACAATTTTGGACTTACCAATGGCAATATTGTTAACTAGCATGTGGAACCATATATGATAAGATTTTGTTCATTAGCAGAAGTCATAAAGAGTTTCCTTCTTGACCTGCAATTATTTGCCGACACAAAGACATTACATGACGTGCATTTTCTTTCATGAGTCATTAGAAGGTGATCTTTAAGCAGGAAAATAATAACCCAGGCCCCTCTGTCTTTCCCCAAGAATTGACCAATAGACAGATTTTCTAGCCCTCGATCGAGGGCATTCACTAGTCAAATGGGCACACATTAATGTCTGTTGCAATTCTCACAATCAAGTGCAGTTGCATGGAGCCAGTGAACATATAATGCAGTTGCAATCAATTTCTATCAAGTGGGTACACGTGTAACGATCTCTTATTGGGTCTAAAGTATTTATTAAAATTTTATTTCGTATGTCACATTGTGGGGTATCATTGAAATTAAATGTTAGAATTAATTATTTTTATATGGGGATATTAATTGCCAAATTTAACATTTGAAATATTGGGATTAAGAGGCCACTAGCGAAAAAATTATATTAGTGAAAATATTATTTTTGGAATCAATGTATAGTGAATAGTTAAAGAATGATTGCGTGAATAATGGGTTTGAGCAAAGGATTAAAAGGCCCAATAGAATTGAAGAGTCGAAATTCATTTATTAGTTGAGTTGAGGCCATTAGATTTAAAATAAATTAAATATGTGTGTGTGTTATTTTATTTGGGGCCTAAAATGGAAGTGCGTCATTTTATTTAATTGAGTTTTGATTTTGACTTGGGTCCAAAAAGTGGCATTATAATTAAATGAAAATGAGAAATGTGACAAATGACAAAAAATGGCATGTTTTATGAAAAATGTGAGGGGAAAAATTAGGGGTGTTCAAAAAAACCTATGCACCGCGGAAACCGGCCAGACCGAATCGAACCGACCGATTTTTTTTTTTTTTAAGGTCGAAAACAATTTGAAGGTTGTCCAAACCACGCGGTTCACGATTTGGACAGTAGGCGGTTCGGTTTAAAACCGAACCACCAAGAAAATAATAAAAAAAATTAAAAAAATATTTATATAAACTCACCCATCAGCCCCGTGCAACCCCCTCCCCCACCTGCAACCCTAATCCCAAATCGCAATCGGTAGAGCCCCCTCCCCCACCCACAACCCTAATCGGCAGTCCTATCCGGCCCTTCCCCACCTGCGCAACCCTTCCCCAGTTCCCCCAATCAGAATCATCCGATTGCCCCTGCTACTGTACTCTTCCATTGTCTTATCTTCTGCTTTCTCTTTCTCCTTGTTCTCAGATTATCGTCTGCAGCCCACACCCACGGTTCCACCGCCATCTACGGCAGATCAAGGCAAAGGAAAGGAAGCTCAAGCCGAAGCGGAGAGGAAGCCTGGTAGATCGAGGCAGATGAGAGGAAGCTCGGGCAGATCGAGGCAGATGAGAGGAAGCTCGACAGATCTAGAGCTATCTACAAGACATAGCTGGGCCGAAGCTCGGGCTAAAAGGGTTCGTTGATCTCACCAATGAGGATCATTCAATGTTAATCTACTTCAAGTTTAAGATGAATATATATATAAGCATCACATTCATTGCTACGTATACTTACAATGCTAAGAAAAGAATATCGATAGACTTTAATCATGCAATGCTTTAAATGGTATATATCCTTCATGTATATACATATCCCTTCCTAATCCAAAAGCTTAGTCGGAAGGAAGGAACCAACAAAAATTGCTGATAATTTCTTTTTGAAGCGGTCAGAAAGGGAAAAAGAAAAAGAAAGTCATGCAACTTTAGAAAGCTTTATTAATTTCTTATAGAAATCTAATCCCATGCTGAAAATGGAATCTAGCTAGAATCATAATTGCAGAAAGCTCTATTAGTTTATGTTTTATTTGATGCTAATATATAGGTCCATTAATTATGACGTTGAATGACTAATTGGGTGCTCTTCTGTCAACAGATGACATCATCTGCTTAATTACCACTCAGAATTATCATTAATAAACTATAGAAGGATCAACTTCTATAGTCAATGTTAATTCCAAATAATTCATTTCTAAGAAAATATCTCAATAAAAGTAGCACCAATGATTCATCCATTAAAAACCTCAATGAAGGTAGTGGTTCTAAACCTCCATTACCTTCTAAGTTTAAGAACAAAGGAATGAAAAAGAAACCTAGGCAGCAATATGAAGTATGGGATCATTTTACAAGAAATGAGTATGACCCTTCTAACCCTAGAGCTGTGTGCAACTATTGTGGTAAAAATTATGCAAGTGATACTAGAAAAAATGGGACAAGTACTCTTTAGAACCATGTAAACAATCAATGTAAGAAGAATCCTTACAAAGTAGAAGATAAGAAGTAGAAGATTTTACGTTATCTAAAGAATAGTGACAATGAGGATGAAAGTGTTGGAGGTAGTAATCTTCTACCTATGGGATTTAGTTAAACAGCTTGTAAGATGGCATATGCCAAAATGATTGTCATTGATGAATTTCCATTTAGGTTTATGGAGCAAGAAGGTTTTAGATCATTTTGTGGTGTTGCATGCCTAAGTTTGATCTTCCTTCACGCACTACAATTTCTAGGGATATAATTAGTCTTTACAATGATGAGAAGAAGAAGTTGAAGTCATTTCTTTGTTAAGAATTTACAAAGAGTCTCCTTTACCACTGATACATGGATTTTCATTCAAAATGTCAATTATATGGTGCTTACGGCTCATTTTATAGATTTTGAATGGAAAATGCAAAAAAGAATCTTGAACTTTTGTCAAATTTCAAATCATAAGGGAGAGACAATTGGTAAAGCAATTGAGGTGTGTTTGAAACAATGGGGTATTGAGAAGGTTTTCACAATCACAGTTGATAATGCTACTTCTAATAATAGGGCTATTGGACACATGAAGAAAAGATTATAAATTTGGAAGAGTGTTGTTTGTGATGGGGAATTCTTACATGTGAGATGTTCGGCTCATATTCTTAATTTGGTAGTGGGTGAAGGCTTAAAAGAATTGGAGTTCTCTATTATGGTTATACGTAACATAGTTAGATATGTTAGAGCTTCTCCTTCAAGGTTGTCAAGATTCAAAAGTTGTGTCAAGAATACTTGTAAAGAAGATAAGGCTCTTGTGTGCTTGGATGTGCCAACAAGGTGGAACTCCACTTATTTAATGTTGGAGCATGCACTAAGATTTGTTGACGCATTTAAATTGTCGGAAGAAGAGGATTTGCTCTATTTACAATATTTTTGTGAAGAGGATAGAAATGGAAAAAGGCCAATTGGGCCACCAAATTCTAAAGACTGGGAGAATTGTGCAATGTTCTGCAAGTTTTTGAAGACTTTTTATGATGCTACCCTTATGTTTAGTGCTTCTTTGAATGTTACTGCAAATAATTATTTTCATGAAATTTGTAATGTACTTGGGAGACTAAATAAATGGAGTTCATCTTACGAATCAATCTTGAAAGATATGGCTTCTAGCATGAAGATAAAATTCGATAAGTATTGGGGCAACATTGAAAAATAAAATATACTTCTTTATGTGGCGGTTGTGCTTAATCCTGGGTACAAGATGAAATATGTCGCATTTTGTTTACGCAAGCTCTATTCTGAAGATGAAGTTAAAAACGTAATGGATTCTATCAAGAGCGCTCTAGGGAAGTTATTGCATTTTTATGCAACAAATAACTCAAATAGACAATCAGGAAAACATAAATAGGGTGGGACAAGTTCTGAACAAAAGATTTCAGTTGTGGATTCTGATGAGGATGATGATGTTAACATGTTCAAATCTGATTTTGAGAAAGAATGTATTGAAGATAATGCTTTTGAAATGAAAAATAAGCTTGAAAGGTACTTAGCTGAGCCTAATGAGGATATAAGAAATAATACTTTTGATATTTTGTATTAGTGGAAGGTAACTTCATCAAAGTACCATATCTTATCAGAGATTTCTCGAGATGTTCTTGCCATCCAAGTGTCAACAGTCGCTTCTGAGTCAGCTTTTAGCATTGAAGGTAGGGTGCTTGATTGCTTTCGAAGTTCATTGAGTCCATCTATGGTAGAAGCGTTGATTTGTTGCCAAAATTGGTTGAGAGGAACGTCTTTACCATTGGATATGACTTCAGTATTAGAAGAGTATGCTACTTATGAATCAGTTGAATCTGGTAATTTTTTATTTACTCATCAAACATATTTATTATTTTATTTGCATTAACTCTTAATATTTTATTTTTCTAACTTTATTGTTTCTCTTAATATTACAGATAAGTCCACTATGACAACAGATACTATAAACATTGATTAGTGATGAAGTTGAAGTTGGAGGCTTGGAGCATGTGTGGCTGTGTTATGAACTTTGAATTTTTAAGTTTGTATTTCGATCGGATCGGATTGTAACTTATCTTATTTTGAATGGTTATGTTATTGCGTGACATGTTTTTGCCCTTTTGGACTTTGAATACTTAGTTATGATTGATGGTTGCCAACTATAATTCATTGTTAAACAGGTTATAATTGCAGAATGTGTTGGATAGAATTATTGCTAAATAGTTGAATAGATTATAACAATGTTATGGCATGTTTTGTTTATTTATAATAGGTTGGATGTTGTATGTTGAAATGTTGAACAAGTTATTTTTTGTTTTCAATGTAAAACAGGTTATTTTCTGCTAAATAGGTTATTTTCTAAACAGGTTAATTTAATTGCATAATTCATAATTCATTGCTAAACAGGTTAATTTGATAATTTATTTATTTTCTAAATATGTTAATTGCATAATTCATTGCTAAACTAAACAGGTTATTTTCTGCTTTCAATGTTAAAATGTTGTATGTTGAATTACACTCTTGTCTTTATTTTTTGTTTCTATTTATTTACATTTGATTGTCTTTATTTACCAATATTTATGCTTTTATTTACCATTTTTAAGTAGCATTTTTAGTGCTTTTAAGGCACTTGTATTAGATTTTCAAATCGCGGTAAACCGCATCAAACCAGACCACAAATGCGGTGCGGTTGGGTGCGGTTTGGCTGCACCCAAATCAGACCGCGGTCTAGTTTGGTTGAAAAATCGCACTAGCAGTTTGGCTCGCTGAAAATGGTTCAGATCGGCCAAATCGCACCATGAACACCCTTAGGAAAAATGAAAATTTCATAATTGAATTGATAAAGAAAATAAAAAATAAATAAATAAATGTAAAATGTCCAAATAAAGGCTTATAGGCTATGTGTGTGTGCGAAAAGTTAAGGACAAAATGGTAAATTCCCAAAGAGGGTAGTTGGAAGCCCACTCCTCCCCCTTTTCTTCTCCATGCTCTCATGTCTCTTCTTCATTCATCTTTTTCTTCTCTTTTGCTCTCCCCGACGGTTTCCTCTTTTTCTTCTCCTATTCTTTTCTTTATCTCTTTCTTCTTATATTGAAGCTTTTAAAGGGAGGATCTCTAGATTTTTTGGGGCAAGCTTTTTCTTCTTCCAAGTATCATCAAAGACACATTCTCCTTGCACTTTTATTTTATTTTGTGCAAACTTTCCTTTTTTTCCATTACAACGTTGAAATGTTTCATGGTTCTTTGTCCACTCATTCTTAAACATTATTGTCGGTCTTGGTTGTATATTTTCTTCATTTTTCCTTCGAACCATATGTCATGTCATAACTTTTGTTGGGTCTTGTTGTTGGTTTCATTGGGGCTTGTTCACCTTATTTTTCATTCAAGGAATGACATTTGTGGGTTAGGAAGCTAGTGGTGGTCGTTTTAGGGTGTTTTGTGTCCATTTCGTGCTTTCTATGTGCGTTAAGTCGACTAATTTTGAGGTTTAGTCGACTTAGCAGAGGCCAATTTTCTCAAATTTTTGTGTTAGCCCTCGACCCAGTCAACTAAGCAATCTAATAAGTCGACTAATTCATTTTTTCATACTATGCACCTTGTACTCTATAGATCATAACTTTTTGTTTTGATATCAGAATTAAGATTCGTCCTTTTTGGTTGCGACCCTAACTTGATAAGCTTCATTTTGGTATAGGATTTGAACTATTTGGACAACTATTGGACCTGTGGGATTCCTTTGAAATGTATGCTTGATTTGTAGTTTTCTCTTTCTTCAAAATTCGTTCAATCGTAAATTCTAGAATCGAATACTTCTACCTTGACCCAGTTATCAATATTATCAAATAATTACACTTAATTGATGTGGTGAAACCTATTTAAATGTTGAATTGTGTGAAATAGCTAAGAATCTTAATGGACAAAAATTTAGGATGTGTGAATGTTACTTGTTATAACATTGCTTGTGGCTACGCTATATTGCATTGTGTTATTATATTGTTTCGCATTATGATGTTGGGTCATGGGTTGCATTTATTTGGGATCATGTTTTGAATGTGTTGGGAGCGTGAGTATTGGCACGACACAGTTGGCCTATGAGTGCTAACTTGTGTATGCTAGGTGGGCATATACATTAGAATTACATTCGTGTGAGTGAATTCCTACGTAGGTGTAGCATGGCCTGATGCTTAGCTTATGGGGCCTTGCCATCATCTTAATGCTGCAAGTGCCATTGCATTTCTTATGTGTTTCATTGCATAATGGTAGTGGTGGTGGAAATTGGCTTGTGATTGTGATGCGTAAGACTGGAGGGTTTGAGTCCCACATCAGCTGTATCTTGTGATGCGTAAGATTAGAGGGTTTGAGACCCATAGCAACTTGTAACCTTGATGAGATTGTGAGTGCTCTAGCACATGATGACGACGGTGATGAATATGATATCTATAGACCTGGTATGAGAGCCTTAGGCTTATGTTATTGATTTGGTAGTCTGTCATTGGTTGCTAACAAGTTTGTATACTGGTTATTGGGTGCTAGTGTCACTACAAGAGTTTCAATTTTTTTCGACGGTGAAAAAATCGCCAGTAAAAGTTTTGCCGGCGGTAATTATAACTGCCGAAAATACCTTCGTCGAAAAAGCTTTTCGACAGTTGAAAACTGCCGGCAAAGTTTTTACTTTTCTCGTCGGTTCTTAAACCGCCGAGAAAGTTATTGCTGGGGGTTAAAAAACCGCGGGCAAAGTCAAATAACAAAGTAATAAAATTGCCGGCGGTTTTCACAACCGCCAGCAAAGATCAACCCTTTTTTTTAAATATATTCCTTGTTGGTTGATGCAACAACCTAGATGAGTGAATGAGGAATAGATTATTTGACATTATGAACAGTTCTATTTCACCAATCCCCACTTCAATAAAACTATAATGGCTAAACACAAACACTCAACAGCTTAAACTGGAAAAAAAAAAATTAGATATTTGTGATAACACTTGAAGAAATCACTTGATTTTTATCATAAATGAACAAAAAAAAAAAAGAGCCAGAAACAGCCTAGCAGGGAGGAAGGTGGAAATGCAGTCAACCAAGCTGTCCAACTAGCATCATAATAGAATGCCCTAATTCACAAATAGAAGTACAACTATATATGTATGGTCATCAACCATTTTAGCCAAATACTTCAGAAGCATAAGCACAGAAATTAAGAAAAAGATGTCCAATTCAAATATGCAACCAGCCATTGATCACCCCAAACATTAAGATCTTAAAAGTGGATAGCAGATAATTCAAGCTTTTCATATGACTAAGGCTAATTAGAGATTAGGCCAAGCTTAACTTATATTTATACTGCTAACGTGTTACGCTAACGTGTATTAACGAGGATAGTTTTTAGTGTTTTCATGAAGCCAAACTGTATTAACGAGGATAAAAATTCACATGTTCCTTCCGCTGCTCCGCCATTGCCACATTCTCATCCATTGGCTTGGCAAATGAGTAGTATACAAGAGGCTCTACCTCAGTCCTGCAAGAAACAAGCTCACAAAAAAATGAAAAGGTGAATCATGAACATACAAAATGCCACATAGGCCAACCTACAGTCCTGCAGAGCAGGAAACTTCCAGTCATCCATCTGCCTCAACTCTATGCACATGAAAAAGAAACTTATCTTGGTCTCAATAAAATTGTGAATATGGATACGTGGGACCAAAATTAGAGATAACCTGTGGCGCAAAGAAGTCGGTAAGATGATACGAAAATAAAGCTTAACATCACAATTCACCATTTCAGACATAGTGAGGAAACAACTAAACATGGCATACAATCATATTGAAAAGTTAGACCTTAAAAAGTTGCCAAGTTTTCGATGGTGCCCACTCCACCGAAGGAACAACAACTCCAATCTTTTTTCCTCTGCCTTTGCGGCAACACGAGCCCTAAGAGTCTGGTATTAAAAACAAGCAGTGATATCAATAGATTGAATAAGAGAAATCAGGAAAGTTCTTCACAGAGAAAAACTCATCCTGAACTTCAGAATAGAGATGCACAGTATAAATAACAATATACAAACCAATCCCTTCTCCTTTTCTCTGCAATTTGTTCACGCTCCTGTTGCCTCAGCCTCTCACTTTCTTCTCGAGCCCTTTGCTCAGCCTAGATACAAATTAGAAGAATTAATGCACATAAATATACCATTCTTTTGATACAAGTAGCAAATGTATGAAAAGAGCTAACAAGATAAAGACATCAAACATGCCAAAAAAACCAAAGACACGTATATGAGAACATCCAGTTCGTATTCTTTTTCCGTTATTTCTATATACTTGCCAAGCCCTATGGCTCACCATAAAAATGTGTTTTGATAAAATGTAAGAAATTGTATTTTTTTTTTTAGGATGTTGTTAGTGTAAAAGGTATGAATCCAATTGATATCTAAATGTCAGGCAATAATTTTCCTTTACCTCTGAGTTATTCATGCATTCATATATCGATCTATTGATACTTCCCTTTGTTATATATTTGTTGAGCCTTGTGGCTCACCCTTGCTTCTTTTGTCATTCCAGGAAAGGGAAAGATAGTTATTTGGAGCGAGTCCTTATTAGATGTATACAAAGATGTCCTAGCATCAGGATCCATGGGTTTAGTTTTGCGGGTGTGAGTAGAGTGTTTCCTTTTGTATTTAAATTCTTAGCGCCCTTTTTATTTTGAAAATACATAGGTGGTAAGCCTGAGATAATGATATAAAAATGTTATAATATTTATTTTAACTCTTATTGATAGTGAGTAATTATGGAAATGAAAAGAAATTTTTAAAAATTTTGAGTGATTTTCATATCTATATCCATTTTAAATGAATCTTCTCTCCAATTTCCTATGCTAAAGAAAAAAATTGGGAACGGGTCTTAACACATGGACTTCAAAGTCTTTATGAATGCTTTAAAATGGAATTTTAGTTGTTTTTGAAGCTTGGACATTGATTCTCAACGGACCACTAATCAAGTACAGTAAGGAAACATTAATCTAGATGTCCTCGTTCCACAGAAAACAAGTCATCGTCCATCATCCATTCCTGTTTAGAGGATGACCAATAATTTTGAAATATTTGATCAAGTATCCAGGATGGTGCCACCAACGCATAAGTTGAGTGATTGGACAAACGATATGTTAGTGTCAGTTCGATGGATCGTGAGTTTGATCATTGCCCTACGTAGTAAGGCGAAACCTCACACCTACGATTTACCTCCCCTGACGTAATCGAAGGCACGAGCATTGAGGGCCGCGCAAGAGAAGTCATCTTAAATATCTAGGATGGTGTCTGTTGACGTTCAAAAATGGTCTACTGAGATTCGTCGGCCAGTACTAATCCAGTAACCATGAACACGAGAGGAAGAATACAATAACACCATCGACAAACAGTACGCAAGAGTCTTTTTTACGTGGTTCGGCCGGAATGATGCCTAGTTTACAACTGTCATCTGATTATTTTGGCAGAGTAACAATATATATTTTTTATCATGCCCGTACAATAGCTTTTGGCCTCTTATTTATAGTGCGGGGTATTGACAGTTTACACAAAGTTCAAAGCGGTGGGGCCACATCGTGAGGGACACTATGCCCTTATTATCTCCATAAAATAGGGAGTAAAAGTTTCGCATCATGTAGGGGCTAGCTTTCCATTGATAAGGACAGGTAGACATCAGATCCAGCTTGTAATACCTGAGAACTTTGGGTAATTTAGAAATGAGTATTTTATTAGAAAAATGAGATTTGAGGAAAATAGGAATCAGAATAGCCCGAGAAATTGACCCAATCGACTACAGAAAGTGCCTTGGAGCTGAGATGCCTAAAGAAAATGATATGATGGTGTCGAGTACTTCAAGAAATGATTTATGGCATCGAAAGAAAATGGATTAGAAATAGTTTTCGGTACAGCTAAAAATGCAGCTACGAGATAGGCTGTAAAATTGAATAATTATAGGGTGCTTCCAGAAAGTCAATGAAACCCCTAGGATATTCATATTTGGTGTGTAGAACAACCCTTAAGTGGTTTTTGGAATAAACGAATGGGTTTGCGACCAAAACGAAGTTTCAAGCCTAAGTGTAATTTTTCAAAGTTGCATGAGGGGTCAAAATGTCATTTTTTTGAAAGTTTCAAGGGATGAATGAAAGGATTAAGACTTGAGGGACCCAAAGGCAATTATCAAAAATTTTAGGGCTTGGTGAAAGAGAGTCAAAATGAGAATACCAAAATCAGGGAGGCAAAAGTGTAAAAACTCAAAAATGACAGCCATGGAATCCAACCAGGCCACAAACGGTCGCCGACTGACCATTTCAAGCACAGGGGTCACACGAGGGTTTGTTGAGGGGGCTTGGGGATTAAGGTTGGGCCGACAACAGCCTCTAGTATGGTCAGATACTCGAGTTTTCTAATCAAAAGTTAGGCCAAAATGTTGAAGCTCTGTAAATCATGTTTTTGGTCGGACAAGGTTGTATTTAGGTCGATCTAAGAGAGGTGGGGATCCCTAAGGGGTTGGATTGAGTGGTCAAGGGCATTTCAAGGTTCGGGTTTGTCTATAAATAAAAAGGGTTTGGCCGAATGTTTAAAGAAATGGGAGTTCCAAATCGAGGGCTTTATTGAATGCATTGAGAAATGGGAATAAGGGACTTTTGTTTCCCATGAGAGGTAGATTATTTCTGGAGATTTTGAGGTGTTTTGATTAAAGTTTGAAGGGGTTTCAGGGTTGGCCAGAGTTGGGAGGCGGTAGCGATAGCCGAGGCTTCGAGCCTCCGGTTAAGGGCCTTCCGACCATCCTTTCGAGGCTCAAGAAGGCCTATTATGATCTACTAGACCTGATGTTAGTCATGGTGCAAAGATCCAACAACTCCGATGTACTAGCGCCAGAGAAGAAGTTCGGAGTGTGAAGCTCACTCGTGGCCTTCACTCACAAGTGTGTGGATCAGCTTCCTTTGGCGTGTGAGGGCGTGTCCTTGCATGGAAAATCGTGAGAAAAATTTGTAAATTTTTGGAATTTCGAGATCTTGAGGTGTGTGCAGTTAGTTTTGAAGTTGGGCTTTCTGGTGTCTAGATTTTAGCATCGAAGAGCCTCATTTTGCATGAAAAAGCAACATCCGGGTAAGTTTAGTAATTTTCTCTTGAAGTTATTTGGATATTATGATTTGTTGTGAAAAAATATTGAAGAAAATCGCTTAAGAGATATTTATTTGGATTTTTAGAGGCGAAAATGGGAGAAAAATGGAGAAAATGGAGAAATTTTGAGAAAAATAGGTTTTTGATTATTATATGTTGATTAGGGTGCCTTGAGGATTAAAGTGATGTGATTTGTGCAACTTTTGAGTTTGTCACAAAAATTGAGATTGGGCATGCAAATCGAGACAGTGCGCGTTTTCAAGGTATCTTGAATTTTGTCAAAGGTAAGAGTTCTAACCCCAAAATTTGTTTATTCAAAGTTGCTCTCGTCTTATAAACTTTATTTGATCCATGCAAATGTTTTGCTGCATGTGAATGGTTTTAACATGTGATGGTTGGTTTCATATGGGTTCATCTCGAAATGTTTTATCCATGTGCATTGAATTTTGTGCGATAAATTTTGTACATGAAATGTTGTTTATGCATCAAGTTATGTTTTGTGGCATTGACATATTTTTATGGGATGTCAACTTGGGATGTTATCTCAATAGTGTAGTTGTAAGTCCCCAAGTGTGTTTGTCAGATAGGGGTATCTCGAGCTGTGTGCTGGGATGACCGCCTTTGTTTTCATGCCGGGCTTGGTGGTGAGGGAAGTTACACTAGGGTGACAGGTTGTATATATGGGATGGGATGTCAACTTATGATGTGGCACTTAAAGTGACAGTATTAGGGAAGCATGCCAAAGGAAAATACCTAATTTGTCGACCTGGGCTGAGAGTGGACACCACCCTTGTGAATCGACAAATGGTGGGGCTGAGAGTGGACACCACCCTTGTGAATCGAAAAATGGCGGGGCTAAGAGTGGACACCAACTTGGACCAACAAGTGGCAGGGCTACGAGTAGGCATGACCCCACGAGGCCTTTGAGCGGTAGTATTGTTTCCAATGTGGACGTGGATTCCCAGGATAGTGTTGATCATCATTTGGCCAGGATTTGTGTTGACGTGCTCCGTAAGCTTTTGAGTGGGAACGTAATGATAATGGGGTGGTTCTCAGGTTCATGCATTGATGTTACTCCCTCTTAAGCTAGGACTTTGTTATGCCAATCTGTCGATGTGGTTGTGTTACCTTTAATGAGATTGCATTTTCCCCGGTTAGGGTTAAGTGCTGTGTGGGATTCTCTTGGGCTGGGATTTGTCATGATTTTCTGTTGTTTCATGTCTTACATACATTCATGAAAATGTTTTTGAATTCTCACTTAGATGATTTAGCATCTAATTGTTGGACTTTTTTCCCTGGAATATTCAACGTTTTAGGTGAATGCAACAGTGCATAAGGGAAAGGAATTGCTGAGAATTGACGACAACTTGTAGGTGGATTGTAACATGTATTTTGGATTATATGCTTTTCGTTTTGATGATGTCATGGTAGACAATGGTACGATTTTGGATATTATATATGAGATGATTTCGGTTATATACCATATCAGGTTTTGATCTAGTTTCCGCATTTGTTTTATGATGATATTACTTGCCTTATCTTGATGATCTAAGTTTTATGTGCTAAGAAGGTAATCGGGATTGTCGGGGAAGTTATGGATTTAAGTGTTGTGTAGTGGAAGTGCATGTCTAGGAAAGTTCTGGTTAATGAAAGACTTGGTATTTAAGTGTGTCCTTTTGTGACCCACCTCTCTTTCCTGGGAACTTACCTGGTGTACTATTTGCGTACAGACGCTATATTATATATTTATAAAAAAAAATATATCCCCGAAATCCATGATGATGTTTTCCACATATATTAAGGCCCCTCGGTTGGAATGGGGTGTTACATGGCTATTCTACTTCGTGGTCTTCCTTGCGAGCTAATCGGGTTAACCAGTAAGCTAGAGTTGTCGCC